>NC_136504.1:34479333-34711833 GCF_053919585.1 Euprymna scolopes | reverse complement strand
TAAAATACTAGGCGGAAGTTTCTCGAGAGCTCTTTCGGCTATCATCTCGTCAGGAGTAAATCGATAACAATCTAAATAATATTGTAACGAAAATAAACAGTTCTATTGGGTAACTTATTTAATGTGCCAACATACGGGGACATTAATTAAATTTATTTACGTTTAAAAACGATTAAAAATATTGGCACAACGAGGGAGAGAAAAAAAAAGCGGAGAAAAAAATCAAAGTTCCCTAAAGAGAAACAATGCGTTTGATGTTTCATTTTGCCGGCACAAAGAAGGTTGACGCACCGCGATAGAGACGGCCTCCAAAATCTTTAAATGGTTTTTGGAGTCCGCTCTATGTAGCACCTCGAACCAATCTATTTTATATCTATCGGCACAGCACGGGTTGTCAATATATATATATATATATATATATATATATATATATATATATATATTATTGATTGGCTTGGCAAGGACACAGAAATGAGAATCCAGCAAAACAAACCCTAAGCAAATTCATCCCAAAGCAGCAAAACTAAAGCTGGCCTGCCATGTAAATATATAATTATGCATACACATTTGGGAATATTTATTATTTTAAAAAATATATTTTTTCTTAGCAATTGTCATAAATTTTTAACAAGCAAATGGTATAATAATCTTTAAAATGCCTGCAAAATTCCATGTAGTTTCGTTGGATGAAACCTAAGAAATACGCATTTCAATATATATATATATATATATATATATATATATATATATATATATATAGTCCTGGTCAAAATGATGAGACCACTTAAGAAAGTAAGCGTTTACGCATAATATCGAATTTTTAATCAAACAAATGCTTGAAACAATTGCCAAAAGGGAAAATATGATGTATAAAGAGGAACTCTGCTTCATTCGAAACCTTAACCCTGATTTAATAATTATTTTTTAAAAAACAAACATTTTCACCTGATCAAAATGATAAGACCACTTTAATAAAATCGGCTAGTTCTGAAAAATGAATATGAAAAACTTTCTATGTTACTAAAAGCAACTTGTTAGTGGATAAAAACATCTTACTAAATTATTAATGGCAAACGGGAAACCATTATAAGAGTTTGACAGAGGAAGGATTTATGAGCTTAATAGGGGTGGACTCTCTCATAGATTCATTGCAAACGAAGTGAATCGTAGCAAAACGGTCACCACAATTTTTTAAAGAAATCCAGATCAATATTGGCACAAAGTCTCGGTCGACCAAAAAAAAATAACCCCATCACTGGATCGCCGTATCAGAAGAAGTTTAAAAAAACTCCAGTATGAGCTCAAATCGATTTAAAAGCCAAACAAAAGTAGAATATGGTCCTAAAACAATCTGAAAGCATGTGAAAATAAAGGGGTACAATCATTTAAAGCGACTGCAGAAACCACGTCTTCTTGAACAGCACAAAACTAACCGACTTAAATATGCCGCCAAATACCTGACTTGGGATGAAGAGAAGTGGGAAAATGTAATTTTCTCCGATGAGAACAAGTTTAATCTTGATGGTCCAGATGTATTTCAACACTTTTGCCATGATAAAAATTTGCCCAAAGAGACTTTTTCAACTCTGTATAGTGGAAGAGGGTCTTTAATGATCTGGGGTGCTTTCTGGTCAGCTGGGACTCTAAAGTTGCAAGTAGTTAAAGGCCGGAAAACATCATTGAAGTACATTTCAATGTTTGAAAATGCTTCTATCAGGACTGAAGGTCCACGTCTGTGTGGAAGAAATTGAATTTTCCAGCAAGACAACGCTGCGATACACACTTCTCGACAAGCACGAGAATACTTTTCTTCAAATAATATAGAATTGTTAGATCATCCAACATGTTCTCCGGATCTCAATGCCATTGAAAATCTTTGGGGATGGATGGCAGAAGAAGTGTCCAAGGATGGAACCCAGTATGATTCGATAAAAGAACTTTCTGACTCAGTTTTCAGTACATGGGATAAACTTCCTTCGCAACTGATAAAAAACTTAGTCGCAATCATGCCGAAGAGAATTTTTTAAGTAATTCGTAATAATGGAGGCTATACTAAATACTGAGACCCATTTAGTAATTTATAATTGCTTTTTGTTAGATAAATTATGAGTGGCCTTATCATTTTGACCAGGTGAAAAGTAATTATTAGATCAGGGTTTACGTTTAGCATGAAGCAGACGTCATTCTTTTCCATCATATGTTCCCTTTTGACAATGGTTTCAACCATTTGTTTGATTAAAAATTCGATAATATGCGTAAACGATAAATTCCTTAATATATATATATATATATATATATATATATATATATATATATATATATATATATATATATATATATATATATATACTAGCCGAGTGACCTGGGGTTTCCCGGGATTGAATGATGATCAACAAATATTTAACTCTGCTATATATTTATTGTCATCGAACTGCGTGAAATCGCCCGGGAGGATGATATACATACTTTCATGCAGCAACTTAGTCTACAATACATGTGTTAAGTGTTGAGACATGTTGAACAGAGTGCAATCTCGATACTGACTGTCAAGTGTTTTCCAGTAAAAAATATGGCGGCAGTAATTGCTAGTAACGAAGATGGCGACCAAGAATAAAATGCGATCTGTGACGTAGTTAACGGCGAACTGATTTAATCTAAAATTCGTATTTTTTATAGTAACTTTGGAAGATTGTCATTGATTGGTTAGCACAGCCGATGCTTATAAAAACGATTCTCAAAGTAATTGGTGTCATACTCCCTATTACTCGTCTGATGGGGGATGGTCTCCTTCAGGCTTCTGCTGCAGGTAGACAGGGTTGAGTACTCGTCAAGGATTCATTCTTGACACTCAGCCCGACAGGTGAGGGGCCGAGAACTGGCCCAGCATATGTCGGACTGAGATACACCGCTTGGGTACTACAAAGGAGGTCCACCCTCCCAGGCCTTGCCACCGGGCTTTCCGGTGGAGCAAATTAATTGCTTGTTGCCTGAGGCGTCCCTACCGACCAATGCTGACGGCGGTGCACAGGCAATTTTTGTTGATGCGAGAGTGCCTCTTCTTTAAGGGAGCTCGCCTGTCCTGCACTTTCCGACCTTGTGCCATCTTTTGCTGCGTTGCACAGCAAATATATATCTACTCCCCCATTAGGAATCAAAAACATTTTGCTACATGCTATGCTTCATTGTCTGTTTCTTTTATAAAATTATTTTACGTGAACTACTTTCCAGTTAATGAAAAAATAAACATTAAGAAATTTATGTTCGGAGATAAAACCACGTCATAAAACACACACACACACGCACACACACACACACACACACTATTCTTACCCGCAGTAAAAATGTATACGGCCCGTTGTTCTACTAATGTTGCTAAGCGACGACATGGAAAATAGTGGCTTTACCGATGATGGATAAATTAAAATAACGGTTTCGATTATCGGTAATTATCGGGGGTATTCTGAGACAAAACTTAACTAAGATCACTCCCAAACTTATACACTAAATTCTATAAATTTTTAAGAAAATCGGTCCAGAAAGTTACATTTAAAAGCTACAATGAACATCCAAATGAATACTTGGACAATAATTACGGTTTTCAAAAGGCGAACAATTAAAAGATAATCTGCCTTACTTAAAGAAATTAGTAGGTTTATTTATAGTGTCTTTTACATATAAAAAAAAACCGACCCACTACTTTTGCATATAAGGAGACTTTGTTTTAAAAAATCTATATATAAAAATTATTGGCTGTGGTCCATCACAATAAAAACATCGTTCCCGAAACGATCGTACAAATTATTGACTTTGTTGTTGTTCCTTCTTATGAAACATATTTTTAATTTTTAATTCTAATTAGAATTTTAAATTATCAATCACATTACTAAATATATATATATATATATATATATATATATATATATATATATATAAGAGGAAATGGATATTAAAACATGTTAAAAACACTTTGAAAAAGAGTTAAAAACATATTTAATCTGAAAAAGAAACACTTAATAAGTGGATACTACTTAATCTGCGAAGTTTCGAAGAAATACTTTCCTTCTCATCAGAGGGTTGGAATTAACAATATACGGGATCGGATTTTGCATACAAAAAAAGTATTTGAGTAAACTGCAAGTAAGTCAAAGATCTTACCTGATAACAAATGTGAAGCAGAGGGAATATGGTGAAGAAAAAGGTGATTTCACGTGAATGGATAGTCTAGTTAAAGGTAAAGTATTCCATGACCGTAAAATCCAAAAATGTAAACGCAAGAAAGTTAATTAAATATAATATGTATTATGCCCCCTTAACATTTATTGTTTTGGGCTCAAATCAAATAAACTCTAAGGACATCGCGTAATTGAAAGATGGTCCAAAATAATCCAAGAGGCCGAAATCCGTGCAATAATTAATAAATATGTACAAGGAAAAGGAGGGAAATTCCAATAATACTAATAAAAGAAAAATAAGATATGCATTTAACACGGCTGCCGAGACAAAGTGGAATGATTTGTCATATCACAAATTGTAATTTTTTATTATATATATATATATAGTCTTGGAAGTTTTTAACATCTAAAACTATACAAAAAATATTATTTTTTATCATTCGTTAGAAAACCATCTAGTCAGTAAGTCATTTAATCACCTGCAATCACTGCATCAACTCGCTCTCGAATTTACTGTAATACCAATAATTTATTTTTCAAGGGATCATCAGTTGTTTACCATGAAATACTGTTTTGGGGATATATATATATATATATATATATGTATATATATATATATATATATATATATATATTTACCGCTGAAAATTAACACCAATCGTCATAAGTTGAATCGATACCGTTATATAATCCAAGTCATATCTTCTCTCTCCTCCGCTCTACATACACAATAAAAATAAATTCATGCAAATAAAGAAGTAAGTAAACAGAAAAAAATGTTCGATTATGCTAGGGCCGTATAGCTAATAATTGTACATCAATAGATTTAGCATGGGCGCACGGTTTAAGTCCTGATGACATGAAACTGGTAAAACAGAAGTCTTCCGTAAACATAAAATAGAGAATTCGTCACGTAAACTACAACTCCATAATAATAGGTCAAAAAACAATAGACAGTATACAGAATCTTTGAAGGCACTAAAGTAATAGTGCTACGTTTTGTTCAGCTAAGAGACAACAAAAAGCTAAACACTCCGCATGTCTGAGAAGTTGTGCAAGACACATTATCACTATTAGCGTAAGGATGCCCACTATACACAGTTTTCGAGTAGCTTAGGGCTGTCTGTACAGGTGCTTGACAGGACTACCTTATATGACGATACTTTCACCAACAAGTACACCCTGACTAAATATGCAAAATCACCTAACACTTGCGGTCTAAAGAAGGGATCCCCGATATGGCTAACCCACACATTCTTATACAGGTGATCTTCGTTTCACCAAGTGATTCTGCTTATATTATCAGCACGGATACTACACTAGGTTATATGTATTCTTGTTCTGCGACTAGTAAAAACCAAAGACCAAAAGAACGGTATACTATAACATATTTAAATGGCCAATTCGTTAATGGTATTGACGTCTATACTAAGTCAACATTTGGCATGTACCGGAGAAATTTTCAGAATATTCGTGTATCTATGTATCTCATATAGAGTACAAGTGTTAGCCTCTAGAGAACAGGCGCCTTGGATGTTTATAAAATTCTACTGAAATAAAATAAAAGTAAAGTAGGTATCCTTGATAAGCACAAAGCGAAATGTAAACTTGAGGTTTCTGTTTGTGTAAGAAAGTTGGTAAAGGAAATAAAAGAAGAAAGTAAGTCTTCTCCAGTGTGTAAACATTCTCTATCCAGAATAAACTGAAAACTAAACTTTGGGCCTACGTTTCTTTGCGAAGGAAAGCTTATTTCAGCTAACTACGCCAATGATACATTCGACGGATCACAGGCATTACAAAGAAAGAAGAACGGTCGAAACTTAGTTGACTACAGAAAATTGATAGATATTATATAATTTTTATCGTAAGGCTTATTAGAGAGTAACAGAATGTGAGCAATAAGTAGCAGCGACTCATAATGTGTGTATTTTTCCAAAAGCATCTTCTTTATAAAAAATTATACTTAATACATGCTAGCATTTCAGCCGCGCGTTGCCCGGGTGTTTGGAGGTGTGTGTTTAGCAAACAAAATAAAGCGGTCAATTCTTTTTAAAATTTGACGTCGATTATGCCCCCTTGGCATTTATTGTTTTGGCCTCAAATCAAGTTATTAAGTTAGATCCCTGTTTAAAGAACCTATATCTAAAATTTCAATTGTGTAGACCCAAAATTCTCGGAGGCGTTTGGTAGAGTTCTCAAAGGTCAAATCGTTGAACTTTGACCACTTTACAGCCAGATTTCTGGCCGAAAACCGATCACAAAGATTTTTCCAAATTTCAGTACCCTGTATAGCAAACTTCGAGTCTGTAGACTAAAAATTGACAGAGTTATTGCGTAGAGGAAATGTACACAGACACACGCACAGGCATGTTCACTTTTATAGATATACTAACATTTCAGCCCGGCGTTGCCCGTGTGTTTGGAGGTGTATGTTAAGCCAAAAAAAAAAGGTCAATTTTTTAAACTTTGACCCCTATTATGCCCCCTTAACATTTATTGTTTTGGGTTCAAATCAAGTTATTAAGTTAGATTCAGGTCCAAGGAACCCATATCTAAAATTTCAGGTGTTTAGACTCAAAATTCTCGAAGGGGTTTGGTAGAGTTCTCAAAAATCAAATTGTTGAACTCTGATCCCTTAACAGTGACATTTCTGGCCGAAAACCAATCACAACGATTTTCCCAAATCTCAGTACCCTGTATATCAAGTTTCGAGTCTGTAGATTAAAACTTGACAGAGTTATTGTATAGGGAAATGTACACACACACACACATACACGTTCACTTTTAAAGATATACAGATAAATATATAGTTTTCGCAGTGTGAATAAGGAAAATACAAGGAAGCAAGGTAGGGTAGGATATTTCCATGAGAAATATTTCATTTAATATGTAAGTTTAATAGTGTGTAGAGAATAAGATAGTAATCTTGTACACAGGATAAGTTTAGCGGGGAACAGGGTTAAAGAGTCGACAGGGTGTTATGTAATGTGCGTGTGCATATCTTCGTGCGGAGATTGTATGAAGACATTGTAATCCTCATCGTTTATTTGGGTCGATAGTTTCTTAATAACACGTTCAAGATATTACCTCGCATGCCTGACCCTTGAGCAAAGGTTAGATGAGACCATAAAGGCCGGGATTATATTGGTGATGAAAATGTGTTGCCTTTTATTTTGTAGAAGTAAAGGAGAAAGAAAAACTAATTCCGGCAAACTCTCTGCATCGTCTATTTTCCTCTTTTTCTGGGCTGTTTTATATAATAGTCGCATAAACGTTTGAGAATCAACTATGAAACTTTTCTCTCGCTTTCTCTCTTTTTCTGTCTGTCAGTATGTCTCACTTTTTTCGAGTTTTTGATACATATTCAGGTTGCCGTTCAACGGTCTGATAATCTCCAATTTCCCAGCAAATACCGTCATTCAATTTACATTTATAGCGATGTAAACTCGAATGCATATGATCTATAACAGAAGTAAATGTTTTATTAGATTAAGCCCACAATTCGCATATGCGCAAATTACTTGTGCCGTGTTTAGTATTATTTTCATCTGCCACTTTAAGACAGCGCCCCCAAAAGTGTACCAAATCTATTAGGTTCTTTACTATCAACCGAGCTTTAATCTCTTTCTCATTGCCGCAATATCGCAACTCTGTACAGGTTAACCACGTAAATTAAATGTGCTGCATTGAATACATACCACTAGTTCTTTCTGGACGTACACATTCCCAACAAACAAAATCACACGCCACTATTATTGAAATCCCTAAATATTGAAAAGCCTTCTACTCGATTAGACATTTAGGGCTGCTGGACTGGAATTCGCTCACTGCCCCTTGCTTCCCTGACAATACTAACATGCAGATGTATAAAATGTTACATAAACCGACATCTTGCTGTTGAACTGCTCACAATCTCCCGTTAGACACAATCTCATGTAGTAACGCTAACGTTAAAGAGACAATATGCCCTGTTAGAATGAGAAATAGTAAACAAAAGCTGGGACAGATGAATGAAAATGCTGTCCAAATCTAAAGCGTGACATACAAACTACAAGTGTACAATTATCAAGCAGGGCACAAGTAATGAATTCCGAAAGAAATGCCTAACTGCACTCTATAACAAAATATAAGCGTCGGGTTGTTTTCTAAACTCATCAGATGATGATGATGATGATATTATTATTATTATTATTATTATTATCATCATCATCTTATAATAATAATAATAATAATAATAATAATAATAATAATACTAATAATAATAATAATAATAATAATAATAATAATAATAATAATAATAATGTGCGATGTAAGGCTTCTTATTTTTTAAGCTCGAAAATAAAATGTACAAAACCTTGCTCCAGAATATATTTTCCCACACATTAACCCCTATTTTCAATTCACTTTTTACAGCTTTTTTTGAAGGCTTGATCGTAAATATCCGAAACGCGTATTGTAAATCATATCTCTGTCGTCACACCTAAATTGACAAACCAATCACCTAATTAAGATGATATCAGCTGCATCGGTTTCGTAAACGTTCAAAAGACACCGATTGATGTTGATTGGTTTTAAATTGCACATCCCTGCTTCTGACGCATGGCCACGAACGGGGTTTCTTTCGTGGAAACTCATACTGTCCCTATCGGCATCAAACTTTCGGGTCATAAAAATATGTTCAGACATCACAAAAATGCATTTTACCATACCCTTCGTTCTATCAGGGTGGAATAAAAATAATACGCGTCATACATTTTGGAAGGTTTCTTGCATATATGAAAAAATCATTGACATTCTCGAATTTTATTTTAATATATTTACTCATATATCTAAATAAATTATGAGTGCGAACATAGGCGAAACATCACTTCATTGCATAATTTTCAAGAGAAATGTACATTAGTTTTTTTCGAAGTGTTCGTTTAATTTGCACTTTTTGACAAATGAAAACGATTTTATATTTAAGCCTAACAGATGAAATACTATTTCAAATGATATATGTGTACATAAGTACTATTTAAAACCTTAGCGTCTCATTCCGATAGATAAAACGTCGTCTAATCGCGAATCTTAACCTTATTTATGTAATTCGGCTGTTACGGAATGTATTGGTTATTTGTATAAGAAACCGCTCCAGAAGAGCATGAATCTACTTGATGAAAGGGACTAAAATAAAAACTAACACATAATAAGTATTAAATTGATATATGCTCACCCAAATAACAGCAGATTCCCCCCTTTGTCAGAAACATTGCTAATAAAATGTAGACAAAATCATAATAAAAAGGGAAGTGAGAGTTATTAGACTGCTCGCAGTAAACTCGCGGTCCACTTTCTACATCACTGGAATTAATAATTTCGCAATTAAAAATGTGTATTCAAAGTAGATGTGAAAGGCCGATGGACGGAACATCTCATACAGACCTGAGGACCCTATCGGCAGTCCTTCTGAACTGCACATAATCTGCGTTTACATAAATGAGAAAATAAGGTCTCAATTGGATTCCTTATTACAACAGCTGCGTTGATTAGTTCACTTTTCACTTGCCAATAAGCTGTCGATATTGGATTTGATTCAAGGATCAAGTACTATCGATTCTATTCTGGATTTCTTCATCTCGGGGCGAAACTAAAATCAATTACCTTATCCGTAATTACGTTCTAACTTGTTAGTGACGCTAGTTTGGTATCCCGGGTTAAGGAAGCACAAATTTAATGGCCAATTCTTCTCAGGTTTAATAGAATCCTGCCTTACAAGGAATTTCTTAATTAATTTTTCTTCATCCATATTTAGACAATAAATCTTAAAGTGGAAATAGAGTTTGGCATAAAACATGAACTATCTGTATACAATTCGAATGCACCTTTTCTTATATACGACAATTCTTTATCAAGTATTCGTAATCCTTCTAATAGTCCCTTGCAAAATTTATAAAAACAACTGAAGCCTGCATGGCCCGCCACGAGTGCACATTGAACGAGGCATAAAACAATGGCTAATTTTAGAACTGCCCCATCTCATTTACCCCCAGAAGAGTCCAGGGAAGTTAAATACTTGTGAAATTAACAAACGGTGCAATTTTAGACCTTAACATATGTAAATTTGAGTTCTGCACCACGCAAAAAAAGAAATGCCTTAGTCCATCATATGCCCCCCTCCTAGTTACCCCAAAATGTCCCCAAGGCCTTAAGTATTTAAATTGAAGAGTGTAACACTATGCAAAACTGCTAAATAGACATACACAGAAGATTTTAGGCAGATATGGTAAAATAGTCAGAACACTAGTGTGTTTATTCGCCCTAAAACAGCCCCTGGGGCACATCTACAACTTATCGCGAAGTAGAGACCAAAAAATTCTACAGAAATCAGTTACAACTTTTCAGAAAGTTTTATTTTCTTACTAGCGGGGGTACCCGGTGTTGCCCGAGTGTTTGTTTCCGGGGGGGGGAGTTTTAAAAAATGTTATGGTAGGTAAGTAGGAAGGATCAAACCCGGAGTCATGAGTAAAAGTAGGAAAATAAAGTGTGAAAAAAAAAACAAAAAAAACATCTGCAACGTTAACAGTTCGGCCACCAAGAAAAGTCCATTCCAGTTGTTTAGGAAAAAAAACGACTACGGTAGGTCGGCGCGAACGTGAAAATATAATGTGAATCGTCCAGCACGCTAACCACTACGCCACAGAGAACTGCAGCTTAGTTTAGTGATTTTAAATAACTTCACATGAAAGAACTACGAAGCCAAACCGGTGTTCTCTTCTCAACTGTTCCTTGTGAACGATCCCCAAACGGTGTTAAGTGGTGGCAGGGGGAGGAGGAATTTATTAGAGAGAAAATATTTTACCACTTCCATTGATCTTAACCGATTTTGGCTAAGATTATCGAGGAATTTGAGAAATAATAAGCCTATAACACACCTCAGATATTGTTCTGCCGTTTGTGCATATTATATTTGCATGAAATATCTTGATTTTTAATCATATTAATGTCAAAATCAGACGGGAAAAAATGAGTTCATTTTATTTATATAGAAAAGAAAGAATAGAAGAAGATAGATAGAAGAAGATAGATAGAAGAAGATAGATAGATAGAAGATAGAAGATAGAATAGAATAGAAGAAGAGAAGATAAGCATAAAAGCGTCAAGTTTAGCAATTTTTACCAGAAAGACACTTCTAGGGGGGGGGGGCTGGAGTCTCCCCGGAAAATCCGTTCTGTTACATTTTTATTCATATCATGTTCAATGTTTGTGCAACATTTCCAAAAAAAATTAAGACGTACTTATTGAAAAAAGTGCAGACAGACGAACGGACAAACAGACAAACTGACGAACAGACAAGGGTAAATTTACAGGTCCACCCTCCTTTTGTTGGGGGACCAAATAAAATACATATTTGATATCACTATCCTGCAAATACTTACTACAACCAAGAGCACTCGGGGTTAAGCGTTGATCAAACAAATTTTTTGCATGATTTTAGATAAAAAATTACGTTTATTTCAAGACACATGAACTATGCATGGATAGGTTAATGCCAAATAATTTGTAAAATATAACTGTATATACGCTGGATAATTATTCATACTCCTAGACTACATTGCTAATCGAAAATATTGCTTTTAGAATTGACTATTAAAGAAACGGTACCACCATTAGTCCCGCATAAAAACTCCCAGATTAAACTACACCTGTGCATTGGTAATTTTATCTTGTCTCACTACGATTGACCGGTCTCTTATATAAATAAAAAGTATAATTAATTTTAGATATTAGGACGATCAGATTGAATAATACGTTTGGCTTATAAATAAAATAGTTAGTAGAATGCCGTCAATATGCATCACGAGTATCACTACATGGATTACAGATGTTCCCGTTTTCTCGGGGGGGGGGGGTATTACCACTTTGCATAGGGTTTAATTTTCCTTTTTCGTATTCACATTAGAGTAAAATTAGACGAAGCATGGAAGCAAACACTTTGATTTACCGAATACACTGAGTATCAATTATTAGGATATTTTGATTTTAAATCTAACGAGAGAGACGCAATGCATGAACTAGGATCCCTGTGTATGGCTGATCTGAGCAGGAAGATTAACTTTCATCGATAAACATATCACTGGTTATAATAACTATTAAAATGTGTCATGCATTTTGAATGATGTAAAAATAAACGAAATTATGCAGCTATCAACGTGTGTCTAACGGTAAACCCGCAGCAAAGTAGCATCAACACCTATCGTAATATTATATACCAATATTCCTAGACAATACAGCGCTAACGAACGTTGGTACAATTGATAATACTATTTAGCCTGCTCAGTAAATATTGATACAAAGACGATATTTTTTGGAAAATAAAATGTTCACTTTATCTTTTCTTCCTCCTAAATGCCAAATATAATTTGAAATATATCTGTTATTATGAAACGTACAAAACAGCACTGTTACATGACTATGATTTGTTTTACATCTTAAACCCAAACAAGGCAAATTGCTACTTACTACACTTTTGTGAATTAGGAAACTAATCCTCCACGGATAATCTATGCAGGATGTTCAGCAGCAAGGGATCTGTTCATATTACACATATATTTTTTACAGATTATTAAAGATTGCGGAACCAGAAAAAACATAAGGAATTCCCCAAGTCTAGCAGTTCGATAATAGACACACATTTTTATGTAAGATGTTCTCCAGTATTGGAGGACATATACAGTAAACAGGTTGCATTTTGCTATATATCGGATTCGATGACGTCAAATTGCACTCGTTCTAAGACTGTCAGATCAGATACAATTTACGATAGAGATATAAAAAATAAGAGCTGTGGTTCATGCATCGACCAATATATGGAAGCAATCTGCCATGTTTCGGTGGATGGTTGGTTTGTGGATATATAGTATACTTTAATGTTTGAGTATTTTCGTCATACAGTACTACACAGTAGAGGAAAATGTTCTTCATAAAACTTTATTTGGTTTTACGGACAGCGCATCTCACATATATTTTATATGTAATTTCAGCAGTAATAAACTCATTAATTAAGTTTAAAAATTTTGTGCAAACCATCTATCCTTCGGACTCCTCTATTCTATAATACTTAGGTGAGACACATAAGTCCCACAAATAAATCCAATTAATTATGGTGCGTTTTTTATTACTCTCTCAAATGCAAAGGAAATCATCAATTTTTGGAGCGGCACAGTCTACGCGGAAAATGGATAATAGTTATAAGGCATTGGCGAAACTTCTATTCTTCGACTATTTAAAAAATGCATTGATGGCATACTGCAAAGAAGCTGGTTGGAATAATGACTAAAAAAATTAGTAGACAGTGTCTGAATTGATTAATAAAAACACGTTACAAATTAGCGTCTTCACCTGAGATCGTAAATTATGTAGCGTGCTCGGTCATTTTAAGGGAAATCGTGCAGTTCGTTAGGATAACTTTCCATAAATAAGTAGCGTCAAATACCTAATGGAAATGTTTAAAAAAATAAATGCGGATCTTAAGTAAAAGTAATTTGAAATAAGAGTAAATGATTGTGGTTGATAACATATAAAAAATAGATAGTAAAGTAAAAAAAAAAACAAAAGCAAAAACAAACGCATATGTTACCGACATTAGTCATCGCATATATATCCAAATTGGTTTCTTAATAGAAGCTACCTTATAAATAACAAAGTGGAAATAAATTTTATTATATAAAAAATATCTTATCTAAAATCGTTCAATAACTTTAATTGAGTTCGAAATAATCACATTTTTTTTAAATGTATTCAATTTAAAGTGTATTCATAATTAAAATAGATATATCACTGTTAAAGTGTATTCATAATTAAACTAGATATATCACTTGATTTTATATTTTTATTTTGCTTTTATTGAAACAACATTTAGAAATAAATTTCTGCCATGCTTTAGAAAGGTGAAACAGTAGATTCCTTTTATTTTGGTATAAAACCGTCTCAGGTGTTTACATAATTGTACATCGTCAAAAGTATGTTTTCCTGTGTAAAGAGATTATTTTCAGAAAAATGCCATTAAATTAATTATTTGCTTTGTTGTTTTGTTTTAATAAACCTAAATATATAATAAAGAGTTTCTGTGTTTAAGGACTGTGCTGTATAAAATTTGTTATTATTTATAAACTCTTTTTTATATATGGATATCATAGTATGAGCGAGCACAGAAAACAAATGTATAAACTCTGCTCTGCGTGTTTTACAAATGTTTATGCGGAGGCGGGATATTCAACTCCCTTGTACTTTCAACAAACAGTCTGAGAGATAAATGAAAATAAACAGTATTACCTTTAACATCTTAGATTAATGATGACAATAAATTCCAGAATAATTCCCCGTTGATGAACACTAACAATATATTATTTATTTTACAAAGCATGTCGTTAAATATAGCGAGCACATTTATGATTACTGTTTGCAAATCGACGAGCATTGTAACGTAGTCAAGCAAATTTCTTGTTTAATTAAGTAAAACTAAAACTATTGATGAGTTTCGTTTATCTGAAAACGTGTTGAAAATTATTAATGTGTTCTCTTTTTTGTTTTAACTTAAACAATTTGATTCAATAATCAAAGCGATATTTAATTAAAAAAACAGTAAATACAAAATAGTTATTAAGGTTTTACTTTGTTTCATATATAAAAAAAATTGTATTAAAAACTCAGTTTTGAACATCACATCCTAATAGTCTAAGAGTCATGATAAGACGCTATTTTGCATATGCTATAGGTGTTCTGTAAGCTATTTCCATATTCTAAATATTGATTAAAATGCTATGAATAAAAAGACTGCAGTGTTACAACATCGTTATTTCGATATTAGCTAAATCCCCAACTATATAAAAAAACAGGCAAAATGTGATTGTAAATTGAGGTAATAATTTGTTTGAACATATTTCTGCATCAAGTGGGAAATAGTTTAAATTAAATATTAAATAATAAACAGTAACATTTATACATGTGTATATGCATACATACATGCATACATATGTATAAACACATACAAACACACACAGACAAATACACCCCCATATATATATATATATGTATATATATATATATATATATATATATATATATATATATATATATATATATATAGGGTTAAACGATTAAATTTAATGAAAAAACAGCTATATTTTAAAACTTTTATTTAATAAATAAATTCAGGTAAACTCATCATCTATTTATGCTTGCATCTAATCAATGTAGCCGCCTTCATCTTCAATCCCCGCCTTAATAAGGGCCCGGAAATAGAATGCATTTTTCATAAACGCCGGCGACAGTTAGGCGAATACTCGACGGATGGCGGCGATCAGGCTGGCCTTGGTGTTGTTGGAGATCATGTTGGTTCTTGACGCATGAAAAAAACAAGTAGTTCAGGGGGTTAAGGATTAGGAAGGAGTGGTCTCAGTGAAATAAGGGTAAAAAAATCGTAGTACTTCTTCTGAAGCCAGCGTCTTGGTTCTGTGAGCTTGTTAGTTTGCGCAGAGTCCTGCTGGCATACAAAGGGGTTGCTAGCGGCCAGCTTATCATACTAGATGATCACATCTCTCTTCAGCATATCGAGATTAAATGTGGTATTGATTTAATTTCGAAGATATGAGGTGGTATGATATGGGCCTCATTTGAAACTACACCAAATACCAGAACCCTGAGTGTCCGATCCTACACGCGTTTAACCGTCCGACTTTGTATTTTGATGGTGCTGCTAATGGTCGTTGGATCAGTAAAGAGCATGAGTTGTACAGCGGCGCGTATTCAATTTCGCTCGTTGAACATCGTGTCACTTTCAGCCATGATAGAAGTATCCTATGGCTTTTAGGAAGTGTAGTGTCCAATTAGTAGATGGTTGTCACACTAAAAAAGAAAACCTGTTTTCATCAAACGAAAATGAAATCATGTCTTTTCCCTGGCAACACCTTTAACGTAAAACCTTTAATGTATATATATATATATATATATATATATATATATATAGATATATGTATATATATATATAGATCTATATTATGCATAGATCATCGTATAACGATTAGATCCCTCTGACTGACGTAAATGAACATTTAAACTTAAAATGTTAAAATTCAACGCTATTTCACGCGGTTAATGGTAGGCGAATGGATAGGGTCTCCGCTAATCGAGCCAGAGATGTCTCGTTGTGCGGGGTTCGAATCTTTCGGCTGGTGTTAATCGTGACACCCTGCACTGAAGAATCCCGAAAGGATGAAACACTAGTGTCTGTAGGTATTTAATTATTATAGCAAAATATAATTATAAATATATATATATATGTATATATATATATGTATATTTACATATATATATATATATATAGACACATACATACTTATCCACACACATATAAACATATATATACAAACACAGACATATATATATATATATATATATATATATATATATATATATATATATATATATATATATATATATATAATGATCGTCACTTCTGGACAGAGGACGACCATCTTTCCTTGCTTTCTTGTTAATTATTTATACATTTCCATGTACTTTTTAAAAATATTATTTTGTTTTTGTTATTTAATTTATACGTTTCATAATTTTTTTATCTGATTTATATATATATATATATATATATATATATATATAATTTGTTTTTTTTTTCTGTTTATACACACATACATATATACATGTGAAGATGTGGTCAAGGTGCATTTTCCATCTTCCGTGGAAACGAAGATGACTTTTCAGACATGCCCTGCTCTTACACAGTCTATTTCAGAGGTCACATTTGACAGCCCCGATATATATGACAAATTCTTCTATCCGGGTATTACGCTTTATTTTAGCATGCTCATCATTTTTCTTCTCAAAACTATCACAACCATGGTAAACGATAGGACGCAACTTTTTACCGTCATTGGAAGCATTATCACAATTAGACTCGTCAGTACCGAGAGACTTCAGATTCTCCTTGATGCTTTCCTTAAATCGTTTCCTTGTTTTATTTTCTGAACGCTTTCTTGTATAATTTCAATATAAAACAGGCGCTTCCGCAATCTTTCCTCATCCACTCTTGCCAGATGTCCAGCCCAACAATCTATAATCAATTTCTCGACATATGGTACATAAGCCCGCACGAGGACATCATATCAGTTGCAAAAGTGTTCCACCTGATGCCCCGAATGTGTCTAACAACTTTCTGGTGAACTCTCGCCGTGACTCTTCTGTGTTTACCACAAGTTGTCCAGGTTTCAGAAGCGTAAAGCAGATATAGTAAAACACAAGATTGATAGCCACTGGTCTTTGTACGAAGGCTTATACCTCTGTTAGCCCATACACGCTACTCTAAGCTACCCGAAGCTTTAGTGACAGGCTGTATCCTCTAGTGAACCTCAGCATCCAGGGTTCCGTGCCTAGCAAGAGTGCAACCCAGATACACAAATGTGTCAACCACGGTAATCCTTTGGTTGTTGACAAAATATTTGGTTCCACACACAAACTACCGAGTGGAAGTCTGAACATGACTGTAGTCTTCTTAAGGCTACGGTTACGCCCAACAGACGCTCAGACCTCTGAAAACAGATCCATGATGTCCTGCATATCTTTGTTACTATAGGTCACAAGATCAGCGTCATCTGCTTAGAGCAATTCACAAACAATGTCCTTTTTTTTTTTTTTTTACAAAGGCATCACCACATTATCAAGGCCCAGAGGCCACTCAAGGATAAGGGTTAAAGAGTGTACAGTAGAAGTTGGTCAATATAGTTATCATTAGTAATGAAAATTTGGTAAATTTAATAACTTATATGGAACGGCTCATCAAGAACTTATTTACTTTAGACTTGAACAAAACCATATTGTAGTCAGCCGGAAAGCAGGAAAACGGAAGACAATTCCACAGGCGTGCAGTTCTAAGAAAGAAGCTTTGTTCATGGAATCTACGTTTAGGTTTAGGCGCAGATAAAGAGTGGGGGAAATTATTGATAGTGTTTACAGCTAGACGAGTGTTTCTTGTGAAAGTTTGGCGAGGGGGGACCATAGATTGAAGCTCAGTTGAACACTTTCCATGAAAATAACGATACATCAGAGACAAACTCGCAACATCTCTTCTGTGAGATAGAGGTTGCAAGGAGGAGAAAAGGACATCTCCTACGAGGCTACGAAGTCTATTTTGAACTCTATCAAGGCAGGACAAGTCCTTTCTAGCAGCTCCTGCCCAGATGTGGCAACAGTATTCCATCCTTGGACGTACCTGGCTCTTATATAGATAGAGAATAGCATCAGCAGTGAGATATCTACTGGATCGATAGAAAGATCCCACCATTTTTCCAGCGGCCTTGGCAACAGATTTGATATACGTGTTCCATTTAAGATCAGGAGTAATGGTCAAGCCCAGAAGCTTGTCAAAACTTGAGGCCTCCTGAAGACGAGAGCCATTCATTTCAATTGATGACAAATGTGGATTAGAATGTTGATGATGTAAAGAGAGAAGCTTGGTTTTAGATGCATTAAAAGTAACCAGCCACTCCTTTCCCCATTGTACTACGTGCTCCAGATCAGAGGAGAGAGAATTGGAGAGAACTTGCTCGTTTACTGTCTTAGATGTGGTACCATAAATGGTAGTGTCGTCAGCATAAATGTCTACAAATGATGTAAGGATATGATTTGGAAGATCATTAATGTAGATCAGGAAAAGAGTTGGGCCCAGGATGGATCCCTGAGGGACACCGGCATTAATACTGTGAGCTTCTGATTTTTGCCCCTGAAGGACCTTTGTAGAAGATGGAAACAACGAAGATCAAGACTTTACCGGTGGTTCTGAAACGCAAATAAACACCAATGAGACAATCACTAAAAGCACAGGAAAGCATAGTTGAAAAATAAATATAAACAGTTGTAGGTATCACCTTGCTTGACGTGATTGTCATCTGAGATGAGGTGTGATAGACATCCGTTGTAGTTTCTATTAGTATGGAGTTCCTTAAGTAACCGCAAAAACAGGTTAGCCCTCCCAACATTCCCAGAATTGTCCATAGGACATTTTTGTTCACCGTATCAAATATCTTAGTCAAATTAACAAAAACTGATAAAGCGGAACACGGTGTTCAGTACATTTTTCCTATAATTGTCAGGCAAAGAAGATCATGCCCATGGTTTCTCTACCCGGATTAAAGCTGTATTTTACTTTTCGGAATGACAGACAGACAAATATTCTTTAACAATGTATGGAATAGAACTTTGGAAAATAATTTTCCAACTGCTTCCAACAAACTTACCCCACAATGACGCTCACATTCGGTCATATACCCCTTTCCTTTGTAAAATGATATACGTATTGCATAAATACAGTTCTGGTGGACGGAAACACGCCCCCAGACATCAGTAATAAGATGAAGTACTTCATGAACAAGCTTGTGCACCCCATGTAAGAGAACTCCCAGAAGAATACCATCCGATATTTACTTCCTTGATTGCATTTCTAATGCTATTCTGAGATGGGAACTCAAGCATTTCATGGATAATCTTCGGTCGTGGCAAAAACCCATTGATGGTGTCTTCATCAACTCCTTTGGGGTACTCAAAGAGATCATAATGATGTTCATTCCAGAGGGAGAGAATCCTGTTGAGGTCCTTTATAAGAGTAGTTCCATCACACTAGACTAAGGGAGATGCTGACACTGCTCGAGGAAAAAAAACGCGTTTTAAAGCAAATTGTTTATGCATATATACATATACATATACATATATATATATGTATATATATATATGTAAAAACATACATATATACATCATACATATATGCATATACAAATACACACATACACACACATATATATATATATATATATATATATATATATATATATATATATATATATATATTATATACACATGTGCGGTTCTGGATACGACCTTAAACTCAATCCGATGGTGAGACCCCAGCCTGCGGTTTTTGGGGACTGTGGAGCCACCCTATAATTGCCGTTGCTCCCAGGTCCATTCTGATCTGGAGTGGTAGTACCTGTTAGGGTCCCAACTATGCATGCATATATACAAACATATAGATATATATACATATATATTAAACATGTGAATAATACTGTGGCAATATCGTTATTATTCATCGCCTATGTATTTTATTTCCTATATATTCTTATATATTAAATAATATTACTTATCAGGAAAAATGTCAGTACAAAGAGAAATCAAATACACTTCGAAAATACTTTTTTGCGTTTACTCTAATCGTGCGTTTAATACCCATTAAAAGTTAGGAAAAACAGAGACATAATAAAAAGACGTTTTGCTGTTTTTAGCTGACATTTTTCATAGTAATTGTCGACAATGAGGAACCAATAAGATTAAAACGGATCAAAAAACATAGGAAACTAATAAGGGTAAATAAAAGTTGTTTGTGGGAGAGAAAAGCAGAGGAAGAGAGTTCTAAATTATGGTGTGCTCTTTTTGCTTACAGAAACTATTGACGTGCATTAATAGCTAATGCTTAGAAGAGTTTTCGTGCTGTGTGCAAAATAGAAAGACCGTTCTCTGTGCAATTAAAGCACTGCGATAAA
The DNA here is from genome assembly GCF_053919585.1 of Euprymna scolopes. Taxonomy (NCBI): domain Eukaryota; kingdom Metazoa; phylum Mollusca; class Cephalopoda; order Sepiida; family Sepiolidae; genus Euprymna; species Euprymna scolopes. The sequence goes on along the minus strand of NC_136504.1, from coordinate 34,691,075 downwards.
TGCTCACTGATACTTGAATATGAACTAATACATGGCCATTTATCATGTTCAAAATTAACTGTTTGTAAGTGACATCGGATAGAAATCACATCTGACGAGTTGATGATAAAGAATTTGTTTCTGAAAACATAAAATCATATAATTCTCATCCCATTAACAGAAGGGTTGTACGGTCGAAGATGAAATAAACACGAGTTATATAAAAGAAAAAAATGATAGTCTTTGAATTTCAACACGATTTATATATATATATATATATATATATATATGTGTGTGTGTGTGTGTGTGTGTGTCTGTGTCTGTGTGCGTGTGCATGTATATATATACATGCATGTATATGTGTATTTGTGTATACGCTTGTATGTATATTGGCATGTGTCTGCAAGTGCTTATATTAGTGTATATGCACAATTGTGTGTGTATGTGTACGAGTATGTATGCGTGTGTGGATCTGTACATGCTTGTGTATATGTGTGCATGTGTATGTCTATGTGCACGTGTTGTTGTATGCATGTCTGTTTATACATGTGCTTATTTATGTTACTAAGGCGGAGGACTGCTTTAAATATAAAAAAATAAAACATAAGATACAAATATCCATCGTCGTCATGCTTTAAAACATCCTCATAACCTACATATATATATATATATATATATATATATATATATATATATATATATATATATATATATGAAATAAAATGGAGGTGGAAGGACCTGGATACTCAACGTTTCGCCCGATTTATGCGCGCTTCTTCAAGAGGGATGGTCATTGACGAGAGAGTCGGAGGATTGGGGCTATATATAATGATGGGGGAGAGCAGCATGTTTTCCTTATGTAAATTAGTTGTCATATATACATGTATATACATTTTATGAGAGAATAAATCGGGCGAAACGTTGAGTATCCAGGTCCTTCCACCTCCGTTTTATTTCATATCGTCGGATTTAATCCAACTCAACAATCATATATATATATATATATATATATATATATATATATATATATATATATATATATATATACATATATATATATATATATATATATATATATATATATATACATTAGTGACGTTCTGAAAGCAATATCAATATATATATATATATATATATATATATATATATATATATATATTGATTGAAATTGTCGCACTGACTGCCTCATCCTGGTTGTTATCGTCACAACTTTTCGGCCGTTTTGCCCTCCGTCCTTCATCAGGTGTTTTGTATCGAACTGGGGAACCGTTTGTTAGGAGTCTCGAACCCAACCCTTTATTAATGTTACGGGAATACCGTGTTCGGACTCCAGCTAGGTTCTGGGACATAGTTGCTGATTCTCTGTTTTGAATGTTACTTTTTCACTGCCTTCGTTCAGGATTGAACTCAGCACCTTTGGGTAACTGTAAACTTTGATATAACGTCTAGGACCATATGTAACTAGGACAATTCTTAGTTGGTTTTGTTAATGTTAAACCTATGTTGTTATTCAAGGTGTGCTCTCTCTATTGGAGGTGTCCAAATTGCATTCAGCTCTATGCTTGGTTTGCTCAGTAGGTTGTTATGTCTGAGCATGTGAGCTGTTTCTTTAAGTTTTCTCACTTTCCAGTGGGTATCTCTGTTTATTATTTTTACTTCATCCCATAGGGGGCGATGGTCTCCCCTCTCCATCCAGACATGGTTGGCTATACCCGTTTTTCCGTCTCCCCTTTAGTTACCGCTTTTCGGTGTTTTTCCACCCTTACTTACCCCAGTTCGATACAAAACACCTGATGAAGGCCGGAGGTCAAAACGGCCGAAACGTTGTGACGATAACAACCAGGATGAGGAAGTCAGCCCGACAATCTCGATCAATGAAAACACCTCATATCAAAATACAACAATTACTATATGTATATATGTAATTACTATATGTATACTATATATATATATATATATATATATATATATATATATATATATATATATACACACTCATTTTCGTAATAAAATATTGAATCATATAAATTTATGTACATCTGAATGATTTAAACTGATTTGCTATTTATTGGTAACCGTTTACAGTAAATATTATTGCAGTAGAGTTCCAATTTTTTTCGTCGCAGGACTTAAAGCTGGTGGTGTGTCACCGCCCAAGGGTTCTGTTAATTGCTCATACTTTCATTAAATCAGTTAGTTATTAAAATAATGATTGTTCATTTTTATGGTAGCAATAAATCTGCGGTATTTTCAGTCAGGTTTTTATTGTGTGTAAAAATATTCTTAAATTCGAACCCTTCTAGCTGTCAGAAAATGTGCGTATGAATAAATTTCCATTCTGAAACACGAGAACTATTACAGATTAGATGTTCATGTCTGGCACTAGCATATACGATTTTACGTTCAAGTTTCATTGGTTTTCTTTTTCCAAATCATCACCATAATACTTATACTCCCTTGTTAAAAGTGATTTTACATTTTATTCTTTGCTCTCACGCATTTTAATATTTCGCTTCTTTTTAACTAAGTGAATAGTGGTTTTGTGTCATAAAATTTATAATGCTATTTTTTTTGTTAGACATTATTGTCCATCTAGTAAACATTTGCGTTCATATTGCTTTTTTATATACAAATAAATATTTTTCAGAAACTTTTACAATTATCGGACTGTCTTTCGTGTTACAGAGAGGGGACACGCTTATAAAAATGCCGAGCTGAGTGCGAAAGTAAGTCAGGGTGAGGGAAAAAGGAAAATACGATAAAAAAGAACATTTCTATAGTGAGACGAAGACTTCCGAGAGAACAGATGTCAAAGAGAAATACGATTACGATTTATTTAAGAAAGTACCCGGAAATGTCGTGGTTGCAACAACAAACGAGCCGATTAATTACTTGTCTCATGTTTTTTTTTGTCATGCACTGAGTCTACAACGTATAAGATCCTGGGTGACCCTCACGTTTAAGCGTGTGTAACCGTGTGAATCTCTTTTACAATGCAGTATGTTCTGAGATGACCGATCAATATTTATGGTTGTAAGTTTAAATTATAAGCTACAAAATAGATTAGGAATGCAGCCGACTAAACCCTGATTGTCACAGCTGTCACATTTCAAGAATACAATCCTAACATAAGGATAATTTAGAAGAACAATATGCAATAAAATTATGTTTAAACTTGTAAAAACTGCCAAAGAAACGTGTGAAATGCTTCAGACTGCTTTGGACCATCTTGCATGAATCGAGTCTCTGTTTTTGAGTACCTTAAGAAATTTAAGGAAGGCGAGAAGTCTGTAGGGGATAGTTATATGTGTTTGAGGAGTAAGGCAGTCAGAATACCTGAGTTGATTGCCCCAATAAAGAATTTCATGGAAAGGGAATTATTTCTCTGTAGAAACAATAAGTGCACAGTTTGATGTCAGTGTGGGAACGGTTACACGAGGATCTTTAGATGAGGAGGATTTACGCGAAATTTGATTTAAGGGTGCACTCCACAATTCCATCTTGACTATTTGACCAAGATGGGAATCAATACAGTTCTTCACCCTTTTCCTAGTTCAGACCTTGCTCACTGTGACTTTTTCTTATTCCCTACGCTCAATGAAGACTTAGAGGCTATTGTTAAATAAGTAATAAATGATGAGATGAAAGGGGATGTGGCGAGGTCATTGATACGGTCACACAAGAGGGCTTCAAGTTTAACCGGGGTGGATTCCTCAAAAAGGGTTAGAATTTCAATATATCTACCGACACGAAAAAAGTCTGAAAACTTATTGAACGCACCTCGTGCATATTGAATAGCATTTTCGTTATCAGTCACGTTTAGTTTTTCGTAGCATTTTCATCGGTCATTTAAGACAAAATCCGAAATATAATGTTTGTTCTTTTGCCACCTATACATTTACTGAAACGCGCAGAATTAATAGACGCATCTTTAGTGTATCTGCCAATGTTCTTACTGTTATCGTTGAACTTGGTTAGAAACTGAACATTAAAGTCAGGAGAAAGGAATTAATCTCTTCCCACGGTCCAAAAAAATCAAATAACCACAAAGCAATTTATGTCAAAGTTGGCCGGTAATTTTATACATTTTTTCGTTGTAAAGAAAGAGGAAAACCAGAATGAATAATGACGTACAAAGAACTGTTGATGTTATGTGTCTAGCGCAGCTGGAGATCAAGTCCGTTCGATACTAACTGCTTTATCAAGATTTAAAAGAAAAATAACCGATAAAACAAGTTAAAGGATCAATTTCGTTTTAATTTTATGCCTCAAGAGAAGGTTTCTCTTTACTAAATATTGTTGGACGACAATCAAAGAACAGACGAAAACATTTGTGGAACGCACGCATATGCCAGCACCAAACAATATGGCCGGTTTAATAGAAAGAGATTCATAATATGGTTTTGAATGTTGTAATATTCGTATTATATGGATTTCTTTTAACTACTGTTAATATCATGGGAGTTTTTTGCACAACGTTTCGGTCGATTAAACACCCTGAACTTTTTTTAATTGCAAATTATTTAAAACTTTTTCCTTTCACAACTGGTGGAAAGAATACATGCTAAACTCGTTAATCAAATAAAGGGTTCTGTTCAGATTCCGTGCAGATCCCTGAGTCTAACATAAAAAATCAAGATTCCCCAGGTATATTGCCGAGTTGGACAAGCTACATTCGAAGAAGGTCAAACCGACCGAAACATTGTGGACATAAGGCCGTGGATTAAAACAGTTTTTTACAGAATCGAAAAAATACGGATTCATATTTTTTTATTTATTTATTTAGAAAAATATCGTAGTTAAAAGAAATGTCGTGTCTCAATAGCCAAAAGTAAATACACTTACATTAGGCAAGTGCATACACGAATTTCATGCGTTTTACTTGTTTGTCTATAAATAATGAGAATATTATTATAGAGGATGTTTTTCCCGGCAATGATGTCCTACGGTTTAATTAAAAAGTGGTCCCCTCACTCATCCATATTTTGAAAAGTTTTGGAAATTTAGAAAATATACGATAACAATTTTTACGAAATAATAGCTGCGAAATTTTCATTATTATATTCTAATTCCGACAATATTTGTTTCCAAATTGCTCAATAAATGGAATTAAAGACGGACATGTTACAGTCAGCAAGAAAGCTGGTACACTCTATAACATTACAGAACTGGGCAATTTTCGGAAAAATACTTTGTTTATAGAAATCGTTTTTAGGTTTAGACAAAGAGAAAGAGTGAGAGAAATTGATAACAGTGACTGTAAGCATTTTACATAGATTGAAACATTATTCGAACACTTGCCATGAAAATAACGATAGAGTAGATATAGACTATTATGTGAGAATAAGGTTACGGAGAGGAGAAAAATACCTATTATGTTTCAAGGCCAGTTTGAAACACTTTCAAAAAATTAAAAGTTACTCAAAGTAGCCTGTTACCAGACGAGTCAGTGTCTTATCTATTGATTAACCAGCGTATATATGTACATACGGAAGTGTTCTATAATAATGCCTTTTATATTTCTATACTGTCAGAATAGATCAAATGGGATCACTAAGTACATTGTCTAGATGGTTGAACATGCATTCATAACCAAAATGTTTTAGCTCCGTGTTGCAAATAATGAAAGTCCGAGTCTATTAGAAGGCAAATTCTGTGATTCACATGCGTTAGACTTCGATATAGCGTCATTATATTCTTCCACTCAGAAAAAAATAATTAATCTAAGAAACATTCATCAGCGCTGGTTAAATATTTCCAAAACTGACGCCAGAACAGTTAGGAGATTGATTCGTCGATTTCAGAATAGCTACATAGCCATGAGTAAGAAAACAAGCTTAGGACAACCGTGTATAGCTACCACCTTATTGTGTGCAAAAGTGCATTATAATCCCAGTAACATCGACATGAACCAAACGAAGAAAACATGTCGCTCGTAATATTTTTATCACTTCCGTATTCGTAGCTCTTTTATTTTTCTAAAAACTTTCCTAATTTAAATGTATCATTAATTTATGAATGACCCTCGTAGTATTTATTTATGACATATACTCATGCGAAAAAAGTGCAAACAATTGTTCCACACAATGCTTAATACTGATTAGCCCCAGTATTTTATGCTGTAATATGAACAATCAACTGACTTATACTGTAATCAGATTTAAGGAACTTTATAAAAAAACAAACTGATCAGAGTGTTGATAACAGTGATGAATAAAAAAAATATACTCCGTTTCGATAATTTAAGGGTGTATAAAAATAATATTCTGTAATAATCACGAAATATATCCTGTCTTTTTATAAGATACGGAGTTATAAGTCTAAAGAAATAATAATGGTAAATAGCAATATTAACATAAATTATTTACATCTTTAATTAATCTACTTGAATTAGGTATTGAAGCTCTATATTATTTTCTATTACAAACTCCAGGATTCACTTTCATAAACCATTTATATGTGAGCTCAACGGGTTCAGGTATTGAACGATGTCTGACCCAATAGCAATCGATTCTATCGAGTTATATGATATCAATCAGGAAAATTATTCAGACTCAATAAATTATTTCTAATATTATGAAAAAGCGGTGAAAAATGGTATAAAACTCCTACAGGCAATGCAAGCTCTGCATAATAGATGACGTGGGAAAAACTGAAAACGAGGGCGAAAAAAATCAAGGTGCAAATGAAAGATGAATGTGGTGGAAAAAAGCAGAATGTAAGTGAAAAAATGTATTAAAAAACGAAGGATAAAAACATGATAACAAATAAAAGCAAAACATAGAAAGAAAATATAGACGGAGAAAACCAACCAGAACTGGGAACTCTACAATGTGAAGATAAAACAGATGACAATACAATTTTACTGTGTGATTTTGTGAAAGGACTTAAAAAGGGCTGCATCTGTTTTCGCAAAGAGAAAATCATGGGTTTGGTGATGACTCTAGTTTCTATATAATTCCGAAATGTCTCTTAAGTTAATATTAGTTATACTAGGAATGTAAAAAAGTAAAAATTTTTACCCTAAAAAGATTGTAAACAAGAGGAAAAATAAAAACAATGCTACTAAACACAATTATTATATACATAGCAACCATAAGCCGCCTCAGATATATGATCAAGTGATGCCGGAATATTATTAAGAAATATCATTTTGGCTAACATACAAAGCAAAAAAAAAGTATGGCGAAATCTATTGTAGAGATACATGCATTTCATATATAAACAACATATAATTAGATTACCGACACAAAATAGAGTTTAAAGGCACATTGTTAGAGTCGTTGCAATATCTGTACTGACTGCCTTGTCTGGTAGAAAGCAGCCATATCGGATTCAGTAAGGCAGTATCAATATATATATATATATATATATATATATATATATATATATATATATATATATATATATATATATATATATAGCGAAATATTCCCATAAAATATGTTGTGGCTGACTCTTTTATGGCCTGTTCTTAGAGGTTTAGAAACGAGTAATTAAAATTGACTCATTTGCTGAAATTTTAATTAACAACGTACGTGTTACTCTTTTATCATCAATGTATATGTTCTACTGTAATGTAATAACATTTATACATACTTGTACATCTTACAGGAAATAGGAATAGAAGATTATTGACCAAATGCTTACACGAACAGAATGTTGTTATTAAGTTGGATATGAACAAACTTGGATATTTATAAACAGTAAAATAATTGTTATTTTCTTTAAATACTAATAACTTTAATCAACAGTACTTGATAATTGATTTAGAACAACGCTCACTCAGAGAAAGACACGGGCAGACACATGTACTGATATATATATATATATATATATATATATATATATATATATATATATACAGGTAGTTGCCTTTCTAGCCGCACTGATGAGCTGTGAAACAGCGAAACAGTACTGTATGTAGATGACTATAATGTTCCTCACCTTGAGTTGAGCATATTGAGAGGTGAAACACGAATTACCATTAGCATATAAGCGACGCTCTTTGTGTAAACAAATCGAGCGGAGGTATTTCGGACGATATCAAAACATCGTTAAACTCACTACTCGTTCAAGCAGCCGCCAATAGCGTAATGTTAGGAACCTTGACTGCGGTACAAACGATCGGGTTTCAATCCTGGCTTGAGGTAGTTGCCTGCGAAACAGTACTGTATGTGGATGACTGTATATATATATATATATATATATATATATATATATATATATATATATATATATAAGCAGGTAATCCGGTCGAAAGATACGCTTACATATGATATTTTGATGAATGCCTATTTCGTATTTATTATTATACTTTATTGGACCAATTATATGCAATGATTTAAAAAAAAAATAAAAATGACATGTGCGTCACCACCGAGAATCGTTAGAAAACGTTTTATTTACGATTTACTTTTTCCCTTGCCTGAGCTATGAAGACATGTTTTCAACGTTAAACTTTAAGACATAAATTAATAGCTATTAACTTACGTGTGCATATTCGTAATACCGTTGTTCGACATTAATTTTCACAGCAAACAAAGCATAGTGTTACTTTGATATTGGGTTCTATTTTCAGTTACGTTATTGCAGGGAGTTTGAAAGGTAGATGTCTATTCAAATTACACTTGACTAACCTCATGTAAGTACAGTCTGGAAAACAGGACACGGGAAGGGAATTCACAAATCTATAATGTATGGGGCAGACACTAACAGAGTAGGAGACTTCTTAGCATCTGGAGATCTTTACTATGTAAGGGGTAAGATTTTGCTGTCCGTCGGGTTTGTTGTGGGTATTTACATCGAGGGCGTACAGGGTCTAGTATTTCCTCGGAGCATCTACCATAAAAATATTTGCAAAACAAGCATATACCAACATTTCGTCAATAGGACAAGGGCTGCAACCCAGCTGACAGTTAGGATCAATTAGATTAGCGACCACTTTTTGGACTCTGTCCAGAAGTGAGAGACTAGTAGCAGGTGCATCAGCTCAGATGTGACAACAATACTCCATACATAGTCGAATAGATGATATTCCCAGGTGTAGGTAATTTTCTAGCTGTAGAGAGAACCCACCATCCTCGCAGCAGACGCGCTAGTGCCCTCGATGTATCTGATCTGTTTTAGCTGATGTTCCCTGTAAGTGTTAAGCCAATAATTTTCAAGAAGAACTTTCAAGTAATATATATTAGCCATTGCTATTGGTGGTTGAGAAGGTTTCTTGTAATAGTTAAAAGAGACAAGCTTAGTATTAGCAGCATTGAATGTGGCCATCCGTTTTTCTCTTGATTCCACTACAGAATAGAGACCCTCTTCTAGTATTCCTACCATTGCCCTAAATATGTGTACATTCGTTTTCCCTCGAGCGTGGTTTCATCAGCCAATACACCAATCTCAGATACATTCTTTTCAGGGAAGTAATTTATGAATATTAGGATAATAAAAGTCCAAGGATGGACAACTGAGGTACACACGCATGTATATTATATTGCTTATATATTCGACCGCCGAGGATTCTTCACTTTTTTAAGAAGAATTTAATTACGTAAAGTATCCGTCCAAAGATACCGTATGATCTTATTTTCCTTAGGAGAGCATCGTGCTATCCCCTGTCAGAAGCTTTGGTTCTCTCTAGTGCTACCGCTCTACCCTCCTCTACTTTTATGCACTTGGTAATTGGGTGAATTTAAGACCATCTAATATGGTGTCTGTCCGCATAGGAAAATCAGGGAGAGAGTTGTTTGATTGGTCCAATGTAAAGTTTGAGATACACCAACTGAGAAGCATGTAAGCCTTCTCAGTGGCCGGTCAAACAACCATAAGATTGTAGGATAGTAGGGGAATTGCAGATTATCTATTATTTTCTACACTGTTGTAGATTTTCCGGAAGGAATATATTTTCAGTCTCTGTGATTAGATGCGTTTTCTGGTGGTTTCAGTTTAATGGAGAGGGCGCTATTTCTTTCTTACAATTACGTCTATATTCTGTAATCTTTTGTTCATTTCAACTCGGCTTATTTCGGATAAAAACAAAGGATGTATGCTGCGACTGATCAATGGCAGCTTCACAATCGAAGTAAACCATTCGTTAGAGTGGGCTTTTGCTATAAAACTTCCGCGTAAGAATATGCACTTCAATTGACGCTTTGAACCATTCAATGATCTCATTTGCGCACTGTTCTGCAGGGAGAGAAAACATATTTACCAAGGAGGCCTCTTTGATGAGATCCCTGATGTCTTCCCAATAAGCGTTCTTATAAAACTTTGTGGTTTTGAGCAATGGTTCTTCAGCTTTGGGTCGAGAATTTAAGGCGATTTACACTATTATCACAGCGTGATCAGCATTCCCGAGTAGGCTATGGGAATTCGTACACAATTACCAGGAACCGTGGTAACCCATAAATCTAGAATTGAGTCTTGCTGATCTGGGAAACGTGTCGGAAACATTACTGTTCGCGATAGAAAAAGTAGATAGGTTAGTTTCACTTAGCGCCAAAATATCCGGGGCGTTTCTAGTAGAAATTAATAATCATCATCTAATTAGTTCTAACCCGCAAATATTCGTAAATGCAAGCCTCAAGAAAGAGGGCAAATATATTTATTTTTAGTTTACACCTAGTTAGATCGTAACTTTTTATTGAAATTCCATTTAATTTTATTTTAAAGTTTCAGTTTGAGAGGTGCCGGACGAAGTGGTTGTGCAGAATACAAAATATGCAACACAAGTTGATCATCGGGCGACTCTTCATCTACAGGAGTGTTACCTCGGGAAACCCACCAGAGGTGAGTGCAAGGTCCATTTCCATAAGCAAAATGCCACTACAACAATCCCGATGAGTTGTTGTTACATGACGTTTCGGCTACCTATTCCTCTGGCCTGCGTAAGGTGTTAACCATGACGGGATAGGAACTCCGAATCTCCTAACTGAATTCTCAGCAATTACCGCCATCCATAGTTCTTGTGGTCTTACTACGTTTTGACCAAGTAAACCTCTCGCCGGCTTTAAATATGATTGAAACCGTAATCTACAGACTATTTTCACCTGAAACCTTAGAATTAACGTCTCTATCCACTGCGCCACGGCCCCCAAAGGGCGATAATGGCTGGGGTTTTTTATCTTATAAATCAACGTTTTTTTGTTTTTTTCATTATCTGATCTTCCATGGTCGGATCCGTACCTAATGGTTTATATGTTATTTTAATTAGAATTCATTATTGAAATGAGTAGAGTCCGCAATAATTAAATTAATAATTAATACTCATCTCCATAATGAATTCCAATGAAATTAATATATAAACAATCCCGATATTATACAACTAATGATGTAGCAGTCTCTCTAATAGCTACTAAAGACTTAGAGCTCCTGTACTATCAATCGGAATACAGCAATCAGAAACTCTCAAACCGGTACCCTTAACCGTCAAATAAAATACAATCAAAATACGGCATTCAAGCACACCCACTCTTCTCAGTTTTAAGGGATATATAATATGCAAGGAGTGGGGAACGGCGTTTATTGCTCTAGTAAGAAAACACGATCAACCATTGCATGATTTTATCGGGTCCCCTTGATCGCACTTTGCGCTTGACTAATTGGCAAAGAAACCGAAAACCGGGCGGTAGGCAGAGCCTATCTACTCCTTAAGAAAGGTATTTGTTGCCAAGTCGTAAAAGGTCAGGAGAACAGGTTTAGCTTAAGAGTTTTCTTCTTCTAGACAGGTTGACCTGAGAAGATCAACAGATCCATCACCATCGCGACGGCTAGCCCTGCATCTGGCTCTTAAACAATGTATTTCTGCGTCCTATCATGGTTGTTAAGCTTATTTGAGTAAGTTACTAAAAGTTATCTATATTCTGAAAAGTTACTTTGCTCAAAAACAATTTAAAAGGATATTATTATTATTATTATTATGCTTCCCCTTTGATGGTTACCGTACAAATTTATGCGGTAGCATAAACTAAATCACCAACTTGTTCTTTGAGAGGGGGAGAGAGATAGTAAATATTTGGTTAAAATAATGTTCATATGTAAGTTTAGGGATAGGATAAGCTGTTAAAGTACGATGCAATTGATATAAGCAATTTAAATAATATTTGATGCATCAAATCTGAATATGTAAGACAATAAGAGGAAAATAAAATATATCTATTCAATATAGATTAAAGTAACAGTATGTACAAAAATGATTAGAAGTACAATTCAGTACAGGCATTACCGGAAATAAAGTATAAGCTATGCCACCTTCAGTATGCATAATTAAATGTAAATAGAAATATGAACATATTTACAGTAGATGCGAACATATAGACATGGTAGATATTTGTATATTACTTAAATAAAGTTCTTCTGACTTCTAACAGAATAAAAGATAAATGCGCCTTTTATTAACATTCTGAATTGTATTTTGCATAACAAATTGTATCGGCTCAATTTTTGGTATTATTTTGAATTTGAAGAGATGTCTATAAACTAAGGCTGAAATACAATATCAGCTATGTATATTAAGATTTTAAAAAATAAGTGTGTTTCGGCAAGATAAAACGGTTTAAAGTCTAAAATCGTAGAACATATGCATTGACGCGGAGTCAGATCATATTTCTATTTGCAAAATAGCAGACATTTCCCCGTTTTAGTAGTGACGCAGGCATTTAGACAAAATAAAATGGAAGTAAGACAATAAATACAAAGGAGGGTATGAACTTTTAGGGCAGCTTTTGTATAGAGCACAAAGACAACAATCGAATGAAATCGATTGACACGTGAAGATAAAATGTGTTGGCTTTTTCTTTATATAAAGATATCATGTTTGTAATGCTTAGAAACTAATTATCAGAGAATAATTGTAAAACAAATAGTTTTAAATAATATAAAACAAACGAAGTAAAATAATATAAAAAAAAATAAATAAAAACCTTTCATATCATATTATATTCTAGCCTTAGTGCTTCGGCGTTGCCCGGTGTGTTTGGAGGTGTGTATTAAGCCAAAAAAACGTGGTAGTAGGAAAGCAGGAACGACTCCTTCCGCGAAAGAGAAAAAGAATGTAAGAAAATCCTCCCAAACCAAACATGACTTATTCGCTGTTGCGCTCGTCGCAAAATCAGAAGTGGCGAAGGTTTCTATTAAGTCTTGTCGATCGAAACGGGGAAATGATTTTCGGAAATATCGGCGAAAAAAGCGACCCCTCCCTGTAGAAAAGTGCAGTTTTGGTGGTGGAGAAATTAATGGCTTTATCTATTGTGTCGATATTTGGCATCCAAAAGGTCGAGCTTCATGGCAATACCGACCTCGTGGAAATCCGTCGCCTCTGTCGAAAGTTTTAGGCAGACATACATACATACATATAACCAGATATCTGAGATTTATATTATAGACTAGCGGGGGTAACTGGCGTGTTAAGGTGAAAAAAAACATGCTAGTAGTTAGACAGGCTTGAACACGTGACGCGGTGACGCGAAAGCGGAAAAGGAAGTGAACAAAACGTGACATATTACCGCTACGCTACGAGACAATAAAATTTAGTGATGCCAATCACAAAGATGACTTGGTAGCAGGCGCAGAAAACAATGTTGGCTGAAGGCCAGGTCAGGTTTCCGCCGTTTCATTTATTTCTTGGCCCACGATGTTGGAGAAAGCAAGCTCCGGCAGAAAACTGGGAACACTCAAATGAATAGCAATTGTCTGATATGAAGAGTTTTCCCCACATTGCTCAAAGCTGATTCCTTTCAAGACGTCCCGACATGAAGGTCCGCTGACGATTTTGCTTTCGATTAATTTCGTTTTTATACGAAAATCCGAACAAACACGCGACAGAGCAGAATAGCGGTAATTTTGTAAGAGTCGCCAAAATAAAAGATATATGCGATCTCCGTTCCCAAATCGTAGATCTTGCAATCTAGGGAGTAAATAAAAAGTTCTAAAATATTGCCCCACTCAGAACCCTCGCGAAACAAACCTTTGCTGCACATACGAAGACGAGCGTGACCGTTTTGACTTTCATATATATATATATATATATATATATATATATATATATATATATATATATATATATATAAATAGATAGATAGATAGATAGATAATTTATTAATTAAAATGATTGTTTTTTGCATTCTATCAAAAGTTAGTTTAATATGGCTAACGCTAACCAGAATCAAAGGGAGACAACTCAGAATAAGAACAGTTATTATTTGTATTATTCGGACTGTTGTTTACATTTTGACTGTTATTTTTACAACGTATCGGCCAATCTAATCTCTAACCTTCCAAGTCCATCTTTGCCAAACTCGGGATTATGTATGGATTTGTTAACACTCCTGAGTGTACACCGTTCTCATTCCATCAGACATTATTTAACAAAAATCCTAAGTAATTGTTATTGGATCCATGGCACAACAGATATAATAATCAGTTCTAAATGGCAATCTTCGGGATGTTGAAAGATAAATATCCCGTGAAATACTAAACAGAAAAATCAATTAAATCTTCTACCTGGTAACTGCTGACAGATAAAAGACAATCTATTCCTGTGCATTAAATAAACGCTTTCATTAAAAATTTTGTACACATTCCTTGACTTCACAATAGAGATTCCAGAGGCTCACGAGACACATCCGAAAAAAAGCCAGATCTTTTATAGCCAGAACCACGAGAGTTCTAGTCTAAATAATACAAAATAAAAATCAACATGTAAAAAATTGAAAAACATAATACGTATAAAAATAGTTGGAAATTACACACAATAGCTAACAGTTCCAAGAGTAATATAAATAGACTCATATTCTAAAATTATTTATCTTCTTTAATAAAGAACAATAAACTACAAGAAAATCCATAACTTTAGACCTCTTCCCAGCAAAAATGAATTGTGGCATAAGTCTTGGATGGCTGGAACCACAGATAATGTTTGTGAAAGGTTAACTAGGGCGAGAAAAGACATAGAGAGGGAGAGCACCATGCAAGTCTCCACTGGAAGGGTGTGGAATAAACTAGAATCTGTCAATCATTGTCAGCTGCTTGGATAATTGATTGCAATGGTTATTGAAAATAGCAGAGTATGCTAGAAATCTGAGGAACCGGTTTCTCATTTAAACTTCAAGAAACACATCAATTGTTATTGCAAGAAAGTGTAGTATTCACTGATGATGACTTATGTAAAAACTACTTGTGAATAAGTAGTAAAACAAACTAATCTTTGAATCAATATATATTAAAAAAACACTTTTGTTGAGTTTATATCACCAAATATGACTCAATCAATTAGAACTGTAGGCTTTCTGCAAACAATAAATAGGTCTATGACAACGGAATATTCGTTTCATTGTTGTGTCTCTCGACTCTATAGCCGACACAGTCACCCACAATTATTCAACCGAGAACTACATCACTCTTTATACAAGCACAAAAGAGATCAACGGATAAGCAGTCGAAAGTAAAAAAATTAGACAGAATATGCTGCTGTCATTGCACTAACAATAAATACGAAATAACAATGTAAATTGATACACTACTCCCTTATTTAGTTCTAAACTACGTTCTGTAAAATGAAACGAATAAAACATCATTTAGTAAACGTTTAACAAATATAAAATCCTCTATAAATTTGGTAATTTGAAACTTTTATAACTGTTTTGATTCGGAAATAAACACATGGGAAATAAATCAGTATTTTCTTACATTAATCTAAATTTCGGACCGTGTAATTTCCAACTTTTATAAAAGTTTCAGTTCGATATTCCCAAAAGATGGCAAAGTTGGACAGAGATTTACGTAATGAACAAAATGTATTTGAAAAGAGTCTGATGTTCTATCGATAGAAACGGTGCACGCATAACAGAAAGTTTAAACCAGTAGACCGACTAATCCAATTTATTCATCAGCCCAGATACCTATTTACATAACATATTCATACGGAAAAACCAGGGAATAAATGCTGACATCCTGACCTATTTTCACATGCTCATCCTCTGATCTTCTACTCGTATGAGATCAATAAACCAGAGAGAGGAATTCTCCTTGCCCTTGCAGTATGGTTGAAAAGAAAATCTATATATGTATGAATGTGCATGTGTATATATATATATATATATATATATATATATATATATATATATATACATACATATATATATATATATTCTTTGTAAATCTTGTGTGGTAGAGCGGACTGCGCATAAGAGCAAAATAGAAAAAGTTAAAAAAAAATAATGAAAAAAAAATGGTATAAATATATTTTTGCACATTAGAATCTTCTGCCATGTAAGAGCTGGTTGCAGCTTTCTGTCTAACATAAAGATGATGAATACGCGCTCATTTGAATTTGCTATAAAAGAGGATAGAAAGGGAGTGAGAATTTAGAAATACCATGGAGAAGAGAGAATTTAGAAATATAATGGAAAAGAAAAAAACATAGAATAAGAAACAAAAAAGAACTGACAGTGTAGTTGCTATGGGAACTGCACGTATACGCATCTTGATCTAATGCGCTCGGCCGTCTAAATTACAAATGAGGTAAGTTGAATAACATTGCGAAAATAATGTATAACTTCCATGCATTACTTCTTTAGATACTATACAAATAGAAAACATCCATTTGGTTGTAATACCCTTATAATGAGATGGAATTAGTATGTGGTGTTTTATTGTACTTCAAAATTGATTATCTACATGCATTTATATATACAATCATATATATATATATATATATATATATATATATATATATATGACAGCCTCTTTAAGAAATTCGTTTCTTATCGTTGCGTACTTTCAATTGAATTAAAAGTCGGTCAACTTACTTCTTATGCATAGAGCATCGTATAATGATTAGATCACTCTCTGACTGACGTAAATGAACATTTAAAATTAAAATGTTTTGATTCGACGTTATTTCACGCGGTTAATGGTGGCCGAATGGCTTAGGTCTTCGCTAAACCGAGCCAGATATTTCTCGTGATGCGGGGTTCGAATCCTTCGACTGGTATTAATCGTGACACCCTGCACTGAAGATTCCCGGAAGGATGAACCACTAGTGTCTGTAGGTATTTAATAATTATTACAGTAAAAAAAAATGATGTATATATATATATATATATGTATGTATACACACACACACACACACACACACACACACACACATATATATATATATATATATATATATATATATATATACGGGCCCTGCCTTATCGTAAAATACGTTTAAATGTACTTTAACTCATGTAATTGTCGTACTTAATAATACAGAGCAAGTATCTCTACTGAGTATTGTACTGTGCATAATACATAGTACTTCAATCAAAAGATTAAAAAATGCCTTAATGTCACCAACTAGTATTGCAACAAATCATTTAGTGGTTTAGCTGCGTTCTTCACCGTTCGTGCTATAGGAAAAGATAGATAAGGTAGATTTAAAATTAAGCCACTTTAAGCAATGAAGTTGCGCGCGCATACAGCATTGATAAAATTCTATCCGCAAGTTGAAATACACATTTTTTTTTAAATTTCAACTTGTCGATGTATGTTTGTACGTGTCCAAATAAAGAATTCTTCATCGTTTTACACCACAGTTAGTGTATGATTAGTGTTTCCTGTTAATTTCATTGTCATGTAGCAGTAATTAAAGAGATTATCGGTCAGATATTTTCACAAACATACACGTATATACATTTACTGTTTTATTTCTGTGTTTGTGTGAATTCCCATGGTGAAGTTGAGGCTCTGTATACTGGGGTCAGATTCTCTTCGATCTAGTTTCACTAATTCCCTTGGAATTGGTACGAATCCTCATATCCTCCATGTATCTAGGGAATTAATAGTAGAGAAAGTGACCCGTAACTCCTGGTAGTGCAACTTATATATATATATAAAAACTTGTAATTATCACGAATTTATCTCACATTGTTTTACTGTTACTCTCAATTTTTGTTGAGGATCAGTTGAATATGGTATTAGTGAACAATACGTCTACCCTCAAGATACGATTAAGACGTTTTCGGGGATAGAAAAATATATATGAAACTGTTGCCTGGAAGCTTTTCATTAAAACCCGTTCACTAAATATTCACAGACAACATGACTTCAAACAGATACATCGAGGAGACTGCATATGTCACCACGAACGAGTTAAACTCTATCTCCGATGCTGAAAAATTACTAACATTTGAGAGTATCCTATATATCAACAACACTAGTATCTCGTTCTTAGACAGGAATCAGTGAAGAAGTCTCAATTCATATATGTGCAGCACCATCAACTGACACGTAAAACTTGTGCCCCCCTCCCATCGTAAATATTCCCGACTAAGCTGAAAAACAGCGAAATTCCCCCTACATATTAGTGATTCATTAATGCCGGAATATCATATACTCTGATATTTCTTTTCTTCGAATCCTAGACTTTAGCAACCCATTCTCGATCCCTTGGTTCCCTCTCTACTCACATGCATAAGTTGAAATGCAATGTGAACAAACATCTCGTTGCTTAACTACAATCCTAGCTTTTTACGTTCACTTTCCACCCTGCCTTATGTAGTTCATATATATTTATGGGGTTTAATATAGCAACATAAAAATGTAGTTCATATATATTTATGGAGTTTAATATAGCAACATAATATTCTAGAAATACTCAATCTAGAGCATTAGAAGAAAAACTGATCCAAATGTAAAAAAATATATATATATTTTGTAGTTTCTCCTGTTGGATACGTTTGTGGATGTAGGTAGATGTATGTACTTAGCCGTAAGGTGGTTATTCGTTGCGGAATATATCAGATAGAAAAAATCTCGACCTGGGGATAGGTGCATATTTGTGCATATATAATCAGGTTTAATCGACAGTGCCCGAGGGTCAATGAAGATCAACGAATTCTCAACACATCACATACTTTATTGCCATCGAAATCAGCGAAAACGCCAAGATCTTAATCAAACCGATTAATTGCTTGTTCTAGTTAGAGACCCACCGCGTTGAATCGGAATGATCCTCACATGCTTCCATGCAATGGGTTATCCACAATACATTGCAATCTAAATCATACAATATATGTTATATAATTATTTTTGTTAAATTAAACTTTAAACCTCCCAAAAATATGCCATAGTTTAAGCCTTTCTGTAAATAGACACGTCCTTTCAAAAGCACGTCTATCGTATCCAAAAACCGATCGGTGATTTTATACACTAGGTTCTTCCGTTTGCGCCGTGATAAATGTTTTCAAATCTACATGCAGTGCTAGTCTGTAGAGGGAAACACTTTTTGTAAAAACTATTTCTCGTAAAATAGATTTGTTCGATTATTAATTTTCGGTATTTGTCGGAACTCTTTCCATAGAAAACATATCTAAACACTCCGAAACCCATAAGGTAAATGTCCACGAAATGTAAAAATAACCCATCTTTATTTAATGCTGTCAGGAATGAACTCTCGCTTAAAAACACAAACATTATATATATATATATATATATATATATATATATATATATATATATATATGTGTGTGTGTGTGTGTGTGTGTGTGTGTGTGTGTGTGTGCGGGTGTGTGTGTATGTGAGTGTGTATATATCCTTTCTCTCATTTTATAAGCAATAAAATAAAAATAAATATATAACAAAAAAAAAGAGAACAATGAATACACCAAGCCTTGACGACGATCGAATGTACCGATAGAAAGCGCTTGAGAAGAATATGGCCGAACAACAAATTTTTGGCGCTATAATATACAAAATGCCAGCTGAAATAAAAAAAGACCGCTCGGCGACTTGAAAAGATATCCATAAAAATCGGAAACAAAGAATAACTCTGTCGCGTTCAATCAGACGTGTTTGAATAGTGACGAGCTGCCAAAATATACGTGCATATATATTAATATACATGCATATATATATATATATATATATATATATATATATATATATATATATATATATATATATATATATACTAGCATTTCAGCCCGGCGTTGGCCGAGTGTTTGGATGTGTATGTTGAGCACAAAAAAAACGTGGTAGTTGGATGGCGGGTTCGAACCCGTACCGCGAAGGAGGAAGAGAATGGGGAAAATCCCTAATGTATTTGCTGTTACGACCACCGCCAAACACGAAGTGAGTTATGTGTAAATTAGGGCTAGAAAATCGAAAGGAGTGGATTACTTTAAAAAATATCGGCGAAGAAAGCGACCGCCTATAGAAAAGTGCCTAGTTGGAGTTTAAGATATAAATGTATTTTAACAATTTTTCGATATTTGTCGTCTGAGAGGTCGAACTTCAAAACGCTACTGATCTTGGCAAAACCCGTCGCCTTTCTCGAAAGTTTGAGGCAGACATGCAAAAATACATACATACATACATACATACACACATAATACATACATACATTTATATATTGGTAACGAAAAAAGTCGACCCAAACCGATTAAAAAGCTTGCTCCATCTCTGAATACCTTTAATGTCAAATTTAAAAAGTTTAGACAAGAAATTTTCGGAGTAATTTGGTAGAGACCGCAGAGGTCAATTCTTTTTTAATTTGACCCCAATTATGCCCCCGTATATTTATTGTGTTGGGCTCAAATCAAGTTATTCAGTTAGACCCATGTCCAAGAAACCTACATCTAAATATTCAAGTGTTTAATCCACAAATTATCGGAGGAGTATGGTAGCGTTCTCAAAGGTCTAATCGTTGAACTTTGACCCTTTAACAGCCAAATTTTTGGCCGAAAACCGATCAGAAAGATTTTACCAAATCTCAGTACCGTGTATATCAAATTTCGAGTCATTGCGACACACAAACATACACACAGAGACACGTTCACTTACACACACATATATATATATACATATATATATATATATATATGGGGGTATATACATATATATATATATATATATATATATATAGTGAGCAAGGTCTGGTGTGGACGTGTGTTAAAAGCACGCAGATGTCTTAGAGTCTTTCTGTGCTTCTCCCAGACAAATCAACCCCACGTACACGTCGTTACCACTGCCACGCAAACGGGGCTCTGATGAACGACGAGTGTCCTGCGCCGTATAACTGGACCTCCACTGCCTTGTGGGCCAAGGTTATTTAACCAAAGGCTAAGGGTGAGGTAACCCTGACAGAAACCTCCAAAGGAGCTTAGGCCCTGTAAGCTGCGGCATATATGACCCTCCGGCGTGTGGAATATGCTCTGGTTCCCAGCAACCTGAGTTCCAGTCATGGATCAAATGGCACGGTGGGTGGAGAGGGCTCTGTAAGCCGTAGTGAAGGCAACTTCCCTAGGAGAAGGAAAACTCTGATATAAAACCTGCGATGACTGTTACATCTAATGACGCTGACTTGCTCTTCTTTTTGGATCAATGTGGCAGTTATTTAGAGAGTGGGATTGTCTCGCTGCAAAGTCTTTCCCCACTATAACAATCCTCATGCACGAGTCGAATGGCCCATATTAGCAAAGTGTGTCGTTTGCGCGCTACGCCGACAGTTTTATAAGTTGTTGGTCTTCTGGAATGATACCAACAAACAAAGCGCCAAGAAAAGATTGCATAAAAAGAGTCTGGTCTCAATTTAATTTCTGTTGTGACTTCAAAAAGACGAAAAAGAGAAAACAGCAAAAAGACGACAGGGTCTAGACGGACAGGATAAAAGTCTCAAAATACCAGTATCAGAAAACCAAAAGTAGTTGGACAGCTAATTGCTGAAATCACAGAGCTACATAGAAACATTGCTTACTTAGACAGTGATGGCGACCTTGAATGGGTCTCTTCTTAAACCAGAAGAAACATTTTGGAAATTTTTTCTATGAATAAAGGCTTCTGCATTTCGTTTTTTTTGCAGTTAAAATATAAAGTTGTACAGTTTATTTGCGCCTTTCTCTTTAACAGCTGCGCCTATGCATAGTCTCTGCTGTTAAATGCTCTGATTACTGATGGGTTTTATTTGTAATCTTTATTAATTGATGGCTCCCACATTATATAATTGTAAAACGAAAGGTATAGAAATAACCCAGTCTCACACTTATTCAATTATTTTAAGTGAACTTTTCTATTTTTGTCTTTGATTCTATTTGGTCTGTCGTATGATAATAACATTGATATAATATATTTTATCTATATCAAGTGTTGATATGCTTTACTCAAGAGTCAGAATTCAACAAAATTAAATGTATGGTATATAAGTGCCGGAGGTTGCCCTACTCATCAGCATATCATACCAATCCAAAGATTCTATAGTTAGCATTGTTCTCCCTAAAACTAAGTTATAGTCATTTTTTAAAAGACATTGAGTACTTACAGGAGAAACACAAGAGAAAGTTGCTTAGATTTTTAGAGAGAATTAATCTTGTGGAACGAATTGGATTCGATCTTGGAACATTGAGATTAAGTAGACGTAATGGTATTTATTTTAGAGGAAGTCAAATATTTTGTGATTGTAATTTTGGCGAGTACTAGTTATATTTGAACTAGTAACTATTACGGTTGTGAATACATCCTTAAATCACTAAGTTCTATGCATTGCTCATGGAATATAATAGAAAACCCCGCATATAATATACTAGTAATTAGATGAAAAAATTCGGTTTCATTTGATTAAAAAGAACTTCCGTAGTTTGGTTAGAATAGAGCCACTATGTTAGCAGATCTATTGTTGATATTATTGCAGAAACTACATAAAACAAAAGAAAAAGAAGATTTGTTAAACTTAGTAATGATTGTAACAAACTATTCTTTATTTTATTAAATTCCAGAGCATTGGAGTAAATAACGGTGAGAGCTGATTTTTATTTTGGGGAAAACTCCAAGGTTTTCTCTGTTTGTTTCTTTTTATTTAAGTTTGATAACTTAAGGCCGTTTATAGAGTTTGTCATGGGCTCTTATTCTGCGCTGTTATTTAGGATTTCTGCTCTTCTGGTCGCGACTGATCGTAATGCTTTCACACACGCAATTTGTAACGAAGAACTACCTTCTCCCCTCCCCACTTTGATTTTTTAATCCGCCTTAAATTTCGCCAGCCACATAGGATTACAAAGTACTTCACGTATTCTTGCATGAAACCGATGGATTTCTCCCGTTTTCTCTTCTCTCCATTTGCGAGTAGAAACAAAACACATCATTTGTAAGGATATTTCTGACGGTTCTACTTCAAAGCTTTTTAAGCATATTATTTCAGAAACACATTTGTTTGAAACACATTCTCTCTTGTAATTTAATATTTGTTGATATAGATTTGAATTGAAAACATATATTCTCTGCTTAGCTGAGTCAAATGCGTTTCTGATCGATGTACGTATTTTATGAACATCCCTACACATGTTTTAATATATTTTCCGCTTTTTTCTTTTGAATATTCTTGATAATTTCTTTATACATTTTCTATCATGCTCGTGATGTGGTTTCGTCTCCAAAAGTTTACAACATAAACTTTGTTTTAGCTTACATTGCTTGAATTAGAAGATTTCTGAGAAAAATTTTTAATGATCATTTTTTTTTCGTATTAACTGCTTTAAACACGTGCTGTACCAAACAGATGAACGAAAAGACTGTTAGCCTTAGTTAAATCACTTGTTGATGAAGATAAAAAGCTTGGGCATTGATAGCGGTACGTGTGTTGTTGTTGCGCGCAGATACTCTGTGTTTTAATCATTATAACTGTGTACTTCTATTTTTCCGTTAGTTTATGTGTCATCCGACTGAATTTGCGAAAGATAAGTTAATATTAATTTCGTAAGCATGTATGATATTACAGAACTTTTGGTAGTAAATACTGCTAAATTATGTATAAAAGGATGTAAAGTATGATATATTTCTATGTCCTTCTATTTATCCGAGTCTACTGTTTCGTAAAGATAATAAATTCATTATATACAAGGATAGTTCCAAGAGAAATGCCTTCTATGTTTATTTTGCATAAAATGATTATAAATTAAATTATCATCATGACTGTATGTATGCATTCATGACCTCAACGTTTCATATATCTGGTGCAAATATTGACGGTGGGAGATTCTGGAAAATTTACTTTTGTAAGGGCATGTGTAAAACGGTGACACCCGAAATTGAATTTGTTACCAAAAGGAAATTAATATAGTGGTGACTTTGGAGAAAAATAGATTCCGGGTCACAAAATTCGCTCGCTTTTATAGCATTACACGCTATTCTGTAAATATTCATTTTTTCTACTTGAAAAATAGAATGAGTTACTTTTGTAGGTAGCCTTGAAATTAAGCACTCTACTGATATGAATAAGTTTTAATGTAACGTAAACAAACATCTTCTTAATCTTTTCTACGCATGGTGCTTAATTGTAGCCCCTTACGTCCAAGTTGCGATATGCGTAAACGCAAGTAAAAAAAAGCAGCGGAAGTACCTGATTTTCTATTATGTCTGTAGATATTCACGAAAATTTTTCAGACAAAAAAATATAAATCTGTATTGTTTTTTGTCATTGATAAGCTATTTATTTCAGACTAATAATATGAAACGACCTTATGAAAACAATTGTTTACGTATTATCTTAGCAAAGCCTAAGCTCTTCATTCTGTATAAAGCGGGTTTCATAATTATGGTTAGAAACTAAAAATAAACAAGTCTTACCGTGGGAGCTAAGCGAGTGAGTTCAGGCTGAGAAAAGGAAAAACAAAGATGACGGGCAACATTTCCTTACGTGCGTTCTTGCATAATCTCGTGTGCGCGTGAAGCTGGAAACTACAAAACAAGCTTCATTTCTCGGTGCTGAGTGATTACAGGTCGGGCAGGAGAGTAGGCTCAGCGGGAGTGGAGGTACTTTCTGAAATTATAATCCCTTTTTTGTGTGTTTGAGGGCGCCCCCCCCATTACGGAGGTTCAATAATGATAAAATGTAGATCATGAAAACAAACGTTTATAAAAGAAGTGCCATAGTAAGCCATTTATATGTGAACAACGAAAATCCAATAAGTTATAAAAGAAAAAATTTCATTGCATGTAGATCGAAATGTTAGCGTGTAATTTATTTGGATAAACAAGTTGCTTGTATATGGAAAATAAAACACAAAAATAAGAATAACAAAAATAGTAAAAAAGGAATCATGTAAATAAAAAATATATTACATAGATGAACAGAAATTAAAAGACGTATACAATAATATGAATATACGGGAAGAAAACCAAGAAAACAACGGGAAAAAAGACAAATATAAAATGAAAAACACCAGACGCTTTACAAACGAAAATTTAAAAAATGAAAAAAGAAACGAATGCAATTTCTCGAGAACGGGGATAGAATGTAAAAAAGAGGACGAACTACAAAAATATTTATAATGTAAGACAAAGATATATTAAAATATACATACAGAATAACTGATTTGAATAAAACATAATAAATTGATGAAGTGTTGAAATCAAAGTATGATAAAGCTTAGTGCAAATGGCAGAAAAGTATGAAAGTGAAACTGAAACTTACAACTGAACTATGCCATTTTAGTTTATGAAAATTTTCGATTCATTATTATATAGCTAACTGTCTATTTATTATTATCTTGTGGACATTATATGGTAGTGATTTGAAAAGGTAAAAAAATATATGACATAAGTCCATATACGTATAAAACATTGTAAATGACGTTGTAAAACGTATATATGTATATGTGTGCATATTACGTCGATTTACAACTCTCAAATTCAATTTTTTCAATTGTCATCAATTATCACATGAAGTTTCAGCTAAATTCGCATTGATTTTTTTATATCAGATTCTGAAAGAAAGAAATTGACAAAATATTTCGGTAGAGACTGTTCAGACGTAGTGATAGAGAATTTCTTTTAAACAATTCCGATTTCTATGTAATTATGAGCAACTTATAGATTATGCATAAATGGACTCAATGAAACTAATCATTCAATAAGTAAGCAGAAACAGTGAGTAAAGAAATGTTAACGCAAATTAGTAGAAACACAAATTAAAGTGAAACGTGATACCTTTAGTAAAAGCAAACGTGTTTGTGAAACATGGTAACGTACACACAAACATAAGTATATGTGAAACATGGTAACGTACACACAAACATAAGTATATGTGAAACATGGTAACGTACACACAAACATAAGTATATGTGAAACATGGTAACGTACACACAAACATAAGTATATGTGAAACGTGATGACGTACACACAAACATAAGTATATGTGAAACGTGATGACGTACACACAAACATAAGTATATGTGAAACATGGTAACGTACACACAAACATAAGTATATGTGAAACGTGATGACGTACACACAAACATAAGTATATGTGAAACGTGATGACGTACACACAAACATAAGTATATGTGAAACATGGTAACGTGCACACAAACATAAGTATATGTGAAACATGGTAACGTACACACAAACATAAGTATATGTGAAACATGGTAACGTACACACAAACATAAGTATATGTGAACCGTGATGACGTACACACAAACATAAGTATATGTGAAACGTGATGACGTACACACAAACATAAGTATATGTGAAACGTGATGACGTACACACAAACATAAGTATATGTGAAACGTGATGACGTACACACAAACATAAGTATATGTGAAACATGGTAACGTACACACAAACATAAGTATATGTGAAACGTGATGACGTACACACAAACATAAGTATATGTGAAACGTGATGACGTACACACAAACATAAGTATATGTGAAACATGGTAACGTACACACAAACATAAGTATATGTGAAACGTGATGACGTACACACAAACATAAGTATATGTGAACCGTGATGACGTACACACAAACATAAGTATATGTGAACCGTGATGACGTACACACAAACATAAGTATATGTGAACCGTGATGACGTACACACAAACATAAGTATATGTGAAACGTGATGACGTACACACAAACATAAGTATATGTGAAACATGGTAACGTACACACAAACATAAGTATATGTGAAACGTGATGACGTACACACAAACATAAGTATATGTGAAACGTGATGACGTACACACAAACATAAGTATATGTGAAACGTGATGACGTACACACAAACATAAGTATATGTGAAACATGGTAACGTACACACAAACATAAGTATATGTGAAACGTGATGACGTACACACAAACATAAGTATATGTGAAACGTGATGACGTACACACAAACATAAGTATATGTGAAACGTGATGACGTACACACAAACATAAGTATATGTGAAACGTGATGACGTACATACGAATGTTAATGCATGACTTGTAATAACGCAGGTAAACATGAGAACGCGTGATAGGTTATAACTGTGTCAAGAGAATATTCTTATCATTGTTTTGACTCTCGAGTATATATCCGATACAGTTAAACACTTGTAATCAATCGACAATCACATAATTCTATCTAAAAACATATAAGATATAAACCGATATATACTTTAGAGACAAAATAATGAAAAGAATATTCTCTTGCCATAGCCTTTGTGATAAGGTTTGTATGAATCTGAATACATTTGAAAGCTGATAACAGTTTAACGATTAATTTTTTGTTTAAAAGGAGATAAGCTACGTCCAAACATCTATATGTCGTATGTAATAACGTGTGAAAGGTTATAAGTAAATATGAAAGGTCATAATTACGTACAAACATAATATCTATAAAAAGGTGAAAACGTTCGTATAAACATAAATGGGTGTTAAAAGTGATAACTTATCCACGATCAGAAAATGTGTGTAATACGTGATAATGTAAAACCCAAAAAATAATTGTGATAAAAGCGTACAATGATATGTGTGTAAAAGTTGTGCGATACTGGCGAAATGAAATATGTGTGATAGATTATGACGTACGTACGATCAAGCATGTATGTGATAGATAATAATTACTATAAAAAATAACTGTGTATGATAGGTGACAGCGAAATGTGTGTGGTCGCTGATTCCGTACGTACGAACATTAATGTTTGAAATGTGATAACGTCCGTACAAACATGAATACGTGAAAAGTGATGAAACGTGTAAAAAGTCATAATTATTTACGAATGCACACGTGTGAAATAGGATAACGTTTGCCCACAAAATTTACATGGACGTAAAAATGTAGTAATGCATGTACGGTTACAAGTATGTGTGAAAACTTATAACGTGTGTACAAAAATATATCTGTGTGAAATTGATAACGTACTTAAAAACATATATGTGAGGATTTACATATAATTATAATATGTTAAATGGAAATAAAACGAACGTAAATCAATAAGAAAACTAATTAATTTAAGAAATAGATCAACACGTTCAATTTCAATCCGCCATATTTTTATTATGACGATTTTAATTCTAGATCAATACCTCATAATACGGGTAGTTTTCGAGTCGTATCAATTGATTTTACGTTTAGAATTAATTAAATGCAATTACCAGGTTGAATGACTGACATCGGGAAACTTGACCAGTATAACTGCTATGAATTTGGGCGAGGGTCACATTAGTACATATTATATTAATTTGACGGCAAATGGAAATATAGCCAGCTACATGGAATCACAGGTTCACTGTAAGTTATTAAGACAAAAAGAGATAAAAGTGTTCCACCTGTACAAGAATGAACAGCGATTTTCTATTCAGCTTCTCGTTGAGAGCATTAAAGGCGAGAAGAGCTCGGTAATAAAAGATTATCTACGCGAGTGCTACCCCAAGTTTATGCTCGTCTACGTCTCTCAATGCCCATCGTCAGGGCTAAGTTACTAAATTTGAATAAGTAATTTATAAATTGGTTAATAAGTTATCATGGTTACTACCGTAAAGAGTAAAATCTTTCTCTAAATACGACTTTGCAAATTCAGCAAGTCACCGTGTGTTGTCAGGCATGGTTGCTTATTTGTCTTAAGTTACAGGGCAGATTACAAACACGAGAAAATGAAAACGTGACCACCGAGATCATCACAACAGAACACACTGGTGTATGTATAAAAATACATTCTGCCGTTTGTTTTTTTGTTTTTTTCGCTAAATGGGGAGAACACACTGGTGGAAAAGGACGCGCTTACGTAAAGGTTTGTGTCCAAATTTGTATTAGTTATAAATGTTAAAAGTTTTATATCATGTATTTTTTATCTTATCTTTGCCTGTGAATATAGGTCTGATTGTCAATCTTATATTCAGCGATGGTATGTTATTAATTAGCTGAATAAATCATATTCCCTTTGTGCTTGGGCCCCGAATATCAACGCTATCTATTGCATAAACAACGCTTCGCAAGTAAACAATTATCAACATACTTAAAATATAACAAAGCAATTATTGGCATTACCTTCATAATTAAAATTTATTACGCGACTCACTCATGATATGGTTGAGATATTAAAAAAAAAATGTGACGTGATTTCAAATGAAAATGGACTCCGCCATGTTAAGTCGGGTCCACCCATGCTAAACACGTGACACCAAACTCCTTCTTCTTTACACTACGCTGCGTAGGAATTGTAATTGAATAGGAATGAATTATTGAAGAAGCGCGTGTGTGTTTTTTACTGGTACAATAGACACCGGACTTGGTTTCAATTCGTGACGAGAATGACAGAGTATACTTTGACGCAACATATGAAGAAATATGGCGGCGGCCTTAACTGTTGAGGGAGACGCTAAAATGATAAAAGTAACAGATATTCCTCGGAGCGAAAATGACATTAGAACATTTCAAACAGACACAGAGAGAGAGAGAGAGAGAGAGAGAGAGAGAGAGAGAGCGAGAGAGATGTTTTAATTTTTTATTTTGTGTTTTACGATATATCAACGTATTTTGAGCCATTGAATATAGAAACGTAAACCTATTATCAGCAATTTATGGTTGGTATCAAATTTCTAAAACACATTACGAATTGTAAAAAGCAATGTGAAGTAATCGAACAGAATCAAGAGTAATTAGAACTCACACCTTTTAATTGCTTCTACACCGATGGTATAGCAGTGTCCACCACTTTTTCAATGATTATTTCACTAACCATTAAGTAGCAGCAACACCAGACGTTGCCCGGAACGTAATGATGATCAACAGATGTATCTTATTCCCATATTTTGTTGTTACCAACATTTAATATATCGCCAATTTTTTTTTAAATCAAATCGATTGGTTTCATGCTCTGGTTGGGGACTTATCTCGGTGCACCTAAATATAGCTCCACATGCCACTTCGCAGTGACTTAGTCCAAAATAATTGTAATCTACATTGCAACGGAGACGACCTACCGTATATTTTATAAAAAGAAAGAACTTTTCCTTCCTTGATAGAGCTCAAAATAGACTTCGTAGCCTCTGGGAAATTTTCTTTTCTCTTCCCTGCAACCTCTTTCTCACAGAAGAGATGATGCGAGTTTGTCTCTGCTTTACCGTTATTTTTATGGCAGGTGATTGGCTGAGCTCCATTCTATGGCCCCTCTCGCCAAATTTTCACAAGAAACACCCGTCTAGCAGAAAACACTACACTAGTTTCCCCCACTCTTTATCTGTACCTAAACCTAAGCGTAGATTCCACGAGCAAAGTTTCTTTCTTAGAACTGCACGCCTATGGATTTGTCTTCCGTTTTTCTGCTTTCCAGCTGACTACAATATGGCTGTCTTCAAGTCTAACGTAAACAAGTTTTTGATGAGCCGTCCCATATATGTTAACAAATTTAACGAATCTCCATTACTAACGGTTACTATATTGTCCAAATTCTACTGTACACTCTTTAACCCTTATCCTTGAGTGGCCTCTTTGCCTTGATAAGTGGTGATGCCTATGTAAAAAAATATATATATAATGGCTTGAATTTAAGTTTAAACATAAAAGTCAAGTAGCATGCGCTAATTTTGCTCTAAACAGAAACATTTACAAGTTAGAAACGCATTTCATCCAAGGCATCAAAAGTGTTAAACAAAATGTTTTTACTATAGGCTTAAAAATAAAGGTATACGAATCATTTGAAATTTATTTATCTTCAAAGGGCATTTTTATAAATTTTACAAAGTAAGGTATAAAAATGTAATACCTTACTTTGTAAAATGTATAAAAGTGCACTTTGAAGATAAATAAATTTCAAATTGAATCTTGTACCTTTATTTTTAAAGTCTATAGTAAAACATTTTGTTTAACAATTTTCATGCCTTGGATGAAATGCTTTTCTAACTTGTATCGTATATTTTTAAACTTATATTTTATTTATTTATTAATTTGGATTTAAAAAAATGAATGTGGTTTTGCATGTATTTATAAAAACTCTCCTACTCTCTATTTCAGTTTGTATTTCTCCTCACACCACAACTCATTTTTGCGACCCCCTCTTTGTATTTTTACAGGTCTAAATTTTCTCTATGTTTCAGTTTGTATTTCTCCGCACACCACAACTCTTTTGTGAAACTCCCTCTTTGTCACACATGTTTGAATAATGAGAAAACCGGATTTTTTTTTTAACAAAAAATTTAAAATAACTTTTTTAGATAATTTTTTTTAAACGTCTTTCAGAATAGAAAATCTTAACAATTTTATAAGGAACATATTTCATATAGGTTTCATTAAAAATATTCAGTAGATAACGAGAAAAATAGAGATGAAAATTTCAAAAAGACTGTATAACTAGTTACGCTCAATAGTAGTCATCGCCAGCGAAAGGACTTGTTATTGTTATTCTATTATTATCATTATTTAAAACAGTTTGTGTCCTTCTCTTTCGCGCGAGGACTAATTTCTGAACGCGACCTGCCATATGAAAGAACTTGTTGTTTAATATATCTGGACTTCTTCTTGTAAGGTCATAATGGTATGATTTTAAGGTTAAAATGAAAAAGTCAATTATCATGGTGCAATTGTGCTTAAAATAGAATTATTTATTTCGAACACGCCGTCGTCGTTTGACAGAATCCACTGCTGATATTATATGTCGGGCCTTTCGGCTGATTATGTAATAAAACTTATCCAATAGAGTTGTGATGTTAACTTTAATCAGAATCGCCTGTTTCTTTTTCATAAAATTAAGTCGATGAGAGATTATCGATACTAATCGAAGACATTCCGATACAAATCCGATCGAAGAACACTGCTAGGTCCATATGGTATATTGACGTGAAATTTCATAAAAGTCGGCGCAGCCGTTTTTGAATGTATAGGGAATGAATTCACAGGCACTCACAAAAAGGTTATTTTATATTACTGTAAATACAATCAGTTTATATTAGTGCGCCTTTAGAAATGGAGCATAAAATACTATTTTATAATGTCTTTACTCTGACTAGACGAATGATTGAATATCCCCGTTGATCTTTCCCGTATTGGACTTTTTGGGATTGTTCTCTATTTGAAGGAAACCAATTAATTATACAAATTATTTTTTAACGTAATACTAGTTGGTTAGATTTTGTCTACACTAGTGTGATGCATCAGATCGGGGTTGATGACTTAATGCTTAGTACACGGGCTTCTTCATCTATGATTCCTAAGCGTCGCAGAACGTATCGAAATTCAAAACCAGAACTAGCAGGTGATAAGCCTTAGTCTTTAGAACTGTGCTAATTCGCGTCAATGTTTGAACCTGCCGCGTTCTTATCGATGCCATTTATTTATTTTGCTACACTTTTTTAAGGAAATTCAATTATTTATGCAAAAGATAATTTTACTTTAATGCTAATCCGTATATTATCATGCCTCAAGATGTAAAACGATATAAAGATAGAGGCCGGAACGATAAAAGTGTCGCCCAAAGAAATAAGGACCTCAGATTTTTATTTTAAAAAAAAATCAATTAAGGTGGCTTAATTATGTATTAATTCTGACATCTATTTAATGTATGCGAATTCAGCCTCACTCACCGTCTCGATACTGGTCCAGAACTGGAAGCATGTCTTTTTCACATCAGGAGTTTGGCGATTACTCGGCGGATGGCGACGATTAAGCTGGCTATGTTGTTGTTAAAGATTATGCTCGTGATGTCATCGACGCATGACCAAAGGGAGTATCCGGTTAAGGTCGAAGAAGAAGGGGGACAATGAGAGAAGTGTACAAAGTCGTTACACATTTTCTGAACAAAGCCTGAGATTTTAAGACATGGGTTGACGTCGAGTTCTGCTGCCACACCAAGGGTCTGCCAGCAGCCACCTGATCGCACCAATGGATCACTACACTCTTCAGCACACTTAGATACCTTTGGAGTTTAATTCAAACCCTCTTCGAAGATATGAGGTGGCATTATGCACTTTAAACCACACCATAGACCATAACCTAACCGTAGTCGAAACATTGTTTGCATCATTTTGGATATGTCTGTGTTATTCGCGGCAATCCGGCGATGCATTTTGAGTGTGTGCTGGCAATGGTCTCGTTGTAATAACTTGGATCACTAGAGAGCATGAGTTGTACACCGTCGCATCTCCGAACTCGATCGTTGAACATCGTGCACACTTTCAGACATAATAGAAGGTATTTATCGCTTTTGAAATTTTTGCACAACTTGCCAAATAGTAGATGATCTGCAACAAAAACAAATTAAAAACAAAACAAAATGGACCTTTATCAAACGGAAATGAAATCATGTCTTTTTCTCTGGCGACATATATATATATATATATATATATATATATATATATATATATATATAATCTGTGCCTCCGTTCAGTCTAGAAAGACAAAGGATACCCGTTTTCGGGGTAGCTGCGCGTGTAATTTTGATGCAAGGGTTTCGCAATCTACAACCAAACCTCTCCTGAATCGATACCGTTTTAATCCAGTGGCAAGGGAAGTTCAGAACGACTGGAAATAATACCGAGATAAGCCGAGAGCACAGATAGCACCTGGGAGTTCCAAATAGCAACCCTCTTTAGTATTGGCCAGATTCCACGTTGCTATATATATATATATATATATATATATATATATATATATATATATGTATATATATATATATTGTTATTATTATTATTATTATTACTATTATTGTTATTATTATTATTATTATTATTATTATTATTATTATTTCATATATCTCCATTAAATTTTGTGTACCTATTTGCAGTATTTACTTCGACAAAGTTTGATACGTAAGTTGAGCTAAGTTAAAATATACATGACAAATAAGTTAAACAGATTTGTCGCGTTTCATCCTCATGAGGATTCGTAAAGCTATTCAGTGGATTCGATGTTTGTTCGATTTTATGTTTCCATGGTAACATATTTTCTACTCACCTAATCAGATTGTTAGTTATTCTCAACTCTATTTATTATAGCCTATTTTCGCGCGTTATTTTTTTTTTGTTAGTAAAGATTAATTTGACCTATAATTCACCTGTGTCTTTGTCTTTTTAATCGGAAATTCAGCTTCTCTTTTATCTGTTTTGAACAGGCTAATATTAAACCGGGAATTTTTCTTTCACAATTTATCTTTTACCGGCGTATTTATTTATGCATTTCATTATTTATAAATTATTATCATAATTTTTATTATCATTTTGTTTTTTTTGTCGGCATCATAATTAATTAACGTGTGTTTTGTTTATTTTTCTGAGAGTATTGCAACCATAAATTAAAAAAAAAAGTTATCTTGTATGTCTTTGCATTTATTGAATTACTCTTACCATTTATTAAGTTTTGGAATCGGTTTAAGTTTAGTATTGCTAATGTTTCCTTCAAACACAGTCTATATATGCGGAGTGCCGTATTTTTTTGATACTTCTTTATAAGATCCTCTATATGCCTTGATTTCCATTAATATTTCGCTAATGCTGTTCATATTCGGACCTTTGCTTTTGGATGTACTTTTGTGGCCGTAATAGCTAAGAGATCGTTCCTACGTAATCATTTATGTTGTTCAGATTTTGGATGCCAAATATTTTGACCTGGTATACCATGCTTTAGGTTAGGCTTTTATTTTGTAGCGGCAGTGCGTCTGCATTATACAGTACCATTTTTAATTGCATGTGTCTGTATTTTAATTATGATTTTCGTAATCATTATTTCAATCAATTATATTTTATTTTGTTATATCTTTTGTTGTTATGTTTATCACTTTTTTATCAATTGTGTTGTAATTTTTTTATTGCGCTTGTTATTTAACATTTTCGTATTATTTTCTTCAATTATCATCTCCAATTTCTCGCTGTAATTACAGGACTGTTTATATTGTTTTAGAAAGGAATTGCCCTAGAAAGGAAGCCTTTGTCAAGAGATTCACTTATCCTGTGGGATATAACCGTCAGCACATCTGCGGTAGATCTTGCAGAGCGGAAACCATATTGTGTGTCACTAAGAAGGTTCGCTCTGATTGAATAATTTGCCAACTTCCCATATACACCAATTAGGTAACTTTCCGCAGAACAAAGTTTCCCACCAACCATAGGTAGTTCCCTCAAAATAATCACTTTTACAGCAATATTATTAAATGTTATGGAATTAGTTTTCACCTTTACGAAGAAAATGTATTTAACATCAGCGACCAACCGTTTTCTCCGTTAAACTAGCAGAGTAACCTGATATTACCCTAGGATCGTTCACATGAATAAAAAGCGCTAATTCGAGGCACAATAGCCTCCTTGTGAGAAAATTTTCGACCATAACTCTAAATAATCTCTTCTTGCCCTCCTCCTCGGAAGCAATCTCCGACTATCGTAGCTGGTTGGGTCACATTTTTGTAGTAAGAATTTTGATATTACCTTTCGATAGAGTTATTGATCTGTCTTATTTTTGTGGCGATTAGACTTCGGGTTTACGTATATTGGATTAAGGTTATCTTTTAGGTATGTGAGATTCGATCGTCACTTTCCCACGTGTGCTGCTCCTTTTATAGTTGCATCTAGTATCTGTCGAGCTGCTGTTTAACTTAGGTAAATAAACTCAGGTGTTAAAACGCATGGAAACGTGTTGCGGTTTAAATATTTCATTGTTAAGGCAGTAGAATTAAAAGAGTTTTAAATATCACTTCCTCCTTACGTAGTTTTCTTACTGAGCTTTAAGATGCCCGAGGAATTATTTTTTTTCAAATTCTTGTCTGTCGGCATACTCGATTCGAACTGGCTTTTAAAATCTGTCACGAAGACGTAATATAACAAACCTAAAACTATATGGTCCCCCGACTGAATACTTGAATTTAAGGAGTAAAATAAAAGTTAGCCCCCTAAAGGTGTTTTAACCCCTAAAACACTCTGTGGTTGAAGCATCAGAATTTTCCCAGAGTAAAATATTACGTTTCCAGATGTATATCATGTAGTCTTCCTTTTAGGTAATGTTGAGCAAAATCTCATGGTTGATATTCTATGTCCTGAAAAGTGCTATTTTTTGGCCATTTAGATTACTTTTGATCCCCTGGTAACCCAACTCGTATTTTCCCATATTTTCGAATATAACGTTTACCTATGCATATCAATATATTCTTACTTTTGTTTTATTTTCAGGAAAATCTAATTGTCGTAAAAGATTTTATGTGCCAGAAAAGTATTATTTTTACCCCTTGGACCCCCTGGAGCCGCAGTCAGAATTTTTATTAAAAAAATCTGAGAATGTTACATTTCCTCCCTTCGGGAGTTGCAACTTCATCCAAAATTTCAGCAAAATGTAATGAGTATTTATTGAGAATTTTAGGAAGGAACGGACAAGGTTGAATTCTATGACTAAGTCGGTACACCATTAATGTATTGTATATCTAGGAATTCGACACACATTTCTAACGTGTTTTATAAATGGAGCAACACCTTGATCTCCTCCGACCGCATGTTGGCCTTAATGGCTCTGTTTCCTTTGACGGACAGGTTGTCTTGACATGTACTATATAAAACTTCGGGAATTCATAATCACCACAAACAACTAATTTGGCAATATAAAGTCATGTCGTTGTTATAATTTAGATTATTATTTTAGTAGCATATAACAGCAATTATCAGAAACGACCATTTCTTAAAACTGTGTATGTTATACAGCCCCGCATAAGTTTCCATTGCGTCTCCATACCTAAGTTTTATTTACTTATTTACGCAAGTGAATACAATATGTATGTATGTATGTATATATATATATATATATATATATATGTGTGTGTGTGTGTGTGTATGTATGCTTGTGTGTGTGGGTACTAGAAAAATCTATATAGATAACATCAAACTAAAGCAATCAGTTGTCATTAATTGTAATATGTCAAGATTAAAATCTTGTTTTCGTGCTTTAAATGTAACAAGACATTCGACTGAACAAATTTAATAATTTCGATAAACCTAGAAAATATCAATCATTTTAAACTGATCAAATCGTCGCGCTATTGGATGGTAAGCGCCAATATTGTTTGAAAGCTTATTATCGAGTGATTCACGCTTGGACGATTTACGGGAGATCTTTAACTCGTTTCAATGTAAACTGAATATATTTGTCACAAAGCAAAAATATATGGGTAATCTTATATGCACTTTAGTCGCTCAGGTCATAAAAAAGAAAATGGCAGCGTCAATTTATATCAAGTTACAATCATACTGGAGTCCATAGAGGAACGCGGGGAAATATTTGCGGATCATGTTAATACCCCCCTTCTCTACTCCAAATAATAAACTACAAAACAATAGGAGGAAAAACCAAAAATATAAATCAAGAATTTTTCCAACAATATAATGAATTATAAACATATCAAATTAATCCAAAGTTTCTACTATTGGCATTGGTTTCCACGATATATTCTAGTCAATGTTTTTTTCTAGAAAGATATCAGGCACTTACAGGAGGGCAGACAAGACAGTTGCACACACACTAAGTGAAAGTGATGTTTCGGACAAACTGGATTCGAAATTTTAGATAGTATGTCTGTGTTATAAACCACTAGACCGCCGTAAGCTCACCTATATGAATCTAGACTCCCATTTTTTTATGTGTATTGATATTCATAATAAACCCCTTTTTTCATTTATTTAAAAAGAAAATACAACTTTGTTATATATAGGTGCTGGAATTGCATTCATCTGCAAAAAAGCTAGCTAATTTTCATATTCTTTTAAACATTCATTTA
This sequence comes from Euprymna scolopes, assembly GCF_053919585.1. Taxonomy (NCBI): domain Eukaryota; kingdom Metazoa; phylum Mollusca; class Cephalopoda; order Sepiida; family Sepiolidae; genus Euprymna; species Euprymna scolopes. The sequence goes on along the minus strand of NC_136504.1, from coordinate 34,653,118 downwards.
AATTAATTCCCTACTAGTTTGTTTGTTTGTTTGTTCATAGGATGATCGTTATTGATTTACTATTACGTATAATTATATTCATGCAGATGTTCTTCATCATTTATACTTACGTAATATTTGCCTAAAAGGTTATACTCAACACAAACATCGTTCTTTATACATTTATGTATGCATATATATATATATATATATATATATATATATATTTATTTTTAAAAAAATTCTACCAAACGCCTTTCACAATTCTTGGTCTACAGACATAAAAATTAATATATAGGGTATTCAGACCCATGTTGAACTGTATATTTAGCGGACGTCGATGCAAAAATTGTTATATAGGCTTTTCATTGAGAGAGTCTTATTATAAGTGATGCTTAGAAGGAGTCTTATTAGAGTGTTTGTCGTTGAGAGAGAGTCTTATCATAAGTGATGCTGTTGAGAGAGAGGGATGTTGTAAAGAGATATTGTTCGTTTTATGACGTTTAATATATATTAGCTGTTCATTACTTAGATGTGTTGATGGAAGCTCTTAGAGGGAGGAGATAGTGTTCAGGCATTGTGTAGACAGTCTTCAGACAGTGTAGATATGAGATGTAGATTCACGTTGTGGATATGAGATGTGTATGTTAAGACATTTTATAACACAGACATATAGACATATTATAACAATTCACTTTACCTTTTGCTGGAATCACAACACAAAGCTGACGTTTACAAAAACACCTGATGGTTTATTTCTTCTCACGACCGGCCGTGGTTTTCATCATCAAGAATTCAAAAGCTTCACATATTAAGTTTCAAAGTGACCGTCTCGCTTCTAGACGTTCGAATTCCAAACTCTCTCTGAGTTTCTCCCCGCTTCTGTCTGCTTAACTCTAAAGTTTTTCTATCTATTTCTAGAACTTTCTATTTTCCATGACGTCATACACATGTTAAAACATGTGCCTTTTTTCACGTGTTCTGGACATGCGTGTGCACAACTTTCCCTTTTTTTACAAAGGGAATTTTAACCTATACTCAGTAACCTATTTTTCCAATATTTTAAAAAACATTATCTTATAGCTGCATTCTTTCAATTAAATTTTCATAACAAAATTGACAGTGCACATTCTTTTCTTGAAATATTTAATCTCTATTGTAAACAATCGTTTGCTTTACATTCTGTTTTCTAATTCTCACACGTAATCTATTTCTAAACCTAAATTACGAGGTTCGAATTTCGTCTATTGCTATTTCATTTTCATGTTAACTAAATCTCTCTGTTTTTATACTTACATGAAAAGGGGACAGCCTTTATCATGTAACAAAATGTGAAAATTAAAAAAATGGAAGCTTCCAGGCGAAGTTCGAAAGACGGCAATACAAATTTGCATGGGTAATCAAATAGCTGTTAGTTCTATGTTTTACTAATTAGCCTTGCATCAAACATATCTAAACAGTGCGGGCATTAACGTCAAAGAAAAATGTTAATAGTAAGCTAAGGCGGGCTGCTATGATGCCTTCTGATGAAAGATTCAATTCTCGGCTCGGGTCGACATTATCCATGTTTATAATTCATGTTCATTTTAAGGAAAATCATCAATGACAAGTTCATAATTCAGACCTGCAAAAAAGTCCATGAGAGACACATATAATAATAACTTAGCCTAATCATTTAGGCTAAAAAATAAAGTCTCAAGGAGACATATATAATAATAACAGCCTAATCATTTAGGCTAAAAATAAAGGCTCGCAAATAGGAAGAGGGAAGCTACAGATGCCTCACATCCAAAGAGAGTTGAGTTCCGTGTCCCTTCTTCGTCTGCTGCATATCTGGAACTACTGAAAGGCAATTAAAAAGCCCGACAAGCACATCGCTGGCGGTTAAAAACATGGACCAATTTGATTGGTTTGAACTAAGACAGTGGGTGACCAAAAAACCCCATAAGAGGCATGCTTATCATTGTAGAATTTCTCAGAATAACAAATGTGTATTTTGACAACGTGGAAAATTTCATTGAGAAGTGTAAAAGCCTAATGTACCTATCTCATCTTATTATAATATACAACCGACTAAGTCGCTTTGAGAAATTGAGTATTTTTATTTGACATCTGTAGCATATATTATGTACCATATAATAATTAATATCATATTGCCTTTATAATAATAAATACGAAATCCACATGAATTAAAATATCATGTTAAACCTTAATTAAGATCGAACAATGCAGACTTGCATGTTAATAGGTGCACACAAGTGATACATACGAATGAGACCTGCGGTATTTCATATATATGTGAAAATTTCACAGCGCCATATTCCATATGTAATACATTTTGCTGAGCATTCTTTGGACGTTCAGCATGAATGGAAAACCCCCGTTATTATTGTAGTCCTCTTGTTAAAACTGTAAAAGTAATCCTCTAAGTAATTTCTTTTATATAGTGTCAGAATATGTTTATTACAGATTATTTCCAATATATAAAAACTTTGACATATCGCAATTGCATGGACACCTGGCGCGAACGAAAACTCCACGATAGCATTATACTATCTTTAGACAAAACAGATACTATACTTGGATCGTAGTCAGAAGACAAAGATTGAAATATTTTTATTTCACGTACGCTCCACATGTAACATCATTATTTTATTTTATTTTTTTTATATTGCATCTTTGGTTCGTGTAATTAATAGAGACATTGAATCTCTACGGTTGCAGGTGAGCATTATCTGGAAACAGCGGTTTTCCTCGTACCCAAAGACGTCCAGAGGCGCACTTGGCCAAAAACGCATGAGACGAAAACAACTATGGAAGGCAGTACTTGCTGGGAATACAGTTAGGAGATTCGGAGTTCCTATTCCGTCGCGGTTCTCACCTGACGAGAGCTAGAGTAAAAGTTGGGCAAAACATCTTCAAACAACAACCAAAAAGAAGATGAGGGTAATAGTTCGAAATAAATAAAGTTGATAAATAACACTCATCTCAATAATAACTTCCAACTAATATAATAAATAATTTCTTTCCTTGACAAAATCCACTCTCGCTGATTAGCTGATCAGTATACATTCTATAATTATTCTATTCGTTTCTCGACCCTTTAAAATAACGGTTCGAAACTTATAATCACGCCGCCATGTTTTTACATATCCAATCGTTAGATTACGAACCTTATGTTGTACATTTAATCTAACCCACTCTCTCCATCGTTATTTATGCATATTTGTATTTATGTCTCCAAATAAAATAAAAATATCCTTCTCTATCGCTCGCTGGTCGGTGTAATCCTGAAGTTCGTAAGAAAAGAAAATACGGTCAAAGTAAATAACGAAGATTTTAGGAGTTGGTAAGACTAAATGTTGAGCATAATGTTCGTATTGTAACGAACGATAGATTGAGAGGGAGAGGATGGGGATACAGAGGGAGGGAGAGATGGAAAGAGACAGAAAGACAGACAGACAGGTAATTCCACTCACTCCCGTCTTCGTTGTCTTTATTTACTTAGACCGTATTTTATTTTCTTGCGAACTTGAGGATTACACTGACCAATGAGCGATAGGATAGGAGAGAGAAAGCGAGAGAGAGAGAGAGAGACAGGAGGAGGAGGAGGAGGATACAGTTGAGGATGGATACAGCGAGAGACAGTTTGAGATATAGGAAAAGAGGGAGAGAGAGGGGGGATACATATAATTCCAATCACTTCCGATGCGTTGTCCTTATTTTTTTTTTAGTTATTAATAAAAATCTCCAAAATTATATCGTCAGCACATTAAAACACACATTAACCGCCATTTTAAAAACACTTTATAATAACAATAATAATGATAATCATAACAACAAAATGGTATTACAATATACTATACACAAATGCATTCAAATTATAAAATCGGTAAAAGAATTATATAAGATATACTATGTAAACTCATGTCCCTCAGAAAAATTAAACTCCAATTTAGCATGTATAACAAAAAAGTCTGAACGACTATCTTAGTTATATGGAATAACAATTTTGTAGAAACAAGAATATATGTGCTTTCCAATATGTTATGGGAATACATCTCTAATAGGAATTCAAATACTGGCATGACAAGGAGTAGTAATTTTCGTATATTTACATGTCACCTGCATTCCCTTACAAGCTAGAATTTCCAAGACTAGTACGCATGACGCTCCCCAAAATAAATGAAAAACATTTATTTAGCCGTCTCACATTTAACCCGCGCCTCATCATCATAAACGCACTAGCCATTCGCAGTAACAGTAATCATCAAACCGGGTCAATATGAGGTAGATGCAATATAAAAAAAAAATAAAATAAAATAATGATGTTAAATTTGGAGCATACTTGAAAGAAAAATATAGCATTGTTTGTCTTCTTACTACGATCTAAGTATAGTATCTGTTTTGTCTAAAGATAATATAATGATACTTGTTCGCTTAAGTTATTGAAAATTTATGATCTATTTTTTCACGAAATTAACTAAACACAATTTATTTAAATTAAACTTGCACAAGAAGACGACACATAGGAGTTAAAGGCGTTCGCTGCTATGGGAGATTACTTAAGTGAAAATGTCTGTGTTTGTATCTGTGTATCTGTGCGCCTGTGCGTCTATGTGTCTGTGTAAACTCTCTATACAATAACTATGTCAATTTTAAGTCTACAGACTCGAAATTTTATATACAGAGTATTTAGATTTGGGAAAATCGATGTGATCCATTTTTGCCCAGAAATTTGGCGAGTAAAGGGTTGAAGCTCAACGATTTTACCTTTGAGGACTCTACCAAACTCCTCCGACAATTTTGGGTCTACGCACTTGAAATTTTAGATATAGGTTTCGGGGATATGGATCTAATTTAATAACTTCATTTGAGTCCAAAACAATAAATTTTAAGAGGTCATAATAGGGTTCAAAGTTTACAAAAATTGACCTCTGCGGTCTCTTCCAAATTACTCAGACAATTTCTGGGCTAAATATTTGAAATTTTACATAAAGGTTATTCAGAGATAGGGCAAGCTTTTTCATCCGGTTGGGTCGAAAATGTTTAGTTACCAATATATAAATGTATGTATGTCTGTTTGCATGTCTGCCTTAAACTTTTAATAGAGGCGACTGATTTTACCAAGATCAGCATCGTTTTAAAGGTCAACCATTCATACGACAAATATCGACAAATTGGCTAAAAACATTAATATCTTCCCCTTCAACTAGGCACTTTTTTCGCCGATATATTTGTAAACTTATCCTCTCCTTTAGATTTTCTAGCCTTAATTTTTAAAAAATTTCGCTTCTTGTTTGGATGTGGTCGTAACAGCATAAACGTAAGGTTTTACCCATTTCTTTTCCTCCTTTGCGGTACGGATTCCAGCCTGCCTTCCTACTATCACTTTTTTTTGCTCAACATACACATCCAAACACCCGGGCAACGCTGGGCGCCCATGCTAGTATGTATATAAAAGTGAACATGTCTGTCTATGTGTCTGTCTGTGTACATTTCCATATGCAATAACTCTTTCAATTTTAAGTTTACAGACTCAGAAACTGAGATTTGGGAAAATCGATATGACCGGATTCCGGCCAGAAATTTTGCGATTAAGGGGGTTAAAGTTCAATGATTTAACTTTTTAGAACTCTACCAAACTTCTCCGACAATTTTTAGTCGAAACACTTGAAATTTTAGATATAGGTTCCTTGGACATGGCCCTAACGTAATAATTTGATGTGAGCCCAAAACAACAAATTTTAAGGGGTCATAATAGGGCGTAAAATTTTAAAAATTGACCGCTTTTTTTCTCAACATACACCTCCAAATACCCGGGCAACGCCGGGCTGAAATGCTAGTATATATATATATATATATATATATATATATATATATATATATATATATATATATATGTCAATATGAATATATTTATATATGCCCACACGTACACATATACACGCATATTTGTCAGAATTTACAACATACCCACACATATGTCATCTTATACATAAGTAGGATATTTATTTATTTGGTTTCTCATATCTTAATATTATATAATTACTTGCAGTTATATAATTTATAAGAAATTTTAAACAATTTTAAATGCATACAAATACACACTTACAACAGACGTGCGTATATATATATATATATATATATATATATATATATATATATATATATATATATATACATATAGATATAGATATATAGATATATCTAAAAATAAATCCAACACACATCCGCATCCACGCACATGTAAATTTATATGCACACACTTATATATATATATATATATATATATATATATATATATATATATATATATATATATATATATATATATATATATATAACAAATATATAGCAAAAATCTATCTTCCTAATTTTATGATATTCACCATCTTACAATCTATTTCTTTAAGGATGTTGACATTCGCAATTCTTTACAACAGCCGTTTCGTTTGCGTTACGAAACAGGTCCTGCCAAAATGATTAATGTTAACGTATCTAAAAACAAACTGCAAGATTCTTAACATCATAAAATATTGAACATAGGGCTTTCTCATATATATATTATATATATATTATATGCTCTGTAGTTACATGTAGCTTTATAAATACAGGATTGGTAATAAAAATGTGAAATATAATTGAAAAACAAACAGAAGGGGCGTATATGAAAATGCGAGTCAACCAAAAAATTCTCGCATAAGCCTGGGAATCCTAGCGTGGATGAAACGCGGAATCTGTGTAACTTAATCGACATGTATATTTTGATACTTACTATATATATATATATATATATAGTAAGTTTTAAAATATACATGACGATTAGCTACACAGATTACGCGTTTCATCAACGCTAGGATTCCCAGGCGTATGCGAGAATTTTGTGGTTGACTCACGTTTTTATATACGCACCTTCTATTGAGTTTTTAGTTAGCCAATCACCTTTCGAGTTTCCACGCGACCCTTCCTTATCAGCCAATGAGTAGGCACTTACAGGAAATTGCCAAGTTGACTCCCGGTTTACCCTTATTTCGTGTGTGCATTTTTAGAAATGGCGTGGATATCTAATGAACTCATCTATTTTAAATCTAGGTTAATTATTTTATCTATATAAATATATACATATATATATCTATATATATATATGTATATGTATATATATATATATATATGGGTGTGCGTGTGTATATATACATATATATGGGTGTGTATATATATGTGTATATATATGTGTGTGTGGCATTTTATGTATGTGCATGTTTATTTATTTTTTTATTTTTTTATTGTTATTGTTACTTATAAAATTATTTTGTGTCTCTATCCTAGAGTAAATTTATCATGTGAACACAGTTGTTCGCTATTTCTCTCCTGCAGTTAAATAGATGTTGGGGTTCTTTAAAATAAAGGATAGCAAATTTTTCATGTAGGCATAATCTACAGGGGTCGTCTAGGTCTCTACCTGTGCTTGCTTGTCTTACTATTTTCCATATTTTCCATTCGACTACCGGCGAACGTCCGTTTTCCTTGAGTTCCCAGTAATTGTTTATATATTGGTAGCTCAAATTCTCGACCAAAACCGATTAAAAAGCTTGCCCTATGTCTGAATACTCTTTATGTAAAATTTCAAATGTTTAGACCCGAAATTGTCTGAGTAATTTGGTAGAGACCCGGATGTCAATTTTAAAAAAAAAAAACGTTGTCCCCTATTATGACCCCTTAACGTTTAGTGTTTTTTTGCTCAAATCAAGTTATTAAGTTAGATCAGTGTCCAAGGAACCTATATCTAAAATTTCAATTATTGATACTTAAAACTGGCGGAGAAGTTGGGTAGAGTTATTAAAGGTCAAATCGTGTAACTTTAACTTCTTTAACAGCCAATTTTTTTGCCAACACCGGATTACGAAGACTTTTCCAAATCTCAGTATCCTGTATATCAAATTTCGAGTGTGTAAACTGAAAATTGACAGAATTATTGCGTAGGAAAATGTACATAGACAGACACATAGACAGACATACACACACACACACAAACACACAGACACTTTCACTTTTATAGATATATCGATATAGATCAGCTTCTTTTTTATCAAAGCGAATTGCCATATTTTATATACATCATAACTCGGTGTATTAATTCTATATTATTTGTATTTATTTTCAATTCCTGGATAAAGATATATGTAGTGCTCATCCATGCCAGTCCCACGGTTCCTGAATATGCTGGCGTTTGTATATAGTTTTAGAATTATATATTTTCCGTTTTTATAAGTACTATTTTGGTTCGACATTAACGTATAACTAGCAGGCCTCGTGAGGATTCCACGGTTATTAAAAGCTTTGAAAACACATCAGAAAAAAATCCTTATTGTTATATTAATCCCAGTCTTAAGACACTTGACGTCATCACCGGAAGTTGACCGGCCCGATCCACTCAATTATCCGCCATTCATTGTGAAGAAAATCAAGGTATTAAGTCTTCGAGGATATTCTCATTAAAACAATCGTCAATCTATGTGAGAATAAGATCAATTTGTAACACACTTACCACCATTATTTAACGGAGGAATAACGTCATCATCAGAAGTTATCCCAGGCCTTTACTCACATCTTCCATCAATCCTAATAAAAAGGAAGGTATAAAGCCTGGGAGGATATTGTCATAAAATACAGCAAGTTAAACAAAGCTACAAGTTTTCGCTTTCGTTAGATTTCGTTTGAAGTATAGGGAGTTTAATAGATGTCGATTAATTTCCAGTAAGAAAACGATAGTGAAGTTCCTTTATTACATGTGTTATTCAAGGAGATTTTGTGCCTATAGAACCTATATGTAATGTCATAAATATATTGTCTATTTAATATTTATCAATATTTAACTTGCCCTCAACATATATGCAAGCTTTGCTTACCATCGAAGACGTAAAACATTGATTTCTCAGTGAGCATTTATTCACCTTTTTTGCATTAAAAATTAGCATCGTTGCCATTGTCATTAGTAGCTTTAGTTTTATTATTACTCTTCAAAATCTTGATTTGGGCTTAAATGATGAGTTCTAGGTTATTGGTACAGCTATAGATTTAATTAAGGGTTCGCCTTTTAAGGATTCTATGTAAAGTATTAAATGTTGGTAGTGCTTATTTTTAAATGTTTAAAGTATTGTTACATAGTTTTGTTTTAAGCATAATCTGTAGGGGGAAGTAAACCATATATTTTTCTTACCTCGATTTCTGGACTTATTTTCTATTATTATTATTATTATTATTTATATATTTAATATCCACCTATGCGTTACCAGTATTGCGTAAATGCGTTGTTTGGGATATGTTTTTACTTAATGAACGTTTCTTCATGGGAGGAATCATTACGTAATCTAAATTTGATTAATTTTAGTATATATTTTATAATATAGGGTGGAATATTTGAATGTGGATGGACGTGCATGAGGTGTGCATTTTTTATATACGTATGATAGATGGTCGTTTCTTAAGTGAAGGTCACGTGTAGAGAGTTTACTCGTTTATTATAACCATTTATTTAGATTTTTAGACCAATATCAATCATTCTTTAATTAATTTACCTTCTAATGCTATCACATTTCACACTTTTCTTATCTCTTACAGCAGGCAAAAATAATTGCTCAGTAGGCCTTTATCTACTGTTCGCCCACTGTTATTTTTTTGTAAAATATATCGTTCAGTTATGCCAATTGCACACACTGTGTCTAGGTGACTCATAACAATATAAAACAGTCCATTATATATTAGTCCATTGTTAACCGTTGCTGAGAAATACCACTGTTCGACATTTCATGATTATACAGATGTCAATTTCATTTCTATCCCTCCCGCCCTTACTTTCTCCCCACCTCATCATGTTTCTACTCTACCCCTCCCTAAATATAGCTTTATTGCTCTGATTTTTCTAGCGAAAACTAAGTAAAACATAATGTTTTTCATAGTAAAATTTTCTTGAACTGAGTTCAGTGGAATGATAGTTTTTGGGGGCCTGAGGATGTGAGATCTCTGAATAGAGATCGATGTAGAACATGCATGCAGGTATGTAGCAACTAATGATATATTTTAGTAAATAAAAATTTATACCCGCCTAGTTCATTCATCGAGCAATCTTAAAAATCACATGAGTTTGAGTCGATTTTTATTACGGAAATTAAAATTATAAGACCATGATACACACTCATATATCTATACTCCTATAAATTTGTTTTTCTTTTGTGTGTATTGATATCCATATTCAAACGCTCTTTTCTATTTAATTAAAAAGAAAATACATTTTATTATATATTGCTTGTAAAATTGCATTCACTTCCGAAAGATCTAGCTAATTTGCATATTATTTTAAACATTAATTTTAATAAATTCCCTACTAGTTGTTTTCGGTTTTCTTATGGGATGACCATCTTTAGTTAAATATTACGTGTAATTATATTCATGCAGATATTCTACATGATTTATACTTGCATAATATTTGCGTAAAATGTTTACAGGACAAACAAAATTGTTTGCATATATATTTATGTATACGTATATATTTTTGTTTAATCTATCTATCTATCTATCTATCTATCTATACTATACATTCGTTTTTCTTTTGTGTGTATTGATATTCATATTAAACCCTCTTTTCTATTTATTAAAAAGAAAATGCAATTTTCTTATATATGGATGTGGAAGTGCATTAACTAGCAAAAGATCAAGCTAATTTGCGTATTCTTTTAAACATTCATTTTAATTAATTCTCTATTAGTTTTTCAGTCTCTTATGGGATGATCATGCTCATAGTGCAGATATTCTAAATGATTTATACTTGCATAATATTTGCGTAAAATCTTTACAGTAAACAAAAAATTGTTTCCATATGCATTTATGTATACGTATATATTTTTGTTAAATCTATTAGCCTATTTGTCTATAAAAGTGAAAGTTTGTGTGTGTGTGTGTGTCTGTCTGTCTGTGTAAATTTGCCTACGTAATAACTCTCTCAATTTTAAGTCTACAGACTCAAAATTTGATATAGAATGTACTGAGATTTGGAAAGATCTTTGTGATCGGTTTTTGGCCAGGAATTTGGCTGTTAAGGGGTCAACGTTCAATGATTTAACATTTGAGAACTCTACCAAACTCCTCCGACAAATTTGGGTATAAACACTTGACATTTTAGATATAGGTTCCTTGCACATGGATTTCACTTAATAAATTTATTTTCACCAAAAACAATAAATTTTAAGGGGTCATAATAGGGGTCAAATTAAACAAAAATGACCTCTGTGGTCCCTACCAAATTACTCAGACAATTTCTGGTCTAAACATTTAAAACTTTACATAAAGGGTATTCAGAGATAGGGTTTTCATCAGTTTATGTCGAATATTTTTAGAGATAGGGCAGCTTTTTAATCGGTTTTTGTCGAAAATCTTTAGCTACCAATATATAAATGTATGTATGTATGTTTGCATGACTGCCCATTACTTTGGACAGAGGCGACGGATTTTCTCAAGAGCAGTATCGTTTCATACAACAAATATCGAATAATTTGCTAAAACTATTAATATCTTCACCTTAAACTGGCCACTTTTCTACAGGGAGGTCGCTTTTTTCGCCGATATTTTTTAAAGTCATCCTCTCTTTTCAATAATTTTTAAAAAATGTCACTTCCAGTTTGGCGGTAGTCGTAACATAATAGATCTCAGCTTGTTTCCCCGTTCTTTTCCTCCTTTGTGGTACGGGTTCGAGCCTGCCTTCCTACTACCACTCTTTTTTTTTGCTCAATATACACATCCAAACACTCGGGCAACGCCGGGCTCTAACGCTAGTCTATATATCTATAAAAGTGCTCGTGTCTGTGTATCTGTGTGTCTGTCTGTGTGTCTGTCTGTGTACATTTTCCTACGCAATAACTCTCTCAATCTTAAGTCTTCAGACTCGAAATTTGATATACAGGATACTGAGATTTAGGAAAATCTTCATAATCCGGTTTTGGCCAGAAATTTGGCTGTTAAAGAAGTCAAATTTACATGATTTGACCTTTAATAGCTCTACCAAACTCCTCCGCCAATTTTATGTATAAATAATTGAAATTTTAGATATAGGTTCCTTGGACACTGATCTAACTTAATAATTTGATTTGAGCCCCAAAAAATAAATGTTAAGGCGTCATAATATGGGTCATAAATAAAAAAAAAAGTTGACCTCTGCGGTCTCCATCAAATTACGCAGACAATTTCGGGTCTAAACATTTGATTTTTTACATTCAGAGATAGGGCAAGCTTTTAATCGGTTTTGGTCGAAAATTTTAAGTTATCAATATATAAATGTATGTATGTATGTATGTATGTATGTTTGCATATCTACCTAAAACTTTCGATAGAGACGACGGAATTTACAAAGATAAGTATCGTTTTAAATTCAGACCTTTCAGACGACAAATATCAAAGAATTGGTTAAAAACATTAATATCTTCAACTGGGAACTTTTTTGCAGGAAGGAGTCGTTTTTTTCGCCGATATTTTTGGAGGTCACACTCTCCTTTCGGTTGTCAAGCCTTAATTAAAAAAAAAAATGTTACTTCCGGGTAAGTGGTGGTCGTAACAGCATAAACGTCAGTTTCCCCCCCCCCCGTTCTTTTCCTCCTTCACAATACGGGTTCGAGCCTGACTTCCACTTTTTTTTTTGCTTAACAGACACATCCAAACACCTGGGCAACGCCGAGCTGAAATGCTAGTATATCTATAAAAGTGAACGTGTCTGTGTGGCTCTGTGAATAACTCAGTTTTGAATCCAAAACAATAAATGTTAAGGGGCATAATAGGGGTCAAAGCTTTTAATTAAAAATTGCCCGCTTTGTTTTGCTCAACATATATATATATATACATATACATATATATATATATATATATATATATATATATATATATATATATGTACTAGCATGAGTACCCAGCGTTGCCTGGGTTTACATACAGTTCCGTTTGGAACACACCTGCTACACTAATCATTTTCATCATGGGTAACATGGATACCCTCACAACAATTCCATAAATAAAAGAACGGATAAAAACATGTAAATTTAATCGTTCCTTAAAAGAAGAAGTATTTGATACCCTCTCCACCAGATATTTCGGCAGAATGGATACAGATAGAAGAAACTATTTCCCGGATATTGAGTACTATAAATACCCACCCTAAAAATAAATAATTAAAAATAAATCATTAGAACTTTTGTTTCACTAAAGATAACAGCGAATGCCCGCGTGATCGCAAAAATAAATAAATAAAAATAACCAAGTAGATAGAACTCCTAAAAAAAAATCAACAATTAATTTCCAAATAATTAAATTAAATTTTTCATCATTTTATGCTTCTAATGTAATCTCCCTCCAAAATAACAAAAATGAATTTGTTATATGCTGGGGTTTATTTTGTTTATAAAAGTGTAAGGTGAAAGTACAGAATGGTGTCATAAAAATTAATTAAATTCATAATTATTTTATGTTTCAAATGTAATTCCCACGCCCACCAAACAAAAAAAACTGTATTTGTCATGTTTTGCCCCATCCATCTCGATCGCTAAATTTGAAAAAAAAAATGCTAGAGATGATATATCTCGTTGAATTCTTTGTGGCCAAAAATGGGTGTTCATTTTTACGTTAAATTTATATAGAAAAGTGCTCCCCCACTTAAAAATATTAATTTTCTTTTTTTTCGAAATTACTTCTTTCATATTATTTATAAAGATTGTTTAAACGTATTAGGGCCCAAAAAAGTAGGTCCTACTTTTTTAGGGGTTAAAAGACGCTGAGTCACGTCGTAAAAATTTACCTTTTTTTTAAAAATTAGAAATTAAAGTTTATAATCGATGAGATTAACGTGAAAAAAAAAGAAAGAAAAGTGTAAATTGTGGAATTCGGAGGGGGGCAGTAGATGCTATTTTTAGGTATTAAACAACGATGAGTCACATCGTAAAATTTTCCATTTCTGTATAGCTGTTTAAAGAATAATAACAACAAACAAATGAAATGATCGGAAGATTCTAAGGGGCAAATAACTCTAAAAGTTGTTTTTTTTAAATTCGATGTTGAAATAAGTAAGGACACTTTTGTATATATTAATCAAATTTTGAACAAACAAACAAACAGACAGGATTACGGATTTATATATATATATATATATATATATATATATATATATATATATATATATATATATATATATATATATATATATGTGGGTGTGTTGCTATTGATATATATCTTTTATCAAACCAAGACAATACTAATAATAATAAAAATAATAGCATGGTATTGTGTATTTCCAAATTAGTTAAAAATGCTTCGTAATGATTCGAACAATAGCAAACATATGTAATTTAAAAATATTCCCAATGGACTCTCTTCAGCCGAAATGCACCATTTAATCATGTGAAAATATTTCCAATCTCTATTCAAGAGAGCACGCAGTTGGACCATCCTCCATCCTACTACTATATGTAAATTTGTTATATATATATATATATATATATATATATATATATATATATATATATATATATATATATATATATATATATATAATTAAAAAAGAAATCCAGCAGAGTGCTTAATTATAAAAACAATCTAAAAAAACCAAGTGCGTACCATTTACACTTTGTTTTCAGAAAGTTTAGATGGGAAAAATCATCGGTACCGTCGATTTCAAACGCGATAATTAGGGCCCGTTTTTGATAATTATATGAAGCTGTGTTTAGCCAACACTCATAGTTTTAAACGGGGAGTGGACTCATATATGTACATTACGAGTTCACGTTTACCTATACTCCTGTAAGAAAAAAAAAAAAAACCTTATTCATCGAATGTGGTGATTTTATTAAAATCTAATTCCAATATTTTTTTTTTCAAAAATACCTTTAATATTAAAACCAAAATTAATATTTTTTTTAATTAAAAAATATAAATTTACTTCACTATCAATTATATTACAATTCCCGTTTTATTATATCGAGATGCATTTAAAATTGGTTAACTCTTTCATGATTTGGGAAGAGTTTCTATCTAGTCTAAGTGATTGTTCTACTATGTTAATCCTCATCCTATTGTGTTTTTCCCTATGGGTTAAAAATTGAAATAGACTGTAAATTACATTTATAATGTAGGATTTTTAAAAAAGTATATAATAAAATAATTTAAAACAAGTTAAAATTACGATTGAAATCTAATTTTACAAACTAAAATCAATTCCAGAACTTAAAAGTTAAATAAGAATGTAAGTTTTTTTTTTTTTTAGGTTTTTGTCTTTTTTTTTATTTTCCCAGTTTATTAGGAGTGCTTTGCTACTGTGTTTTCATTTTTTTACAAAAGTTAAGCATCTTGTGTCTGGGTAATGAATTGCCCTTACTTAACATATTGTGTCTTTCCGCATTAAAAATGAGCATTGATTCAATTCTGGGGCTTATGCTGGTTTATGTTCGATTGTTTACCATTTGATTCTAAGAGATGCACCCTTTTCTAAAAGTTCACACCCGCGGGTTGCTAAATCTGTTTTTATTCTTATTTTAGCTCTAAATGAACTAATATTTGCAGAATATATTTGCTTAAATGGACCTTATGGCATACGAATATATTTTTCCGGTATGTTTGTAAATTGGTCAACTATTATAGCTTCATAAAAAGGGATTCAGTTTTACAGTTGCCCCCATAGGATATTCCAGAAGCTATTGAAACGATACAAATGCAATGTAGTCGAAAGTTACTTCAAAGGGAACTAGAGTTCCATGCGTGCATTATCAATGAAATATCCCACAGGGAAAACGTCTGGAAAATTAATGAAATCACTGTGTACCATTATATTTTTAAACATAAACACAAAATAGCCAATACCAATGTGCACTGAGTAAAATTTACATTAGCATAACAAATAATAATAATAATAATAATAATAATAATAATAATAATAATAATAATAATAATAATTATAATATCAATGATCATATTTGTATGTACAGGGTGATCCCCCCCCCGCGCAAAAAAAATAAAACAAAACTAAATGGAGGCCATCTAGAACATATGCTGTTTTGATGTGATGTTTTGAATATTATAAACTAGTTATGATCAAAGTTTCATTTCATTCGGACAAAGCACTAAGAAACTGGGCCTAATTAGATTTGGGGTGCGTTTCTCCCTCTCTCTCTCTCTCTCTCTCTCTCTATATATATATATATATATATATTCTATATATATATATATATATATATATATATATATACATTTAAAGTGATGGTTGTGTAGTTTCAACGAGAGAAAAAATGTATATTTAAAAGAGTGTAGCCATCAACAATTGTGGGTTTTTTTTAAAGGTTTTCATCATATTTTCATTTTAAAATATTTTTATAACGCGTTTCGAGCTTAGGGTGTGCTCTCTTCAGATGTTTTCGTAAAAAGTTTTTTCTTTAAAATAGGAGTTTGTAGAGTTACCTCCGCTGATATTAAATATGTTTTTTAGAGTGATGCGTGTGTTCAGTGTTTAGACATTCTGACTCCAACTGTAAGTGTTCAAATGTCCGGTCAAGGTTATTTTCAAAGAGTGGTTTTTAGTCCATATGGTGAAGGTTTTTAATTGGTTTTTCTTTTGGGTTCTTTTTAAAGACTCTCTTTCCCCATGTATAGCATACACTCACACACAATCACACACGCATACATATACATTCATGTACATGTACACATGCACACGCACACGTACGCAGGCACACACTCATACACCCACGTACATACATAGAAATATATGTAGGAGCATACATATATACATACCCACCTACACACTCACGCACGTACTCGCATACATCCACCGCTAACAATTATTTTTATTTTTTTATTTTATATATATATATATATATACTGTTTTTTCCCAACCAAAACACGTATGTATATATGCGCTTAATCATTCAGACATACGTACACGCACCCACACACACACAAGTAAGATGGAGAATAGGTAGAAGATATATATACACACGCATACACGCACATACACACATATATGTACACACTTATATGTATGTGCAAATACACTCACAAACATCCACATACTATGTAGGCACATACACATACACATACACATGCACACACACAGACATATGCAGGGGCTCACACATACGCGTATATTCATATTCACACGAGCACATTTACCCACTAATACATGTGCATACATATGTATATATATATATATATACACACACATACATACGGATGTGTATACACTCATCCACCAATATATATATATTTGGGCACATGCACTCACAATCAAACCTACACATACATATTCATACATCCCACCTTATGTATATATTGCTTGAAGTTTCCTTTCTAATCCAAGCACATATGCATACATTGATTCGGTCACCCAAACATAAGTGCGCGTATACATACAAACAAGATGTAGCATAGATAACAGATGATATATATATATATATATATATATACACACGCATACACAATCATATGTGCACACCCACGCACACACATATACACACGCACACACGCGCGTACATACACATTCATACGTATAATTTCTAGTTGTTTGTTTAGTTAAGAGAAATGGTACTGTACTGGGTATGGGCGCGCGCACCCGCGAAAGTGTGCGTGTGCCTTATTGTGCTTTTTTTGTTGTTTCGTGTGTGAGGGTGCACGCCTACCCAAGTATGCATGCGTGTAAGTGTATTTTGTGTTTTGCCTATTTATGTGTATAATTACTGAGAGATGTTTAAAGCGGGGTAAAACTTTGCTATGAAATTTTTTTCTTGTGTTAGCAAGTAGAAGTAGTTGTCAGTTTGGAAGATGGGCATTATCTCGAATCTGCCTCCACTGCATGTGTGTATATGTTGTGATACATGTAGGTGTCTATTTTCCGCGATTTTGATGTTGGATCGGTGTAGGGCTACTCTATTACTAAGGTTTTTTGTAGCGCCTATGTAGGATTTATCGCATGCTGGACATTTTATTAAATAGATTGAATGGGTTGTCGTTATATGTTGTTTGTGTTGGATAGTTGTGTTTCAGTTGGAATTGGTGTTGCTGTTGAGGATACACGCATTGTTGTATAGGGTTGTGTTGTCAGGGTTTGTTGTAGGGAAGGTCTGTTTGTTGGGATTGGTGTTGCATGGTATATTCTGATTGTTCCCGTTGATGGGGGAGGTGCCTTAGGGGTTTGTTTCTTTGTGTAGGATATGAGGGGTGAGAGTTGTAGGTAGTGTTTTGAATTATGTGATGTCTCAGGTAGTTGTGTTGCATTATGGGGATGTTTTGGTAGGGGTTGTTTAGTAAAGGTATTTTTTTGTTGTTTGTGTTAGCGACGTAGTGTCTGTTCGAATGGATTTTTTATTGTGTTTGCTGAATTGGGTGGCAATAGTTAGGTTTGTATTGCTTAGGATTGTATATAAGTGGGTATTTTTGTGGAGATGTATTGTGTGGTATGTTGTCTGGTGTGTTGTGTTTGTTTAGGGTGCGGGTTCTTGTGTAATTTTGAGGTGTTATTAGTGTGCGTTTTGGCTGGGCCAGTTGTTGAGAATTTGTGTATGACGTGGATATATTGTGGTTGCTTCTTTTTGTGTAGTTGTATCTGTTGTGTGGATGTGTTTGCGTATGGTGTATGTTTCGTTTCTTTCCTTTGTTATGTGATATCTGTGTTTGCGGATATCGTGTAAGAGTGTTCTGTTCCTGGTTGTCCTTGTATGTGTTTGTCGATTGTTTGCTTCTTTATTTTTCCGGTAGGTTTTTAGCCAGGTTATTTTCCGTCCAATGATTTCCCTGGATTTTTCCTCGTCTTTTTTGTATGTGTATGTGTATGTGCCTACATAGTATGTGGATGTTTGTGAGTGTATGTGCACATACATATAAGTGTGTACATATATGTTTGTATGTGCGTGTATGTGTGTGTATATATATCTTCTACCTATTCTCCATCTTACTTGCGTGTGTGTGGGTGCGTGTACGTATGTCTGAATGATTAAGCGCATATATACATGCGTGTTTTGGTTGGGGAAAAAGTATATATATATATATATATATATATATATATATATATAAAATAAAAAAATAAAAAAATAAAAATAATTGTTAGCGGTGGATGTATGCGAGTACGTGTGTGAGTGTGTAGGTGGGTATGTATATATGTATGCTCCTACATATATTTCTATGTATGTACGTGTGTGTATGTGTGTGTGCCTGCGTACGTGTGCGTGTGCATGTGTACATGTACATGAATGTATATGTATGCGTGTGTGATTGTGTGTGAGTGTATGCTATACATGGGGAAAGAGAGTCTTTAAAAAGAACCCTAAAAAACCCCATAAATACCTTCACCATATGGACTAAAAACCACTCTTTGAAAATAACTTTGACCGGACATTTGAACACTTACAGTTGGAGTCAGAATGTCTGAACACACGCATCACTCTAAAAAACATATTTAATATCAGCGGAGGTAACTCTACAAACTCCTATTTTAAAGAAAAACTTTTTACGAAAACTTCTGAAGAGAGCATGCCCTAAGCTCGAAACGCGTTATAAACATATTTTAAAATAAAAAATATGATGAAAACCTTTTAAATAAACCCACAATTGTTGATGGCTAGACTCTTTTAATATATATATATATATATATATATATATATATATATATATATATATATATATATATCGGCAGGTGTGCAATCAGTCTTCGACTTTGCTCTGGCAGTTTATTAAAGATACATAATTTGTATGAGTTCATATCCTCAGCGACTATGATATCTAATCATGTTATACTGACTGAGGGAGAGATCAAGCGAGGGCGATTTTCAAAACTATATCCAATATCACTATGCATTTAGTTATCTATTTCCACACTCTTTATTTTCATAGTGGAGATCAAATGACCTACAGCGGTCCGAACAGAATGTATACACTCTTTAAACTACCATAAATAAACATTCCTCATCAGAAAGAAAAGTTTTATACATCAAAATACTATGAACAAATATAGAAACCAGCTAATTATCGAAAGTGTTCAAATTGTTAGCCATTGCGTTCTATGAACAGCTGACAACACTCACTGATTGAATTGAAAACGTTTCTAATCATTTCGATCGGTACGTCGACACACCTTCTTTCAATGGTTTCTGTAACTCAGTCATTGTAGTTGTTGAGCGGTGTGACCCCCGTGTTTCACGTGCCCCCAACGCCGATTACCAAGAAGAGAAAAAACTATTCGAGGGGAGGATCAAATCCGCTGAGCGGTGACAGTACTCGATACTTCATTTTCGTCCTATCTGTTTCTTATATAGTAAGGACGAAGATATGATATTACGTCATGATGATAGTGCGGAAGTACTGCATCCTGCTGGAAGTGACAGTCTTTATTCTTAAACATCTCTTGGGGAGGTTGCATAACGTATTCATGGAGCAAGTTTAGATAATTTAAAGACAGTATACATTTAATTGCGACATTCTGTATATATTGGGAATGTATGTTTAGCAGTAGTTCGCTACCACCCTCAAAGTTTTTGTTCGGTCATATTTGTACTAGCTTGGGTTCCCGCCATTACCCGGATGTTAGGAGAGGTATGTAAAAATGAAATGTGGTAGTAGGCAGGCAGGCTCGAACCCTACCACGAAGGAGGAAAAGGACGTGAAAAAAGTGACGTCTTTGCCTTTGCGCCCATCGCCAAACCAGAATACTTAAATTAAGGCTACTCAATCGAAAAGCGGGGATGACCCGAAAATATCGGCTAAAAAAGCGACGCTTACTTGTAAAAAAGTGCCCAGTTCAGAGTAAATTAATTATTGTTTTTAGAAAATTTTTGATTTTTGTGTTCCGAAGGGTCGAACTTTCCAATGCTGCCGATCTTGTGAAAAGCTGTCGCCATTGTCGAAAGTTTTAGCCAGACATACACACATACATAGATACATTTAAACAATCAATGTATTATCTTAAGTGTCTTATATTTTTTCATTAAAGATCACATTTTACTTCTTACATTGTAAAATTCAAATCCTTTATTCGTAAGAATAGATTGTGGACATGTTCTCGAAATATTTGTGTTATCTTACATATTAAGATAATATTATCCACATATGCGATTGAGGAATCAGTGCTGCTGAACATCGTATTCATAATTTGTTTTAAAAAGCGGAAAGGACATTGACTCCAAAAGCTAACGTTTTAAAATTTAATAACCCCTTATGCGTGTTAAACACTATCGAACTATCTTCGTAGCCTTAAATCGAAAGGTGCGTGTTAGAAGACCTTTTAGCAGTACTATTCCTCCGTTTTGATTATTGTAAAAAATGTTAGTCTAGGAATAAAGAAATGATAGTACTTTATTAAAGAATTTAAACCCCTAAATTGTTTTGTGCAAACGTGGGTTTCTTTTGGACATAAGTGTAAGGCAGATCATTGATTGAATTCGACAGATTGCTGGTTGTACATGCCTTTCAAACTTGTCGTCTATTTTCCCGAACAAAGCGAACGGTACATTCATTTAGTTTATTTATTTTTCTTAATACAGATTGTGCTTTTCATTTAGTTCGAATCTGGCTGACAGTTTTGTGAATTTTGACAGACGATCTAGGAAAACTTTAAGTAACCTTTTTGTAATACTTACTTGAGAATTTTTCTCTGTCTTTAGAATTTCCATTTTATAGACAGAACATATTGCTAGGCAAATATTAAAAATTGAATTGAATTCAATCATTGCTTATAGATTTTCGTGCATGTCTTGCTATTTTTTGATTCCTTATTATAAATGTAATATACGTGATAAATACAACTTCAAAATTTATTTGCAACGAAATCACAATTCTGGATGTTTTTGAAGACCTTAGCATAGTCGGTGTATGTAATCTCATCCGTGCATATCAAAATCATGATAATTTTCATGTTGAATCTAATTTAAACTTAACGTTTTTAATTAATATGTTCAACCAGTGTGCATTCACGTGCATTTTTATCGTACTTAGTTTGTCTTCTTGATGTGTCAGGTTCGGTTGATGTTCTGCTTTAGTTAAAACTCTTCGGCGAATTTCAACATCTTTCATAAATACATGTTCTTGTAAAAATATCATACCTTTAAAATCGTTACCGAGTTCATAATAATCAAATGCTTATTCCGAATCGATAGAAATATTAAATAGTCCTTGCACTTTTGTTTACAATAGGCATTTTCATAGTCTATGTAAGAACGACGTTTCCGGGCTGAACATTTCTAATTCGGTTTCCGGAAAATAAAAAGTAACACAAAAAAATTCTACCCACTAACTTATTGATTTTTATAAAGTTTCGAATTAATCGGAGGACATTCATACATCCGCCTAGTTTTATGCAATTAATAGTATACAGGTTCTCATAACTTACAAAGATTTACGAAAACTTTTTTTCTCGCCCGTGTCTACGAAAAAATGATCAACAACCTTCTCAATTGTGTTTTGTGAAGTACGATGTGACTTGGTATATTTTTGTTAAAGTTTCTACAAATAAATCTTTTCTCTAGTAGTAACTTGTGAAATCTGTCTTCTATTTTCTTTTGGTGGTACTACATTTTTCTTGAATTTTTAAGAGGAAACATTATATGCATACATGTATATATATAATACGCATCAAGCGCTGTTGAAAACAAATACAAAGTAATATTAGGAAAATAAACCCATATTTTTCTTGTTTGAAATTAAGCACTAATATATTTCAGAGGTATCATCCATCTTCACTGTGTCGTGTTTTTTCTTGTCTTCTTCCTTGCAATGTTGTAAATTTGGAGAAAGAATCTGTAAAGAACAGCGCGTTGTTTCTAGCCGTTGAATTTATCTATCTATCTATCTATCTATCTATCTATCTATCTATCTATAAATATATATATATATATATATATATATATATATATGTGTGTGTGTGTGTGTGTGTGTGTGTGTGTGTGTGTGTGGGTCAAAGAATTAGAGTTCATATAGAAACGTTGTTTTAATTTGACTAAAATAAAATACGCATCAAGTGTATTTTATTTTATTCAAATTAAAACAACGTTTCTATACGAACTCACATTCTTTGACGTCATTTTCGCGTATCCCACGCACAGGTAAAACATTTCAAAATACAACCGCTAGAAACAACGCGCGGCCCTTTACAGATTCTTTCTCCAAAGTTACAACATGGCAAGGAATAAGAGATGAAAAAAACGTACAACACACTGAAGATGGAGGATCTCTCTGAAAAATAGTTGTGATAAATTTCAAACACGTAAAATATGTGTTTATTTTCCTAATATTATATTGTATTTGTCTCTCAAGCGCACTTGATGCGTAGTATATTTTATTCAAATTAAAACAACATTTGTATATGAACTCTCATTTTTGACACTCACACACACACACACACATATATATATATATAAACAAACTGATTAAAAAACATTTTTATCATGTAGAAACTCATTAAATATTCAAACACAAGTATTATAGTAGAAGTGTTTTCCTTAATATGTGTTCTCTCTTAAATCTACCAATTTTCTTTTCTGAAGAAATAAGTGGCACAGTAAAATCATGAGCTTAATTGTAAGCATAAGGTTGAGTATACATTGAAATTTTAATGCTCGATCTAATATCATACGATTTGTTTTTATAAAGATAGGCCTCAATAAACACATTTTATTTTTCATTATCTTTTCATTTTGTCCTAGGATTGTTTTTCATATTTGATCCGATAATTTAATAAAGATATCTTATCTCTTATTTTATTTATTAATTGATTCAACTAACCTTGTTTGATTTCACTATCTACTTATAATTGTTTGCTAAACATTGTTTGAATATATATATATATATATATATATATATATATATATATATATATATATATATATAACAGGTTGTGGGAAACAAATATAAAACGTCGCCAGCAGTAAACAAAAGACAACCATAAAAACAACCAAAGTATATAAGTAGTAGCGACGATAGAAATATAGAAGTACTTAAGATGAAAGCACGAAAAGTAACCACAAGACTAATAGAATTTTTACGCCTGCCTACTGTCAGCTTTACTGCGATAAACGATTCATAATCCCCCATTTACACTACTCTGAAAACTAGAAAATCAAAACAAATAAACGAATAAAAGGAGACAAAAATAAATTAATAAATAAAAATAACGTTTGTCAGAAGGAAATTAAAGTCAACACCCATAATAGATATACAACTATAAACACAACCTAAGGTGCAGTGAAATCAAGGGCAATAAGAAATCGCCAAGCTAAACGAATCATCTAACACGGCTGGTTATACAAAAAAAAAAAAACAGCGTTTCTTCTTCCTCTCATCAAATCTTCAAAATAACTTACAGCTCAATTCACAAGTATAGACCACCATTTTCCCGGAATGAGGATCGCAAATTAATATCTTACTAAAATATTCCAGTATCAATTCTTTTTTCGGCTGATGAAGTTTCCTTGAATTAGGACACAACTGAAACATATGAAAGCAATAATGGTTGTATAATAAACAGACTATATATATATATGTGCGTGTGTGTGTGTGTGCGTGTGTGTGTGTTTATGTGTTCATGTGTTTGTGTATGCTCGATTCCAATATTTTTCATGATTCCGATATAATGACCGATTTTCCTCTACATTTCAAACTTTTGAAAAAATTCAATTCCGATTTAAACTCTTTAAGAAATCATATATTGTTGTGTTTTATTTGGCTGTAAATTCATATAATATGATCATATTTTTTCCGCAAACGTACATAATCATTGTTGGGAGTAATCTGTAGATTTTTGTTTCACTCCAAATTTATTTAATGTTATCATTAATACGAACCATGGGAAATAAGGTTTTAAATACAACCACAATAAAAAGAATCGTATTTAGCATCGAAAATTAGTCACGTGTTTTCCGACTCCGATACCAATACCAATACATATATAACAAACATTCCGATTTTTCGGATTCCCGACTCTGAACTCGATTAATTTTCCTAACATATATATATATATATATATATATATATATATATATATATATATATATATATATATATATATATATATAGAGAGAGAGAGAGAGAGAGAGAGAGAGAGAGGAGATATAGAGAGAGACATACAGACAGACATACAGAAACAGAGGGTAAGTTATAAAATTATATATGACTTATATGGCTATATAACTTACTAAATAGCTCTACCTATGTATTGTGCACTGTTGAAGTAAATACTTTTAGTTTACGTATAGAAATATACTTTCGTATATTAATTGATGTTATTAGATGAGCATAACGATCTCTTGCTAACCAGAAAAGAAAGCAACTTAGGCTATATATTATATATATGTCTGTGTGTGCGAGTTTGTGCGTGTGTGTGTGTCTATGCAAAGAAATAAAGAGAGAAAGTGAGAGAGAATAAGAAGAGAGATTAACACGCAAACTAATATTATTGTTCTGTAATTGATTAACATTGTTCTATGAATGGTTACATCATATGCAATCGATAATAACACCATTAATTCGTCCCGATAGAACTGTTCCCAGAACTCAGCCACGAAAAATCAACTGAAATATCTGGAGTTTGTCAAGCGTGTCGATCTTCCAAGTGAATAAGTTTCACGCTATTTAATTATTCACCGAGCACAATATATCAAACTTTCCAACAATATTTTACTCCTTCAAGCAAATTTAAGCAGTAAAATATCGATTCTAATTTGTATTTATATGCGAGTACATAAATATAGCTAGGCCCTTAAAATGTTATGTCATATTGCGACAGTAAGAACGATGATTTAACAATATAAATACGTTTACTAATACAATTATTTATTAGCACTTCACAATCAATCTGCACACAGATTTACATACGCATATAGACATGCATAGGTTTTTGATTAAAAGCAAAACACAATGTTAGTTTCCTGTTTATTTCCCTGAATCTGGAAGGAGCTTTTCAGGTGTCTGCTCTTAATTCGTGGAGCTTTATACAACAACATACCATTTTGAAGACAATTGTGAAAAGTAAATAAATTTATTATATGGAGAAAAACCATTTGTACATGCTCTACGAATTAACACCATGAAACAGGTAACAGGCTCACACAATAAACAAATTGATCAATACAAAAGAGAAAATTCTGTTATTATCATCAGAACTATGTTAATCGGCATTTTAAACTATGTGATTAGATAGAGCGGCGATTGTTCAACTTAAAATAAATCACAGAAAACATGTTCAATATGTAAACATGTCTATTTATTCAGATAGGTAATTTTGGGCATTTAAAATTTAAACACAATTTCCTGCAAATTCCGCGGAGCTCGCGTGTTTATGGCGTAATATAAAAGTTAATATTGCACGCAGAAAATTCAACTGTATTTCAGATATAACGTGGTAAATGTTCTTTTAGTGGTGTGTAATACTTTGTTTATCCGCGTAGACATTCGGTTATTTGAGTAGAAATAGGATTTCACATAACTGAAATTAAAATAACATAATTAAACAAAATCATACACACAAGAGATGGTCGATTGATTCGTGAATTTCATGAAATAATTATTTTATCAAATGCTTCTCACGGTAAATTAATTATATAATATACAAATTTGCCAATCTGTCAGTCTGTAATGATTTATAATGATTTATTGATAAACAATACAGGAAGCAAAGTATCGTATGTTTGCAAAATGTAAAGAAAAATGATAATAAGAAACACCAGACAAATAAAATGTACAATTGAAAACAAACCTCTTCGTTATCTTGAATAACATTTACTTATATATATATATATATATATATATATATATATATATATATATATATATATATATATATATATATAAAGCTGAATGTGTGTGTGTGTGTGTGGTCAGCAATAGCCTCCTATACGGTTGACTATTTAAAAAAAAAGTGATTACATACAATGATAGAACATTTATCGAGACACAGTAATGGGTATGTTTGATTTGGCAGAACAGTTAAAAATGTTTAAAAAAAGTTTACAAGTGTCTTTGATATAGATGTACATAATAATACTTTGATAAGTAGGTTTTAACTTTAATAGGGATGCCATAAAAAATTGTGGTGTCTGCGTTCGCGCCTGGCCTCCATAGAATGAAAATAGGCACAAACTTTAATAAAGACTTTCCATATCTATCTGCGTAAGTATACCTTGATAATTATGTTCAGTTTGAAGAAATGTGGCATGATAAAATTATGGGGCGTTCGTTCGCGCCTGACCTCCATAGAATGGCAATATGTCACAAAGTTCAACAAGGGGTTTTAATATAGATCCACAGAATATTGTGATAAGTGTTTCAGTGTGAACAGGTATGGTATTATAAATTATGGGGTTTATCTACTTTATTTTTACTTTCATCATATTTTGCTTTTGTTTTGATACCCCCAAATTCGAAGCTATCTCTTTACATCCATTCCTTTTCATAACCTATCATACTTTCATAAATCAGAGTCCATTTTCTGTAGGCTGTTTTTGGAACCCTGTCAACGACGGGTACTTTAGCTAGTATATATATATATGTATATATATATATATATATATATATATATATATATATATATATATATATATATATATATATGCGTGTGTGCGTGTGTGCGTATGTGTGTGTGTGCGCGCGCATGTATGTGCGTGTGCGTGTGTGCGTCAGCGCTTACCCTATTCAGGTTTAACCGGCTTCTCCTGAAGAAGGAAGTTTCATGGGAGTATGGAATTCATAAGCAATCTCCAGTCGAATGTATATTTCTGTAAGGGGATATGACGACGGAAGGTTCTTTGCAACTTATTCAGAGAGGTGTCGACGTCATCCTACGTACAGTGCCTGGAATTCCCAAAGTGGTCACTCATATTATTAATGGCCAGTCTCAACCATTCTTAACTTCGGCGATCAAACGGGAGCTGGTGTGTCAACATGATTACGCTATATTATATATATATATATATATATATATATATATATATATATATATATATATGAATGTTCGAGCGTGTATTAAAATATGCATTCCTTTTTTTTTTAATTTTCTATCTGTTTATCGATATATATATATATATATATATATATATATGTATATATATGTATATATATGTATACATATACATACATATTTAT
This sequence comes from Euprymna scolopes, assembly GCF_053919585.1. NCBI lineage: Eukaryota > Metazoa > Mollusca > Cephalopoda > Sepiida > Sepiolidae > Euprymna > Euprymna scolopes. Next base: position 34,624,999 of record NC_136504.1, on the reverse strand, counting down.
ATAAATGTATATATATATATATATATATATGTTAATAGATAGATATACAATTAGAAAGAAAAGAAATACATAGTTTAATACAAACACTCCCATATATATATATGCATATATTTCTCTCTCTCTCTTTCTCTCTCTTTCTCTCTCTCTCTCTATATATATATATATATATATATACATATATATGTATACATATACACACACAACCATACACACATACACACACACACACACACATATATATATATATATATATATATATATATTATAATAATAGCTATATCGCACGCAATTAGGTAATATCTAAGTAACTTCGCGTTAATACACGGAAAGTAAAGTGAATAATTGTAAAATGCTGGAAAAACAAATATTACTAGATTATTGTCTTTATTTTAAGCAATTGCCAATTTTTGGAAACAGTGTATTTCTACTGCGGATTCCTTTGAAACGTACCTGGCGGAATAATAGAAATCAAAATTATGAAATTGCTACGAAGATATATTGCGATTAAACTTTAATTAAAATCGAAATTGCAATAATTAGCAGCACATTTTTTTCTGATGCAACCGATACCTTTTAGTTAAATTAATCACGAAAACAATTATTTATTTTCCAAGAGATTTTCCGTATATTTCTCTCATGCGCATGAAAAATAATGGAAAATGCCGCAAGTGCTTACAATTAAATGGCTCTTGTAAAACTGAGTGTGATTTAAAGTCAGCCGCAAGATAAAATTCAAAATGTGTAATTACGAATTTCGAAAAGTTACAAAAATGAAATAATAAAATATGATGAATCGAAATTAATCCTACGTTGTGTTTAGTAAGTGACAAAATTGTTTTTTCATTAATTTATTCCGTGTTTTTAATATTAAGATGATATTTCTCAGAAGCCAATTTGAAGATGTTGGTAATAATCCTTGACCTCTATTAAAATCGTTTTTTATTTTCAAGTCAGGAAACTGAATGATCATGACTTGTGCCCTCACACACACTCGCATATACACGTATATATATATATATATATATATATATATATATATATATATGTATATATATACATATATATATATATATATCTGTGTGTGTGTGTGTGTGTGTAAACATTGCTTGTTTAAGAAGCGGTGAAATACATTTACGACACTCATTTAACAAAATGAGGGGGGTTGATATAGTCGTCTACGTACAGTACTGTTTCTTGTATCACAACTCATCAAGGCGGCTTGACGCGCAGCTTTCTGAAGAGATCGAACCTTACAGCCATTCCGCGCAAAGTCGCCAGCTCAAACCACTGGACTAAGAAACGGTAATCGGAAAAGAGTACTCAGATGTCAATTAGATAAACATCTGTCCAACGCTTTAGTGTTCAAGCTGATAGTTTGTTTGTAAACAAACGGGCAGCAGGCTTCGCTCAATTGCTAAAATAAGCAGTGGGTAAAATATATTTACGTGTGTGTGTAACGCGTGTATATGTGTGTACATATATATATATATATATATATATATATATATATATATATATATATACTTATATATATATATATATCCTATTTAACAACATGCCACTGAATGGATTGACGATGATACTCACGGGCTCTAAAGGTAGACGAGTACAAAATATATCTGCCCTTACTTAAAAAAAGAAAAAATGCTAGTTTTATTTTTTGGTGTCTTTAATCCCCCCCCCCCCACTATTTTTGCTGATAAGACTTTGCTTTGTAAAATAAACGATTAGTTAATTACCGAAAATGTATTGTTTGTCTCAATAAAAACACCGTTTCCGAGATGATCATACACTTTATTGATTCTGTTTGTTCTTCCTTTTTAAACTGATTTTTAATTTTTAATTTTAATTATGAATTATCAACCATTTTACACAATATTAAAATGTCTCTAGGATATACACTTGTGCCCAATATTATTCATACCCCCCCTTGAAAATTGAGTTTATTAGGTGTAACTTTGTAAGAATTTATTGTTTACGTCCATATTGATACATATTCTTAATAAACCTCTTCTGATCATTTTCGTCATTTTAAAATCTCGGGATACTTGTAATAACAGAAATATACAGCTATTTATAAAATCTGCAATGTTCAAAAATAATCATACCCCCTTATTTTTTCAGTATAAATCGAGTTTCTGACTGTTTGTTTCCTGTTTATTCTTATTTTGACTGCTTTTATACAACCTTTGTATTAATTTCATTTCGTTTTTTGCATTTTTCAGAAATAAAAATGATATCACCTGAAAACCAATAAAAGAATAAAAATTATTAGAATGGGGAAGAAAAAAGAGCTAAGTAATGATCTTAGGACTAAAATTGTGAATTCACATAAGGATGGTTTACATTACAAGCCAATTTCCAAGAAATTTGAGGTCCCTACAGCAATAGTACAGAGCATCATCAAAAAATTCCAGAGCCACCACACAACAAACAACTTGATTGGTAGAGGAAGGAAAAGGAAACTGTCTGCTAGAACCACCAGGAATATTGTAAGAAGTTTTAATGCAAATCCAACCACCACTACTAAGGACATTTTAGAAAATCTGGAGTCTTCTGGCATGAAAATATCAAGGAAAACATTGCAAAGGACTCTGCATGAAAATGGTCTGAAAGGGAGAAGACCCAGAAGGACTCAATTGACACCGAAAAACACCTTGTAGCACGTCTAAAGTTTGCTAGGACCCATGTGAATTCTCCAGAGTCCGTTTTCTCAAGTATTTTGTGGACTGAAGAAACAAAAATTGAATTGTTTGGCCATATGGATGCTTCTTACGTTTGGAGGAAGAAAGAAGAAGCTTACAACCCAAAGAACACCATACCCACAGTGAAACATGGTGGTGGTAGCCTAATGTTTTGGGGTTCCTTTTCGGCTAGTGGTCCAGGTAGTTTGGTCAAGATAGATGGAACCATGAAGAAGGAGCAATATTTGGAGATACTCCAGAAAAAACATTAGACAGGTAGCGGAGAAGCTCCATTTAGGACCAAACTGGATCCTTCAACAGGATAATGATCCAAAACATACTGCCAAATAGTCAAGAAATAGTTTTAGGATAATCAAATTAATGTTTTGGAATGGCTTAGCCAGAGTCCCGACCTGAACCCTATCGAAAACCTCTGGCACATATTGAAAACTGAGATTAAAAAGCGAACACCTAGAAATTTGAGGGATTTGGAAAACTACTGCATTGAAGAATGGTCAAAAATCAGTATTGATGCTTGTAAAAACCTTGTTGATAAATATCCAAAACGGTTACAGGCAGTATTTAAGAATAAAGGGCATGCTATTGACTATTAGTAAGAGAGGTATGAATGATTTTGAACTTGTGCCATTATTGTTTTTCTTTGTATAATGTTTCCAACTTGCAAAATTTATTTATTTGTTGAGTTTAAATTAAATGCTTATGCTTGATTTATTGTTTGAAATCCCTTTAATATTGTCTACCTTCTGGTTTGAGAAATATTCTTATAGAAATCTCAAAGATCCGAGGGGTATGAATAATATCAGGCACAAGTGTATATGCCTATCGCTATATTATATATCTACATTTCAACGAGCACTGTTTTCTTTTAATTGTATTAATTCATTTACTATTACATTAAAATAAACTCTTCTCTTAAGACTGTTGTTCTAATCCCTTTAAATATATATATATATATATATATATATATATATATATATATATATATATATATATATATATATATATATATATATGTATAAGGAATGTAAAAATACCAGCGGTGATTGACATTATGTTTTGAGAAAAATAGAAAAACCGAATGAAATTATTAAAATAATCAACGTTTCGTCTTTATTTCAGAGGATAATTGAAGTAAAAATGCAAGAAAAGAAAAAGTGATAGATCGTACGAAATAGAGGACAGTTTTTGAATCCTACACATGTCGGGAAGGACAAACAAAGATACGCACACATATGTTTGTCCTTCCCGATATGGGTAGGATTCAAAAAACTGTCCTCTTTTTCGTACGATCTATGACTTTTTCTTTTCTTGGATTTTTACTTCAATTATCCTGAAGATGTCCTCTGAAATAAGGACGAAACGCTGATTATTTTAATAATTTCATTCGGTTTTTCTATTTTTCTCAAAACATATATATATATATATATATATATATATATATATATATATATATATATATATATACATATTATTCATGTCTATATGAAGTAATAATGTACACTATTTATCTTCTATTATAGAATATATGGTTTAAGAAAATCTATATATCTATAAAAAGGAAATGACTTGTGTGTTAGTGTATGCGCGTCTGTGTGTCTAGTAAGTCCTGCAAGACTACTCGTACTCTGTCAATTTAAAATCTAAGGACTCGAGATTTCACATAAGGGGTATTGAGATTCGGATAATCTTTAAATCAGTTATCGGCCAAAATTATTGATGTCAAGGTGTAAAAGGTCAACGATTTGACGTGTAAAAATCCTACCAAACTACAAATTTCGGGTTTTCAACTTTAAATCTTTGGTGTAGGTTACTTGAACGATGATCACACATTTTGAGTTGATTTGAGCCTAAAACAATAAATGTTAAGAGCGCAAAATTAGGGTCAAGTTTGAAAAGAAAATTGTCCTTGGTGGTCTTTACCAAATTATTCAGGCAATTTTTTGTCTAAATCTATGTAATTTTACATAAAGTGAATTAAGACAGTCCTAGTATATAATAAAATTAAATAAAATCTTAGATTGTATGTTTTTTCTTATTTCTATGCATATTAGATTAATGAATTTTAACAAATATATGTATATATTCGTTTTTAGTTTTACACGCAAATCAAGCATTGTCAACTACGGATGTTCGAGCTTAAGATCAAAATGTAGTACCTTTTCTGCCCTCAGTAAGTGAAGAAGAAGTCTTTTTTTGGGTTGGCCATCTTTTTAAGCCGGGTTGAACTCCTAGCATATATATATAAATATATATATATATATATATATATAATTATTTATATATTCTTAAATAATATAATCTAATATATATATATATATATATATTTATGTCTATACGTGTATATATATATGTGTGTGTGTGTGTGTGTGTGTGTGATTTTGCATATATATCAAAAAAGGAAATAAACGACAATATTAATATAAGGTTTTTTAAATTATTTTGATTATTATTCTCATCTTCTAGTTGTTTTTTTTTCATGATATTTCGACCAACTTATTCTCTGACCTTCGTAAGGTTTACCGCGACGGTATACGAATGTCGAATCCTCCAACTATATCCACAGAATTTGCTACCTTCGTCAGCATTTGTCATCTCACCACGGTTTTGTCAACTAATCCTATGACCGACTTTGGGTTTGATCGAAACCGCTACCTCTAGCTCCACGCTTACCCGGAATTGTAGATATTCCGCATCTCTAACCAATGTATCACGGGCCCCAAAGGGCAATCAGGTTTGGATTTGTTGGTCTTAAAAATCCATTTATGCTTTCCAATTGCTGGGCCCGTACCGATTGTTATATTATTGAATTCGGAATTATTTTGGAGATGAGTAAAGCGTATAATGTTTTATTTAATTATTTTGACTATTATCCTCATCTTCTATATGCTGTTTTCGGATTCAGAGTAAGAGTTTGCCGAAACGTCAGGGATGACGTCATAAGAACATCCAAGTAAAAAACATTATTATGCAAATTATACATTACTCTTTTTAATAAGAATGTTAAGAACAGGTTTCGGAATAGATATCCCGTACATGTGTTCAATTTAGTAGAACGTTATAATTGAAAACAGATCCGCAGCGATAAAAGTATTATTTTTTTTATCTGAAAGGTGAGTTTATAAACAATGGATTAAACGTGAAGAAAGCATAAATTTGGGAATTTGGAGAAAGGGGTTAATTTCCTAAACGCCTGCCTCTGAAGTTTTATGGAGCGCTTTCGTGTTAACAAGCGTATAAGGGTAGAGAAATTTTCATGCGGGCGTTGAAGCAATTACAGTAAAATTTGATGTTGGTGTTGGATAGAATGCTGGAAAAATGGGGTGATTAAATAAATGGTTCCCTAGCTGCTGCCACTAAACATACGTGTCAGTTTGCATACAATTTGTAATCCTGTTTATAGTCCATTTTTCTTAAATTCCATTTTTTAATCATGCCTATATCAATAATTTAATTATAAAATGAACAACCATGGCTTTTGAGTAAAAAAAGTTCGCCAATCATGTAAACACTCTTTTGGGAACGCTCAATTTGTATCAGATTGCTAATAAACCATGCCCTATATACATACGGCGGTTTCAAGCTCTCCAATCTCTGAATTAAATGTCCCAGGCATAACTTATCGAATCTTTCACGCGTTTCCATACACCTGTCTTTGTAAAACTGTATACACATCTTTCCTATGTTTCTGCTTCATCTCAAATATATTAAGACTCCCTTATACCGGCCATTAAATGTTGCCTCTGACCCCGTCGAAGTCGTAGTAGTCGTGATCTTCCTTCTCCCGGAAGTTCTGTACAAGATTCTTCCGCGTCACAGGCGTTGTTGTCGGTTCCAGATGCCGACGTACGCTGAAAATTAATTAGCTTCTCATGCATGCCAAAAGAAAACAACCGCATAGGTATCTAGTCTATTCAAAGTCAATCCAGGAAGTTTACAGGTGGCTTACAGATATATGTACAATTATTCAATTTAATCTCGTAACCAGAAAACAGTCTACAATCTTGTTCTTCGTCCTCCAGGGTGGTGACTCGCGAGAGAAAAACGCTAACCCAGAAAGACTTGGGCGTCTTTCTGGGTTAGTGGTTTTCTCTCGCGATTCGGCTCCAAGCTCCTCCACTTTGCCCCGGGAATTTGCTTATATATTGAGGAAAAGGATCGGTTGATTAAAACCGCTAGACCAATCATAATTCAACACGTCATTCTGGGGAACTCCCGATTCCTTGCACGGTCTGAAAACCTGAGATCACAGCTCAATCTCATTCCCACACTCAAAGGGGTCGACCGTTTACCCCGTCTGACCTTACACTCTAATGCCAGACGTCCTCGAGTCGGGTTTTGGCAAGCCAAGAACGAAATTATATTTCGTTCCAGTTTAAAAAAGACATCTCTTGTCATTTTTCTCAAACTATAAAATCATATGTCTGTTGTACAAAAACAATAAATTCATCCTTTCAGCTGCGTCATCAGCCGCTATCCGGGCACTCAATAATACTTACCAGACAATATCAGCATAATTACCCCGTCTTATTCAGTGTTTAGGGGGGCTACATCCCGCCAAATAAGGAGTTCTGTCACTCCTTGAGGCGGTCATGACATAATATAAGAAAAGAGGTAGATAATCAATAGGCTCAGTCATGTGACTAACAATGGCCGATAATTAGTGACCTCTATATGGCCACCATTCGCCCACGTATGGAGTGTTATTATCACTCTTGGGCTGGCGCATCTACTATTAGTCTATCGCTTTTAGACAAGGTTCAAAAGAGAGTCGCCAACCTGATAGGTCCTTAACTGTCATCTATGCTTCAGCCTATGTCCCATCGTAGAAATGTTGCATCCCTCTGTCTGTTCTACAAGTATTTTAATGGTGAATGCGCGGACACGATAGAAAAATGTTTTAGTTTTGATATTGTACGCCATTCACTCCAGAGAGTTGTGCCGCCTTTCTTCGTAAGAAAAGCGCCAATGGAATATTAAATAAAAATATAATATTGTAGTGGTTTTTCTTCGTTATTTATTTTTATTTGTGTCTTTTAGTTATCTATAGCGTTCTCAACCAAAAATGAACAATATGATAGAATAATAGGCAATAATCAAAACCGATATCTACTTGTAAATCATGCTCACTTGTAGTTAAAACAAAGCCCCGCCGTTCATGGATATAAATAATATTTACTTATATCTTATTTGAGTGAGAAAGTTATTCAGCTCAGTGACTACAAAAATATTGTCTACTTCGATTGGATAAAAATGGCCACCCACTGATTTTCTCCTCTCAAAATAGACGAATATTTGGTCATTCTAACCTTTTGATGTGTTTATTGTCAAAAGCGTTCTACAAATAAGATAATTAAAAACAACGTCAATCCCTATTGTAGAACAACGATAATAGTCTTTTTCTTTTTCTGTGGGTTTTCCGTAGGTTATGTCGCTTGAGAAATTCAATTTCAAAAGGAAAAAAATATCGTGATTTAGGGCTAAGATTAAAACCACGTGACGGGCAGAACAGTTATCTTCCATACTGGTGATTCTAAAATAAAATGAAACATATGTGATAGGCATATGAATGCAGAATATGACTGCAGATCTTCAAGAATAAGAAAAACACATTTCAATACATAATTATGTTGCACACCTTATGAGAAAAATACATATCAACAGTGCGCCTGAGGAAATACTCCGAATTTTTTGCAGGCCCAATAAAAGACAAGAATAAGATTCTGGGATGGTGAACAATATATTCGATTTTAATATCCAGGGTATTATACCAACAGTTGAAAACGACGGACGTTATGTAAAACAGTCGATGCAGGTAGGGGATTGGAAAGTATTGAAGTTAACATTTTCATCGCCTCGTGGAATACATGCCACAAAATTGAGAAAAGACAATAAAATCAAGTAAGTGTTTCGATGAGTAAACATGAAATGTGCACGAGGCACGATAGTTATTCTATTATATCGTTTTTCCCCCCCCATTTTTATTATTTTTTTTTAGATTGTGAAGGGCTTTCTCACCGGATATCCAGATGTTGACCCGCTATATCATACATTCTAATTAAAAAAATATTTTTTAAATATTCTTACATTTAATCATATTGTATCACTTGGTTCACCAGGTATATTTGACAGTACGTTTATTGAAATCGTTTATCCTCAGTTTAGTCGCTTTTGTAATTAAAACTTCATGGATAATATCTTAAGATTCCATTTCCTGTTCATATCGTCTATAAGACCTTGATATTTCGTTATATATCCGCTCAAGACTGTTTCCTCCAACATCATTAGATACACTAGCTTCTACTAGGTTTGTTGTTTCTTCTTCTTGAGTTTGAAAGCCGGGTCATAGACAGAGCCTATCTTCTCCTTAAGCAGTTTAGGGTTGAAAAACAGTAATTTGTTAAAGTCACCAGTTCTAGAAAAGTTTGTCGACCAAATCTAGAGAGTACTCTATGACACCTTTATTCGTGTCGAGACATATGAGATCAGTAGTACACGATTTACGCCAGCGTTTTCCTATTCTCATGTTAATAACCTGGAAGGATCCAGGGGCCAATCAGCTCCAAGCTGGGTAGTCCAACGCTTAGGTACTAAACCAGGTATTTATGCGTTTCTGCCTTTGTTGTTAGGATTATTTTATACAATATATATATATATATATATATATATATATATATATATATATATATATATATATATATATATATATATATATATATACTAAAAAGTTACACCCCTACAACATAGTAGAAGTTTAAGCTGTAAGTCGAAAAAAAGGAGTGGACCGTAGAAAACATGGGGCGAGAGTATTTAATTTAGTAATTATTAGATTCAAAACATGGATTATGATTAAATTAAAATTGTTAATAGATTCAAAATATAAAATATGATATAATGTACAATTGGGATGCAAATTGATATAATGAATTTATATTTTGTTCAAAAGCAAGGACGCTGCATCTTTGAACCCACAAAATGAAAAATATAAAGGGTATCTACTTATAGGTATTAGTAGATTATAGACCCAATTGGAGTACCATTCTATATTGGTATAATATAAATTAAATACATTATATATTAATATTAAGTAAATACTGATTTACGATATAGAAATGAATAACATAGATAGAAAAATGTAGATATTACGTATTCTATTTAAATAAAGTTCTTCTAGGTTCTCAAGTTTTTAAAAAAGTATAACTCCTCCTTACCATAAAAATATGGAAATGTATTTAGTAGCAGACTCATAGATTTGTAATAATTTGGTTTAGAATAGAATGGGTTGAGTTATGGTTAAAAAGTGTAGTATTTATGTAAATAAAGATATGCAGATGGAGTTATTTACTTATGGTTAAAAGATGTTAAAATTATGTCTATATTTCAGAATATATAAAGGCGACTTCAATGGAGTAAAATTAGGTATCTCATTTCAAAGTAGTAAGAGTTATTCCCGTTATTTGGTCGGTGGATCTCCATTTGTATATATTCAAGACATTGACAGGAAAATTGTAATTTTTAGAATACATTCTGTCAAAGAACAGGAAAATATTTAATACTTCGAAAAGCAAAAGGGAGTAAAATGCTTAGAAATCAAATCAACAGTTTAACGTACAATATACACTACGTCTGCGATTTTGAGCAATAATAGATTAAAGGAAAAATAAAAATAAATAAATAAATAATAGCTTATCTCAGATCATGAGAAAGGCATAACTTGTTTGCATCTTTCCAGTGGCCAGTATCCAAAAGAAAGAAGGGAAAGAAATAAAACTTATTAGCCTGTTCTTCTTTGTCAATCTTCTTGTAGTTAACGGTCTGGTGATAGTGTGCGGTGAGAGGCCACTGCTTAAAAGGAGTATGTATTTTTATTTTATTCATTTAGTTTTTCGTGTTTTTATTAATTTACGTTCAGATATTTATATGAGGTTTCTTTTATGTTCTACTGTTTTAAAAATATATGAACTCTTACAATAAAATACAGACATATACTTATGTGTCTGTGGCAGACACATTATTTAGCATTAATTTAACTTTTCAACTGTATCTTCCAAGATGAGAACATTTTGTTCTATTCACTTAAATAAAATATTTCAGTGAATACATTTATGTGTAATGAAATGTTTATCGCAACCTGGCTTAGTTTCATGCCATATATTTCCATGCTGTTCCAGATCTCCTATATTGTACATTATAAGCTGTAGGGAAAATCTGTAGTTTTATCGCAGTAGGTTCTAAAAGACGCCCCGATGAGAAAGACATCAATTATAACCTAATATCCGAGAAACACAAATTCTTACTGAAACATTTTATCAGAAACTAATATTTTCAAAGCAAACCTGGTAAGTTACAGTCAAGTTTCTTATCGATACAAATTGTGTAAATTTATCTATTTATCGTAACACTTTAGACATCCCTTGTTTTAATATACTGTTTCATGTAAACTTTTAACATAACACAATGATATCCAATATTTGCGTATTCTCATTCGCTTTCCATTATTATCGTATGATGCCCTCATTCTCCAATTTGTTACTATTACGTGTGTATTGAATCAGTTAAATTTCACTGTATTAAAATTATATTACTATATTAAAAAGTACGTCATTATCTATTGGATTTCTAGTAACCGTGCTTGTAAATTTACTTAAACCATATTGTATGCTCTATCGTTAAGGAGCTACAATTCGTTCATGCATGTAGTATTGTTTAAAAGTAACAGCTGTAACATATAATACAAGTCTCTGCAAGACAGGATAAAAAACAACAGTCTCGAATCTAAAAGGTTCGTATATGCCAGAAAACAATCTTCTACTCTAATAGTTTTCCCCCTTGGGAGCAAAGTCTAATAAGTTTGTAGATGCTAAATTAATTTCTACTCTAATAGTTTTATTCTTTTATGTGACTGAACACTTTAGAATTGTTCTACATTCGTCCTTGCTGTATTAAACTACAGAAATTAAAATGTAATGTAGATAGTTAAATCTCTTCTTAACTCCCAAGTGTCTAAGGTTTGATACGAACAGAAATACTGACCGATCATGTTCCAAGTTGAAATATGGTTTGTTTCTGGAGAGAATAGGTGGAATAAATTACTGAGACATCAACACATAAAAATTCTAGGAATAATTATGCTTTATGTTTGCAAAAAAATAAACAAAAATACTCATGTCTTTTACATACTCAGGGCTGTATGGTGCTTGCCCATATTTAAGCTCTGAATACATTATTGGAAGTGTTTACACTCGGGGTTGTAATATTTCATAAACCCTGAAATCCACGTAAAATATTCTCTGGGACACGCTATTGACTCAGAAAGCTACGATGGTTATCTGTTTGATAACCGCTAAAGATTTATAAAGCAATGATAACTAATAAGATAGTTAATGAAGGGTATGTTGTAGCAAATAATCTACATCATGATGCATGAGCAAATTAAAAGAAATATTCTTGGTTCGCCCTCGAAATATGGCCCATCTTTTCACATAATATTCCCGATTTCTTTCCGTTACATATCGCTCCAAAAGTAATACCTCTTATATGTCTACTCGAACAGTTAAACAGCTTTGAAGACAGGAGTTGTAATATAAAAAATACATTGCGTTTTTGTGCTTAGTATTTTATTTTACTACACAGTCATACACATTCTCAATGCATGTAGCTAGCGATGAATGACGGCTGTACATGGGTCTTCGGTCCGCGCATTGTCATACGAAACGTATTACAAAAGACAATGCTTCTACTTTTTCATTATAATGAGCGACTTGTTCTAAAAATTTATTTTTCTACATAGTCACTATTAATCACAAGGCATTTTTTCCATTTTAATGGTACATCTCGCTTTCTTGAATGAAATATATTCAGCTACAAACACAATGACGAATCGTATACACATTGTCCTACAAAAACATTTACGTACATATATAGTCTGATTATAACGCATATATATTTATCTATATAATACATTAAAAAATAAAATAAATATATAATAAATTAAAAAAATAAAAATAAATTAATATCCTTAATTTTAAATTAGGAATGAGAATGAACTAAGTGTAGAGTAATGTTAAACTTTATTTCCTTATTGAAGTTAAAAAAAACATTTTTTTAAATCACATAAATAGGTTATCCGATATTTTTGTAAATAAACAAAGCAAATTCCAGATACGAAATTACATAGAATCGCGACAATATAACTTAGTTGATTAGTCCGGATTATAAAATAATATTTAAATTAAATAAAGAAATTAAGAAAAACAATTTAAGAAATCAATGAATAATATTGGTAAAACATTTGTTCACATAGGTAATTAGTGGAACGTTGTATGATAATTTGTTTTATTTTTTTTTAATGGAGATACGAAAAAAAGTAAATGTATAAATCTTTTAAAACTTTGCAAAGATGAGATATAGGTAAAGTATTTTCGCTTTTTTTTCTTTTCTTTGTAAGGAAATGGTTTCCATAAAGTTTTATTGTTAAAATGTTTTTATTCAATAAGTCTAACGAAAGGCTGTTCTTGTCAAACGCAATATTGTTTGAATTCGTCCGAAAAGTCTGTAAACGATGAAATACACTATTTATTGCTATCACTCCATTTTATAATGGCTTGGTTTTTGTTAAAGCAATATATATATATATATATATATATATATATATATATATATATATATATTTATATATATCGAGATAAGACACTGATTATAAATCAGATGATAGGTCCTGAGAGATATTACTTGAAGTAATACTTTCAGGGCGATCCTTGCCAAAAAGAAGTTCAATATTTAAGAAAATAGCAATATATAAGTTTAGTGGTTATATTTAAATTCTGAAAAAAAAACAACAACATATAGACACATATATTCGAATCATGAATTTATTGTTTGACAAAATAAATATATAGAAGGGGTTACGTTGATTTCCTTAATCCATGGATTTTCAATAAAGGTCTATATAATCAGAGGAAATGAAATGCGGTTAGACACAAATATTGAAAATAGTTTTTTAAATGGGTAATGATAATTATATGGAATTAATTACAGGAAAAGGGAATTTTATACAACCTTGCTAATCAATTATTGGAAGGAGTACAATGTCCTCCGGGGTTATAAATCCAGGTAGGCAGAATATTGGTCCAGATGAAAAGGCAGTAGTCCCATATAACAAATGATATCCCTTTATTGAAAATCCATGGATTAAGGAAATCAACATAACCCTCTCTATATATTCCTCTTGTCAAAAAATAAATTATTAATTGGAATATATGTGTCTATATGTTGTTTTTTCAGAATTTAGATATAACCACTAATCTTATATATATATATATATATATATATATATATATATATAATCTTAAGTATGTGAGAGAATACATAATTGTTTGCACAGCCAAATAAGATCATAGCTTACAAGAGCCAAGGAAGTCAACTAACCAGAAGTTAAAAACTCGAGTTTTCCCCTCGATTTGGTTCATCAGCTAGAAACATCCACACTCAGGTTTGAAACCTGATCCTCCTGTATACTCGATTAGTGCTCTACCCACTGAAAAACACGACACTATATAAAAATATAGAAAGCAAACAAAGTGAAAGTTCAAAACTTGAGTTTCGCCGTGGGCTTCGTTTATAGCTGGTTGGATGACCATGTCCCTTGTTCAATATGAGATATGTAAGAGGCTAGGTCTCAAATCCCGAGTTCTGATGTGTCTAACTGATGAGCCCAAATGAGGGCGAATGTCGAGTCTTGGACTTTCTGTCTTTTGGCTTTCTTGGTTGTTGTGAGCTGCGACATTTTCTGAATATGGAAACAATTATATATTCTCTCACATTCTTAATATTCTATTACTGATAGCGCTCTGGGTTAGCTTGTCGTGATGTAATCGTCCTTACGAGTATAAGATCTTTACTTGTGAGACATCGACTTGTGTTACAGATGGATGATCACGCCCCTTGATCGGTATGAGGTAGGTTGATTTCACTGTCAGATATATTCCACGGGTTACTTGATAAAGTTGCATAGTGGTTGCCTAGAATAGAAGAGGTTTGGGTTTCAAATCCCGAGTTCGGATGTGTCGAACTTAAGAGCCCAAATGAGGGCGGAACTCGAGTCTTGGGCTTACAGTTTGTTAGCCTTCTTGGCTCTTGTGAGCAGCGACGTTGTCTAACTGCGACATAATTATATATATATATATATATATATATATATATATATATATCCACACACACACATATATATATATATATATATATATATATATATATATATATATATATGAATAGATATATGTACATTATATAAATTAGATCACATTTAGGATTTGTAACCAAAATATCTGCTTTTTTCTTCAGATTCCGAGATTTCCATTTAGAATAGTTGTGTTTCTAACTTGAAACGTTCCTAAACTCTTTTATGAAACATTGATTTTGGCCTGTTGAAAAAATTGTGTCGCGGAAACATGTCAATATTTCTCAACATTTTATCTCACAAAAAATACGAAATTCCAGTTAAAGATTTTATCAATGTACTAGTGTGAGATTCCTTGTCATAAATGATTTATCATTTAAGTGTCTTATATATGAATGCGGCTGCTCTATCTGGGGTTCTTTTCAAACAGTCGTACACGTAACCACCTATTTTACAAAGACATTAATATAATCTTTTAGCCTCAAAGAAATTTCGAAAGGTTTCTGTTTTGAAACTTATCTGTTTGAATGTCCACATTTGGATTTTGTTAAAGTTTGCATTTCTTTATTTTCTGCGAAAACTAAATCTTCCACATACTCAAGATGAAAGTGAGATTTTATTAGTAATGAATCTTACATAGACGTTTATAGATGTCTGACCGTCAGTACTCTTCCGCTACATGTTTTAATAAATTTAGCCCATGAAATTCTCTTATACAATTTCTTCGATCCTCAGGAAAAACTTATCGTATATGTCTTTAAAGTATTTAGGTATATGAGCATTACGTATTATTGCATTGATCAGCGGATCTCATGAAATAACCGACGCCATGCGACGTAGAACTTTTCAAGTACTTCTTAGCATCTTAAAATGACCATAATATACGATGTGCTTTCATCAATCTTCCAGACCTTATTTCTACAGCCACTTTTTTAGTGTACATAGATGAAACACTAGTCTCTTGCCTTTGTTGTACCGTTCGAACAACTTCTGGATGGCGCCCTGGAAATCCTTTGTGTGAGCTAGTTACAGCAGAGTTCCTTGGTTACACTGTGATAATACAAGTAATTACAATAACACTAGAAACATTCTTGAAAATCCTGACAAAAAAGATAAGGGGGACATTTATTTTTAATAGAACATCGACAACGTGCAACGCACAATAAGTATTGCAGCTGTTAAAATTAAGTTAAATTAAATACTTGAAATAGTAAACAAATTCACATAACATACCAAAGTTTACAATCCATCAGTAAGTGCAAACAGAAATAAGATAAACCGGACCGAAGGGGATATAATCTTTCAGAAATTCCATTAGCTGTTAACTCCTTTCCGTTGAAAAGTAACACACACAAAAGCACACATATGCTCGTAGATCTATTTGCTTGTATTATATGATATAACAATTAAAAAATATAGAATACTTAAAAATAGGTACGGCATATGCTAGTGTCATGAGGAAGGCCAAAAAGACACACTAGATAGCAATAATGAAAGCGGTAAGAGAAAAAGAAAATTGTAGAAAGTAAAAACCAACTAACAGAATAGAAGAAAAATAAAACAACAACAGGACCTGCGTAAATAACTCTAAATAAACAAGGAACCACTTTTTAAAAAAAATACAAAGTAATAAATTAACAAGCCCCATTTAAATATAATAAAATAACAGTGTTTTTTTTCGGCACAGACTAGCATTAAACCAAATCGATAAATCTTTAAGTAGATTGAACTAAGAAGGAAATAACTAACTAACTAGACCTTTACTGGTGAATTACGATGATTACTTGGAAGTTTAAAATGCTTAGCGAAAAAAAATCCAGTGAAGACCAATGGTCATTACCAGCAAGAAATGAATAAACAGCAGCTGTTTTCATTATGCAACTTCAGTAGAAAAGCTTTCAGAAAAAAAATTGAGAGTACTCGCAATCTGAGAAGACAATTGACATTTAGAATTCTGTAATTTCGTCTGGGTATTATCACTTATGATTACTTGTTTGAGAGCCCCTCGTGTATGAATAATAATAATAATAATAATAATAATAATAATAATAATAATGATAATGATAATGATAATAATAATAATAAACAAAATTATATAGTACGAACTTAATAAAAAGTAGACAGGTAAAAGGTACAATTAAACGTCAGTATCATTAGTAAGATACTCTGGGCCCGTCATAGGGTGGACCAAAGTCAGCTCGATTAGACGTTCAGGAAACTCATGACCATGCCTAACGCACTACACCTGCAGGCGATGTTGCCACCCTCGACGTGAAAAGGAAATACGGCGGGAGGGGACATACGTATAGAAATCGTGAGAATAACACCAACAAAGAACTAAAACAATGAAAGGATAATTATGACAGCGAGAAACACTGGAAAAACGAAACAGAAGAGAAAGAGAGAAAGGATAAGACACGAAAGGAGAAATGGGAAGAGAAACAACTACACAGAAGATTCGTAAGGATAACAAAAGGTGGGAATAACGAAAGCACTCGGGCTTGGGTGAGAAAAAAACACCTAAAAAGAGAAACAAAATCCCTAATGCCGGCAACACACACCACTTGATAAGAACAATCCACATCAAAGTAAAGATCAACAAAACACAAGAAAGCAACAAATGCAGACTCCGTGGACAAAGAAACGAAGCGATAAACTATATAGTAAGTGAATGTAGCAAACTAGCCCAAAAGTAATACAAGCACAGACACGACCAGGTGGGAAGGGCAGTACACTGCGAATTTTGCAAACAACTGCATCTCGAGCGCGCAGAGAAATGGTCCAAAAATAAGCCAGCAACACTAGCTGAAAACAAGAATCGCACACCCCGATAAGACCGGGACATACAAACAGATAAACCCATCTAAGCAAGAAGACAAGGTGTTGTAATAATTAACAAGAAAGAAAAGTCCTGCAAAATCGTAAACTTTGCTATTCCAGCTGACCACAGGACAAATATCAAAGAAAGGAGAAACGGAACAAATACACAGAGATAGCCAGAGAACTGAAAGGGCTATGAATTATAAAAAAAAAACAAGATAGTACCTAGAAAGATTGCACAGAAAACTGGAACGTTAACCAAATTCTAGTGAAGATCAATGGTTCTTGCTATTAAATTGACAGAATATCAATTGATATAAAAAAAGATGGAGCGTACTTGAAAGCTCTAGAGACTTTACAAAGGGCTCCCAACTTAGTCAATTCGACAATAACGTAATAATCGTTAGTAGTGGAAAGTTTACACATTGGATAACTTAGCGGGACGGCACATCCTTGTTCACGTTGGGTTTGAAGATGAAAATGTTGTCGTTAATTGAAAAGCAAGAAAACGGAAGAGAGTGCCACGAGATTGCAATACTAAACAACAAGGTCGGTTCTTGTAATCTAAGTGTAAGTTAAGGCACCGATAAAAGTGGAGGAATTGTTGATAGTGGTATCAGATAGACGAGTGTTTTTCGTGAAAGTTTGGCGATAGGTAACCATAGATTGGAGCCCAGACGAGCACTTTGCATAAAAAACAGTAAAGCAGAGACAGGCTCACAGCAAGAAAAGGGCATCCTACAATATGCTAGGGAGCGTATTTAAAACTCTGTCAAGGCAGCTCTTTGTGGCAACAGTGCCCCGTCCTAGAACGTACTTGGCTCTTATACGAGTTGAGAATTGCATCAGTAGTAAGCTATCTACTGAAACAGAAGAACGGTCCGACTACTTTTCCAGCAGCATTGGCAGCGGATTTGATGTACGCGTTCCATTTAAGATCCGGAGTAAACGTCAGATCGAGAAGCTTGTCAAAATACGGAGCCCTGCCAAGACAAGAGCCATTCATTTCGATTAATGCCAGACGGGGTCATAGCGTTGATAATGTAAATATCGAAGATTGGTTTTAGATACATTAAAATTAACCAGCCACAAATTCCCTCCATTGAACCACGTGCTCAAGATCAGAGAAGAGTGAATCAGAGAAAACTTTTTCATTTACGGCCTTTGACCTGCTTCCATAGATGGTCATAAAAATATCATAAATATCCACGAATGATCAATGGATGTGATATGGGAGATAATTGATGAAGATCAGGAAGAGAATTGGTCAAGGATGGACCTCTGAGGGACGCCATCATTAATACTGTGAGTTTCTTATTTCCGACTATCAGCCACTACTCTTTTGAACTTATCAGAGAGAAATGATTTAATCATGAAATAAAATATTTCCAGCTATAATGAAGCTAGAGAGTTTGCTGAGTAGACCTTTTGTTATGCCTTATGAAAGGTCTTTGATATGTCAAAAGCAATTACCCTTGCGATAGAAACCTACGTCGAGAAATTCGCCACCCCTATAAGATAAAGCTGTCAGCATATCTGTTAAGATCTAGCGGAACAGAAGACGTTTAATTACCTAGAGGACATACTGATGAACTTTTAAGGTCTTGAAAACCAATTTTCCTTAAGATAACATTAAAAAAAAAACTTTGTACGTATGGGAGCTTGTACGGGTTGCAGTTTTCTCGGCACAATAATTAGAATGCCAGAATTATGGAATTAGAATTAGGGCCAGTTGCTTTACTGGAATCGAGGTGTTTGATAAGTGCGGCACAATTACGCACATATAATTTTATGTCCCATTACCTACTTTCAGTCACAGGGGTAAATACGGGGGTTTGGCAGCCCTGATCACATAGGATAAAACAAGCTGCAAAATACTTGGCCATGAGTTTGGCTTTGTCTGATGCTGACACGATTGATGATGGTTGAAATAGAGCACACGGTTCTATTCAACGCTTTGTTTGTTATTTGCACAAACAGGTAGGAACCAAGCCGCTACTCAGCTACTTTTGACTTGCCGAACTCAGCATAAATCTCTCTCGTTGTAGATTACTCTTTTACAGAGTAATATAGAAGACCGGTTTTAAAACATCAAATGCCACCAAGAAGTATTATCAGCAAGTAATCTCTAAGGAGTACATGTTTATAAACATCCCGTGAGTTTGCAATATTAATCTAATAACATTTTGCGCGTTCCTTCAGTAGTTACTATGTAGGCTTCCATCTGTAAATAGTCAAATAAAATGTTAGATGCCGAAATCGTTGAATTTAGCTTTAAAACAGCCAATCCGTCAATATATCAGTAACCCTTATTTAATGTAGTCTTAGTTTCAAATATAACCATCATAATATATGACTATTGTTGTACTCCCGTGGTAAAGCAACAGCTTGTAATTTCGACGTGCAGCAATTTTTAACCGAAAAAATTCAAAAGGACTTAAAAAGGAACCGAAACATATAAACAAAAAATTACCTCATTTGTTGTAAATTTAAGATTGTCTCTTACAATGTGAATATTGTTGTATTGGACTATTTAGCACAGTATGATATTCGAATTATTCATTTGTACTCATAAATTGTGTCTCAGTTTCTAATTTGGAATACAATTTATGTTACATTCAACAGGGAAGCAGGCCAGAAGAACAGTGTCTCGCATGCGGTTAGTTCTGGGAAGAAAGCTGTTGTTTGGCAAAGGAGAGGGCATAGATTAGAGTTTAGTCGAGCATTTTCATAAAAATAACGAGAGATCAGAGACAGACTCACAATGACTATTCCATGAGGAAGAGGTTACAGAGAAGAAAAAAAAATTACCAAGGTTGGATAGGATGCAGCAAGCAGCTCCATCGAAGATGAGGCAACACTAATCTAGCTATAATAATAATAACTAGAAGTACCTGTTAAAATCTCAAATTGGACACTTTCATATGTAACTCAATTACGTTCGATTATTATCATGTTTGATTTTAATATTGTCTTTAAATATAAAGAAATATCCGTATATTTTTTTCAAATAAAGATGTTTGCTTCACCCAATTACGTTAAACAACCTTTACAAATAAATTTGCCATAGACTTTTCGCTGGCAATGACATTTGGTCTTCACTAGAAGTGGGTTGGCAATAAGTCTGTTCAAGGTTCCAGAGTTGTTATTTATTTTAGGGACGTTTTTCAACTTTATAATTTTTAGGGGATATTTTATTATTTTTTAAAAATTAAATTCTTACCTTAACCTCACCCAAACATAATCATTCGCATGCTTAGTGTCGTCTGATAATTTCACTTTTTTACAGTTTTTTAATCGTAA
Source organism: Euprymna scolopes (assembly GCF_053919585.1). Lineage (NCBI taxonomy): Eukaryota > Metazoa > Mollusca > Cephalopoda > Sepiida > Sepiolidae > Euprymna > Euprymna scolopes. The sequence goes on along the minus strand of NC_136504.1, from coordinate 34,603,996 downwards.
ACTGTTTTAAAAATGTCTAGTCTGTCCTCAAAATTGCAATCGGAAACACTCGTGTCTATATAAAGATCCCGCTATGCATAAGCATTATTTGGTGTTCACGCATATTTACTTACTCGTTATTTTTAAAATTCAATATTCCTTATTTCTGTAAAAATATGTCTGTAAATAAACATATTTTTAAAAAGTGTTTGTAAAGATAGACTCCACAGATTTTTTCCTTTTTAAATATGCCCTTGTAACAAGAAATAAAATTGTCATGTCAAAAATGGTAATATATCCAAATATTACGAAAACTTATCTAGTAGAATGTTATTTATAGTTGAAAGTAATTTTGACAAAAAATTGGGGAAAAATTGCATTTTTCGTAGATGCTTTAAAAGAGACGGCAAGATTTCAAACAAACGGGACATAACTCAAACGCTAAAATATCCCAGTAATTTTCCTCCCCACGAGGGGTGAGTTTGACCAAATGGCAGTTTTTAATGTTGGGGAAATTCAGCTCCCCACAAAGGGACACTCTGGATAGGAACAAAAATTCAAATTGCCTCAGTTTAGAAAGATTTCTCCTCCACTAATCGAGGTAAGAAAAAGTGAAATGTAGTATCAGAACAGATACTGCACTTTGTTTCTAGTTAAAAGAAAATGTTGCCAACTTTGAATGATGGTCAGCATTTCAGCCCATAGTGATAAACATGTTTTTTTTTTTTTTTTTTTTTTTACTAAAAATATAATAGTTGTTTTCTCCTTGGGAAAGTTCATAACGTTTTCATATATTACTATTAAGTAAGTAGTATTATTACAACTTAGTAGATAATATAATTTAAAATTACAAGGAAATGTTTGAAAAACTTCATCTGTCGATTCTATCTTACAAGTCGCTAAAAAAACATCCAAATAAATATTCACTTGGAAAAAAAGGTGAAAATTGGTGCATGTTAAGATATAACAAATTGATCTTATAAATATGCCGTTTTAAGCGAAAACAATATAACGTACTCAATCGCTATGTCGGAAGTAGTATTATATTCAACAATTACGAAAATCAATTGAGAAGATTAACTGCTATTGTTTATTTTTCGTAAAAATATTTATTGCTATAGACAACAAATATTGCACGCCATGAAGGAGAAATCAAGAATATTAATTCTGAGTCAAATCATCTGTGTGTTAACTCCTCACCGTCTATTTTATGACATCTATGAAAATGAAATTTTACCTAGTTTTCCGTGGAAATTACTTTTAACTATTAAACATTTTTGACTATATAGTTTCGTTTTTATTTAGATGTATTACTATTTTCAACATGACAATTAAGTACGTAATATTGTTTTTTGTTTTAAACAACATATTCAAAAAACGAGAAGCGAAATGATATATAAGATAATAATAATAATAATAATAAGAAGAAGAAGAAGAAGAAGAAGAAAAGAAGAAGAAGAACTACAATAATAACAAAAAGAAGACGTAGAAAGGTAAGAAGATCACGCGGAGGGAATAGAAGAAGGAAATAAAAGAAGAAAAGACGATTGATGTATTCTTTAAAACTCTCAATAACTAGAAACTCAAATGTAATATTTCATTTAATGAAAAATCTGTTTTCCTATAACATTCTGTCTCAGAAACTGACCTGTATGTATTCTAAATAGATACTTCATATTTATGTCAACCTCTTTTATTAAGTTTATCTAATAATTCTAGATATATTGTGGTTTTAGGCATCAATCATGCCTTCCACCATTTTTGTTTAGAAAAAAAGGTCATGCTTTGTCGGTTCAGTTTGTTTATACATTTTTCAAGTTGACGTGTATTCTTACAAGTTTCCATGTTAATGTTCTGCCAATAATCTCCCGCATTCGTATTGCGTAAGATATATGCAGACTGAGTTTCATAAAGCTACATTTTTTAAAAAAGAAATAACATGCAATAATGAATATGGATAATTTCGAAGAAAACATATTTAAGATAGAAATTCGGAATCAATTGGCAACATATCATATAGTCGTGAAGGTTCAAAGAGGATGAAAAGATCGATAGAGAAAGCGTTAACCCCCCTCACCGGATGAGTACGAAGAAGACTGGGCTTTTGTCTATAAAGTTTAAGTGAAACGAAGTGATCGTTGCCAGCAGGAAACTAAAGGCAAACAGTCGTTGCAAAAACGCAACCTCATTCGCAAAGCTTATGGAAAGAGGGGAATGTGCTGCAAATCGGGGCAACTTTTTATCACCTAGACTCCAAGTAACATCATAGGTCGTTGACAAAAAGTAATGGTGGAATGTGTTCAAACCCCAGCAGACTACTACTACTACTAGTACTACTACTACTACTACTAGTACTACTACTACTACTACTACTACTACTAATAATAATAATAATAATAAAAAGGTATATGTTTCAAAGGGAAGCTCTCATTTCAACCAAAAACACAACTACATATGATAGCAATAACTTCAGCCGATACTAAGCTAGTAAATTACGTAATGGATCGAATGGTCAGCGAGTAATAGAATAAACAAAACCGAATAGAATTTGTACTTGATATGGATTAGTGGAAATATGAGGAGAGCTATTTCCACACAATCACACAGAAATAGGTTCAATGTAAAAAATGCGGGACTTTAAACGATTGTCTATCGGAATACAAAAATTGGCACAGAAATAGTGTTAGGGGATATCGGTCAAAGGTTAAACAATAAAGAAATTGAAATATCAAACATTCAAAAGGAATATCATGTTTTTTTACAAATAAAACTAGCCTGGGTGCCCGGCTCTGCCCGGGTGTTTGGAGTTGTGTGTTGAGCAAAAAGTGGGAGTAGGCATCAGGCCCGACCCCGTACTAACAAGGAGGAAAAGCACGTGAAAAAAACGTGACGTGTTTGCTGTGGCGCTTATCGCCAAACCCGAAGTGACGTAGGTTTTAATAATCGAAAACAGGGGATGACTTCGGAAAATATCGGCGAAAAAAGTGACCCCACCCTTTAGAAATGTTCCAAGTTGAGGGTGAAGACATTACTATGTTTGGCCAATATTTCGATATTTGTTGTCCATATAATCTAGCTTTAAAATGATAACTACCTCGTGTAAATCAGCTGTCTCTGTCAAAAGTTTTAACCATACATACATACATGATGATTGCAACGTCTTGTCAGACGAGTGCCACTCCCTCAGACATTTAAAATCCATGAGCCCAAATGCCTGAGGGAGTATCTATACAAAGATGATGTTACAGAGTCTTAGCTTTGTACGACAGCTAAGTCTCTCTCTCGGTTCAAAATGTTGAGATCCAGCAACAAGCAAGAGCAAGATAGCCAGCAACAAATTAAACTGCAGACCAGCTTAATGCGGGTACTGGTCTCCCGCTTTATGTTTTTTTTTTAAATCAGAGATTTGCTTCTCCTAGAAAGGTTGCCTTCACCGCGGCTTACGGGAGCCCTCTCCACCTCAATACACATATACACACACACAAATATACAAGGTGCTAGTTGGCCGTTGACCCAGAAAAAGAGTTCATTCGTCCTTTAGAAGGTCTTGTTTTTAATCCTCCAGGGAGACTAGCCGCCCTCCTCACCAAACAAGTCTGGTGGGGGAACAAGTTTAGTCGCCGGTGACCCGACCATGAGGCAGATAGTACTGGGTTACATGATACCAGTAGCATATGTCATGACCTGACAGAAAACATACATACATACATACATACATACATACATACATACATACGTACATACATGCATGCATTTAAACAGGCAGGTGAGATTTATATTATAGGTTAGCCTGGGTGCGCGTTGCCCGGGTGTTTGTAGTTGTGTGTTAAGCAAAAAAAAAAAATAGTTGTAGTAGGAAGGCAGGCTGTAACCCGTAACTAAATCTTTGATGAACCGTTCTTCTGCGAGTCCGGAAACAGTCCTTTCTTTTTCGATTGCCGTTAATCTCCCCCTTTTTTTGCATTTTAAAATACCTGCAATAAAGAAATGAACAGTATGAAATACTTGATAATAAATAAAATGTCATAATATCGTGAATATCGCATAGATTTGAATAACATGCCCTGTTTATAAGTAATGAAAATGTTTATACACAGATATATCATTATAATGTTAGTAAAACGATATAGATTTATATAATTTCGTTTATTCTACTAGCATGTTGTATTGCAATATAATTTTCCAAATACTACAAAAATTTCTAAAAAAATACACTTGATTACCATAGATATATAAAATAATGTCTCACTTATGTGATGCTGTTCAGAAAACAAGCAACTCATTATAAGACTACAATATAGATTTCAAGTTTATGAGACGATAATCTTTCTACCAAATTACATTTACAGAAAGATAGAGAGAGGGAGGGGGTCGACTATGACCTCTGTCCCCGTCGAAGTCGCAATGGTCATGATCGTCTTCTCTCCAAAAGTTTTCTAGGGGATTCTCACGCACTACAGGCGTCGTGTATCGGGTGTGTATGCCGGTTTTCGCTGAAAATAATTAGCTTCTCATGCAGACTAAAACAAAAGAAACGCAGATATCTCTATTCTACTCAAATTAATTCAAAGGAAATTTACAAGGTGTGTTCACATATATACACTTGTCCAGTTCGATTTCATACTACAAATACTTTGGAATCTCAGTTAGATTAAGTCTCCAGGTACTGAGGGACCGAAGCGAGATAGGGGTGTAGCGACGATCCCTCGGTCTGATTTTGTGTCGCTCAAACTTGGCTCCAACTCTACTGTGAGAATTTTGGCGCGATCCTTCCCTAATATTTCGAGGGTAGGATTGATTCGGGGTAAACCGCTTGACCAATCTACGATCAGCACGTAATTTCAGGGGCTGTCCCGTTTCCTTATACGGCCGGAGAATCTGTTCACACCATTAGAAAGGTCAACACTTTGACCTATCGGCCTGGCCTTGTACTCAGAAGACAGGCGTCATTGAGTTGAGTGTCGCCAGACCGAGAACGAAATTATATTTCGTTCATGCTTTCCAAATGATATCTCTGGCCATTTTTCCTAAACAATAAAAAGTATATGTCTGTTTTCCTTATAGCCAGGTTACCCGCCGCTGCCCAGGCACGCAATAATGCTTAACAGTTAATACAAGCATAGTTGCGCGACTTTATTCAGTGTTTTGGGGGTCTTTATCTCGCGAGGACTGATATACAGAGAGAGAAAGTGAACGGCAAATAGACAGGTATGTGTTGCAATAATATCCATGTGCTGCATTTAAACAAAGCAACACCAAAAACGCCAATAAATATAATTGCTGCGTGTGTTAGAGAGAATACCAGTAAAAGCAAAAGAGCGTCTTAAACATTGTGTGAGACATAACAACGACTCTTATTATAAGCTGGATAAAACGCCAATCAATGTAAATTGATTCATGCATGACGAAAAATATTATTGTGATAAATCACTGACAATTCGTTTTGCTTAATTACTATGAAAAACGTATCATGTGAACTGCAAATCTCTAATACAACAATGAATTTTTATATTGAGTGAATGATAAAAAATCTAAACACAATATCTTATGTTACATTATAATAATATACGTGTAGGCATGATATAAATATTATATATACATGAATGAATATATATATACATATATATATATATACATACACATACACACATATATTAATCCCTCTCTCTATCTATTTATTTATCAATTCGTATATATAAAAATATATCTAAATATATATTTAAATATATATATATATATATATATATAAAGTTATAAAATATATATATGAGGTTTTTATAACTTATTACCGAGCTCTACCTACGTATTGAGCACTGTTGAAGTAAATACTTTAAGTTTACGCATAAATTTATACATTCGTATATTAATTTATGTGAGTAAATGAAGTATATATATATATATGTATATATATATATATGTGTGTGTGTGTGAGTGTGTGTGTGCGTGTTAGTGTTTACAGAGGTGTAGCAAGCAATAATATGTTAGCCAGGTAAATCAGAGAGTGTACAATAAGGAAATAGAATAAACTACTTTTATTTGTTTTATATATCGCTATAAGTTCATGAGCATCTTTCGGTTGATAGTTAGTGGCTGACCCTTACACGCTTATGAATGTGTCGCGACATATTAAGGCTTATGTAAGACGAACAAAAAGTATACATACATATATATATATATATATATATATATATATATATATATATATATATATATATATACAAATGGTCTATATAGAGCATTTATATTTATGTCTTATCGTGTACCTGATCTAACCCCATTCATAAACTTTCAAAACTAGATTATTAATTCTATTGTGTAGTCGATATGAATATATATTGCTCAATTTGCCATACTATATACACTGCTGATGAAAAAATAAAGATTACTTACAAATCTTTAAAAAGAAACCTTGTTTTAAGGATAGATTTTAAACTATTTTTCTCAAGCAAAAGTTACGTTTAAACCAGGACCAAACTCAAGGAAAACCAACCTGCCTCCTCCCTTGAGGCTTGCATTTACTAATATCCGCGGGCTTAGAACTAACTTAGATGATGTTGAGTCATTTCTCCTTGTAAACACCCCGGATATCTTAGCATTAAGTGAAACTAACCTTCACTCCTCCATTCCCTCTAACCACTTTAACATGCCTGGTTATCTCCCACTCTACCGCAAGGACTCGGACAGACATATGCATGGACTTGGAGACTATATTCGAAACACCCTCCCCCTAACTAGAGAAATAAAACTAGAATCAGAGGGCCAGCCCTTTATGTGCTTCAGACTAAATATGCAACACAATATTAGCTACTTGTATTTTCTCTACCGCTCTCCCTCAATCCAGGACTGTACCCTAATAAACAAAGTCTCAGACAGCATAGATATAGCACTCTCCCTCGATACTAGTGCACAAATACATGTATTTGGTGGCTTCAATGTCCACCACAGTAACTGGCTAGGATTCTCAAATCACACAGGCGTAGCTGGTAGCGCAACACATAGCTTCTCTATATCTCATTCCCTATCTCAGTTGGTTACATTTCCGACACGTTTCCCAGACCAGCACGATCAACATGCCTCACTTCTAGATCTCTTTCTGACAACGGTTCCCAATGACTGTGCAACAAATGCCCACAGCCCACTCGGGAATGCTGATCACGCTGTGATAATGGTAGAAATCAGCCTAAATTATCGCCCTAAAACTGAAGACCCACTACTCAAAACAACGAGGTATTACAAAAAGGCTAATTGGGAAGCCATCAGGGAGCTCATCAGAGATGCCCCATGGCAAAATATCTGAACTCTTCCAGCGGAACAGTGTGCAAATGAGACCACTGAATGGTTCAAAACTGCTATTGAAGCACATGTTCCCGCACGGAAATACTATAGCAAGCCCCACTCTCCCCAATGGTTTACTTCTGCTTGTGCAGCTGCCATTTGTCAAAGGCAGCGTGCGTTCCGCAGATTCAACCGACATAAGTCCAGCTCAAATAAACAGAAGTTTATAGAAGCTAGAAATAATTGTAAGAGAGTGATTGACACAGCTAAGACAGATTACTCTGAAACCACCAGAAAGCGCAGCGAAGCACAGAAATTAGGAACCTGGGATTTTTGGAAAATCTACAGCAGCGTAGTTAATAATGGACAGTCAATTATTCCCCCACTAACAAACAATCCTGAGGTTGCTTGCACGGCAACTGACAAGGCTAATCTGCTTGCAGGTCGGTTTGCCTCAAACTCCACACTGAACTCGGTACACCACTCACTCCCTGATTTTCCTCTGCGAACAGACGCCACACTTGACGATTTGAAAATCACCCCTTCTCAGGTACATGCTATTATAAAAAAACCTAGACACCTCAAAAGCATGTGGACCAGATCTCATCCCGGCTGTGCTATTAAAAAAATGATCTGCCGAGGTTGCTCCAGTTCTGTCCAAACTTTACAATAAATGCCTTAACGAATCTTGTTTTCCCGACTGCTGGAAAACCGCCTCTGTGGTACCAGTCTTCAAGAATTCTGGTGAAAGAACTGACCCACTAAATTATCGCCCCATTAGCCTCCTCCCGCTTTTCGCCAAAATATTTGAGTCCTTAGTTAATCAAGCCCTAGTCCAGCACCTAACAGCTGCTAAACTCCTTACTGACAAACAATATGGATTCAGGCAAGCCCGTTCAATAGCAGATATCTTAACTGTAGTTTCTGAACGTATATACCGTTCATTGGATAAAACAGGGGAGGGTAGAGCGGTGGCCCTTGATATATCTAAGGCTTTTGACAGGGTATGGCACGATGGTCTTCTAAGGAAAATTAGATTATATGGAATCACTGGAAGAATTCATAATGTAATTAAATCCTTCTTAGGTAATAGAAAAATCAAAGTTGTCCTCGATGGACATACATCCAAACAATATGACATAAATGCGGGAGTACCTCAGGGGTCTATCCTTGAACCTCTATTATTCCTGATATTCATAAACGACCTCCCTGATAATATTGTTTCGGAGATGGGTATATTTGCCGATGACACCACTCTCTATAACAGATATGAGGGGAAAACAAATGAACACATATCCAAGAAAATGGCAGAAACACTAGAGGATGACCTCCAATCCGTAGTGGAATGGGGACAAAAATGGTTGGTCACATTCAATGCTGCTAAGACTAAGCTCGTTTCCTTCAATAACTACAAGAAACCTTCTCTATCACCAATAGCAATGGCCAAGAACACATTGCCTGAAAGTACTTCTTTTAAACTCCTCGGCCTTACGTTTACAGGGAATATGAACTGGAATAGATACATTGAGAGCATTGCCAAGGCTGCTGCAAGGAAGGTTGGCTCCCTCTACCGTGCTAGAAAACTACTTACGCCTGCCAGTATCATATACCTCTATAAGGCAACCATTCGCCCATGTATGGAGTACTGTTGTCACATCTGGGTTGGTGCATCTGCTGCGTGTCTCTCACTCCTGGACAGGGTTCAAAAAGAGTCGCCAACCTGATAGGTCCTGAACTGTCATCTAGGCTTCAACCTCTGTCCCATCGACGAGATGTTGCATCCCTCTGCCTGTTCTACAAATACTTTAATGGTGAATGCTCTGACGAACTGCAAACACTTGTACCTCCCCGACGTAACTACCCCCGACAAACCCGACAAGCTACTAAGTCTCATCCCTTTACAGTAACGATCCCTAGGTGCAAGAAAGCCTTTTACTCCAATAGTTTCTTCCCCAGAACTGCGGGTCTTTGGAACACCCTTCCGGGATTCTGCTTTACCAACTGCAATGATATGCAGAAGTTCAAGTGTAATGTTAACACACATCTTTCTACTCTTCTCCCTTCATAACGACCCCGCTAATTAATTCCCTAATAGTAGCCCCCTGCTTCAAAGTGGCACTGTGCCTTGTTTGGGGTGAAAATTGAATTAAAAAAAAAACTCTTCCAACTTAAGGTTTCAAATTTTACAATCTAAAAGATTATGGAAACAAAAAGGTACACTCCAAAAAAATTATTTAAAATTTTGCATTTTTGTAAAATTAGGCTTTTTACACATGATAAAATTTATAACTCCAAGGGTATAAATTGTAAGATTTATAATAATTCTAATGTTTTTAGTTCAGTTATAGATTACCAATAATTTGGTAAAGGTGTTACCATACCTAAAGCAAGAAAACTAACCGAAGTTGAGCGCTCTCAAATTCTTGGATTCCATAAGCAGCGAGCGATAGCAGCTAAAGTACATCGCAGTAAAATTGTTATTTGCAACTTTCTAAAGAACACTGAAAATTATGAAAAAGCAAAATCCTTTGGTAGCCCCCCCCCCTCCAAAAAATTTCTCCTGCATTGAGTAGAAGAATCCGACCGGTTGTTATGAATGACAGAGGACTTTCTTCTAGTCAAATTAAGGCGGTTACAGATGCTGATTGTAGTCCAATAATCATCAGACAGCACTTACAACAAAAGAGCTAAATAAAAAAGCGTAAACACATTCAGCTGGTTATGTTAGCACTTTGATGACGGAGGGCCATCGTTTGTGTGGGGATAGGTGGTTATTCCAACAAGATAATTCTGCAATCAACACTGCAAGACATACCTTGATATTTCTACAAAATAATGGAGTTCATATCTTGGGGCATCCTTCATGCTCACCGAACTTGAACCCAATTGAACATATTTAGGAATGTATGACAAAAGAGGTTTATTGAATTGGCAAACAATATGCAACAAAAAATTAACTTCGTGAAGACATCTTCAGAAAACGGAACAGGATATCCCGCATCTTAATGGGAACCCTTATTTCTATCATACCCCAAATACTTTTTCAAAAGCAGTGGAGGTGGAACTCATTATTAAGTTTTATTGTTGAATGTTTTCATACACTTTTTGTACAATTTAATAGAATTTTAGTCTCTGGTCTTATAATTTTGATCATGTGTAAAAAGCTTAATTTAATAAAAATGTAAATTTTAAAAAAATACATTGTTTGAATGTAGATTTTTGTTTTCATAACCTTTCAGATTGTAGTATTGGAAACCTTAAGTCGGAAGAGTTTAAAATCTATCCTTTAAAAAATGACTTTTTGAAACTATTTTTAAGTCTCTTAAAATTTTGATCAGCAGTGTATATATATATATATATGTATGTATATATATATGTATATATATGTATATATATGTATATATATACAATAAAAATTTAAATGAGAATATGTGAGGCAACTTTACACTCTGTATACTCACCGAATTCTTTATCTACAGATTAAAAGTTAGTATATAGAACATTGAGACATGTGGAAAATCTTTAATTTCTTTTTATCCAGAAAGAAGAGCTGTTATGGGGTTAACATTTAAAGATTGGCACGTTTGCTGTTTCACGAATGACCATGTGAATAGCTCACATTATACATTATTTATATAAAAAATAATAGTTTGAAGAAACATTTATTTCAGAATTTTTTAATTCTGGTCTAAAAGTTATCGTACTTGACTCACTGTCTTCACTTTTTGGTTTCGATCTCAGCTCGATGATTATTTTTTAATATCACCAAGTAAACATTCTATAAAAAATAATATTGTCCCGCTCATGTTTCAGCTCCTGCATTAATTAAAATGTAATATTCATCCGTATTTCACGACCAGTAAGCACCTTTCATTCAAAGAGTACATCACTATAATAATTCAGTTCGCCTGTTATGTTGTACGCATTTATTTTCAAATCGAAACCTTAATTAAAAAAATAAGATGCGATAGTGCATAATTTATATTCATTATATATTCCCCTTTTTTAAATTTTCATGATTCATCGATTAAATAACATAATTTTTATCTTATAAAAAAATAAACGAAAGCACTAAAAAAAGAGATTTTCCAGAATAAAAAACGATTTTTTAAATTTTTTTTTTCAACATTACTCTCGATGTTTACAATATTCTGTAATAATAATATAAAATCAAAGTCCGATTATTAAAAACGTGTTGATTGATTGATCTCGTTTCATTCCTATCCATAACAAAAATTACCCAAATAATTTCCTAAACTTATGATTACAATTTGTTTTACTCTTTTAATTTATAGCTTCTTTTCTGAAAATTATAAACAAAACGAATCTTATCTTTAAACACTTGTTGTAAAAAAACGCGTCTATTTTCAGCATTTGCAAGACCATAATCAATTATACTAGCAGGGGTCTCCGGAGTTGCCCGATTGTAAAGTACGCTTTTATATTTCAATTCATGCAGAATTCGATTTATTATAGTTGTAGACCCGTGCTAGAGGCTACAAATGAAAGAAACCGCAAGTCCTGTAAAACGTATAAAATATAATATGTATTCATCATAAATAATACAGGAGCCACTAAAGTGGTATGAGAGGAACATCTTCGTAGCATGCGGTTAAATATGGTATGAATATCTCGATTTAGTCTGGTCAATTCCACTGGGTTCTCAAATAGCGCTGATTTGTAGCCCCAACAATTATTATGCAACACTATCGGTGATTGCACACTATTATATATTGTCGGGATTTCAAATGTAAAAAAAAAAAATGATTTTCCATGAGCTAAACCGAAAACAAAATTTTCATGTTAACGCGAAACAAAATGTTTAAAGAGTCACGCGACCGAGCAGGCAGGGACGCCCAGAGAGTTCACACCATTTAAAAGTTGTGAAGAATATTATACTAAATACATGCCCAATATGTAAAATGGATTTTATATTTTTTTCAAGGCTAAAAGTGAATAAAAGTATTGTTATAGTATATTTAATTGTGTAACTGTGTACAATTAAATTACTTAAGAAGACAGTTCATCAAAAAAACTTGCTTACATAAGAATTGAAGGCTTCCAAGCAGGCCAAGTTAACCATGTTTTACATGCGGACCGTTCTAGGAAAGAAGCTGTGTTCGTGGAATCTGAGATAGAGAGTGGAGAGAACTGTTTATAGTATTAGTAGCTAATCCGGTGTTTTTTTGGAAAGTTTGATTAAGTTGGACCATAGATAAGAGTTCAGCCGAGCACTTTCCATGAAAACCTCGATAGAGTAGAGGCAGGCTAGCGATATCAATTCTGTTGGTAAATACTACATCGCCAACATACTGGTTGACTTAGTCCAAAGAACACTGAACGTGTTTTAATGTAAATAAATACATTATTATATATTATTAAGAATAATGCAATAACATTTAGATTCAGTAATGTACAAAATACATTATGGTATGATTGCCAAATAATCTTGTTAAATGATAACTGGATCGCTTAAATAATTTATGGAATGGCAAAACCTAAGTCACTTTTATTCACATTATACAAGGAATGTTTCATTTTAGTTGGGGCCAGAGAGTGGATAAGAAAAAGAGAACAGGTTGATTTTAGATGCATTGAAGTAAACTAGCCACCTTTTCCCCATTGCACCACATGTTCAAGTTCAGAAAATAAAAATAATCAGAAACATATTGTCATTGTCGGCCTTTGAAGTGTTGACATAGATAATGGTGTTGTCTGCATAACTGTTTGCGAATGGTGTCGGAGTATGACTGAGACATCATTAATTAAGACTAGGAAAAGAGTTGGGTCCAAGATGAAACCTAGTGGAATGCCAGTCCTGCTACTATGAGCTTCTGATTTCTGTCAATCGAGGACGACTTCAAATCAGCTATTCTGCCTCTTGAAATCTTGTGAAGTAAACTTTTATACTCTACCTATTAAAACATATTTGCTATATAGAGAAATTTTGTTCTAGAAACAGACCCCCGTTCATAGCTTCAGTAATATTGTGGAGTATTACAGTTAAAATATTAGCTGTAGATATATCAAAATAAAAACCATATTCCATGCAACTGATTAAGTTATTTTTGCTGAGGTGCTTGGAACCCTTTTCTATTTATTATAGATTCCAGCAAGTAACTCATGACGCATAGGGTACTGATTTGTGTTTAATGAGAGGCAGTTGGCCAATATCTATAACAATAACAGTATTACTACTACTACTCTCAGAAAATGATACATAGAAAGTATATTCTGTGTTCGGAAATAGTAATGTCTTAATCGGAGAACAGCTGGTCCAAACGGACAGCAGTTTCTCAATGGGCCATTCTGTTATTTTTCCGAACTAAAAGTTAAAAGGAAGACTTTCGTAATTTTTACGGTTAAGCCAACGTAATATGTATAAAAGTAATGCATGTAATGAACCGGTGTCATGTAGCTTTGATTGAATAGCTGTCTTAAGGTACAATGAAATATGCGAGGGCAATGAATATGCGAGGGCACTTACATTTCATGTATTTTTTTTTAGAATTTTCGGTATTCTCTAACCTTTGTTTGTCAAAAATGTAACACACACTAAGTTTTATACAGAAAGATAAAGACAATAGGTATAAGTAAGTGTAAGGGTTTTACTTTCTTCGTAACACTCTCTCCGGTGAGGTCACACAAGGACCCCTGATCGTCTTCGGGAAACTTCGGGTCGTGATGTCTGGTCCTTCGAGAGGCCGTCACATTGATATTCCTAACGCCTTGGTGTATACTTCGTCTGTGAGCGAAAATGGAAGATGTGTTTGCAAGAAAGAAAAACGGTAGACTGGGTTCTATTCTACCAAAAAAAAAAAATTCCACAAAAATTACAGACTTTTTGCACATATGTACACCTCAAGTTCTTAACACGTTTTATGTCTCAAGTCTTTCTTCTTCTTAGATGGCACTAAGCCGAAATGGTAAGGCGGATGGTCACGTCTTAAGGGAGCGATTATTATTATTTCGAGATACTGCTCCAATCTGGAATCTTACTAATTTTCGAGCAGCATTGGGTTTATATAGTGGGGTGTGTGGTCGGAGTGAAAATCCCCTAAGCCAATCAAATTACGACACGCATCTGGAGGGAAAACACCCAAATGCGGATTGCGGATGTGCAACACAGCCATAACACCAGTTTTGTAATCTGGAACCAAAATTAATATCTATTCCCATGACCTTAGAGGTCATCCCCGTCAGTCAGAATGTCCCTGTCTGGAACCAAAACACTTGACCGGTGTCCTCAGGCCAGACAGTGTCAACGCTATTATTCTAACATTACCTGTCGTCTATTTTTTCATTAACAAATATATCTCTGATTTTCAAACAATAAAGCAAAATATATTTATATATTTCAATTCAAGTCTTTGTGATATCTGCTATTGCCCAGGATTAATTAAAGCAATCTTATCATAATTACCCGGTCTTCTTCAGGTCCCTGGGAAGTATAAACCCTCTGAATGGAGAGGAAAATGCTCCCCCAAGTCAATTAAGTCACACTTCATTTATATTCTTAACCAGGTATTTTAACCACACGGGTCTAGTTAATATTGAAGTATTTTTCAAATTGCAGGGCCTTTAATCTACTCGCGGTTTAAATTGTTTCTAAAAAGGGGAAAATGGCTATTTTTTATATGGGATTTAAATTATATTTATTATATATTGATTTAAATTTCGGTAAGCATGGATATAGTGCTGCAAACCTTTGTTGGACGCTATGAATTTTTTATAATCTCCTATCGACCCGTATGCTATTAGTAATATATATACTTAATTTACTCACATAAAATTAATATACGAACGTATAGATTTATGCGTACACTTTAAGTATTTACTTCAAAAGTGCTCAATACGTAGGTAGAGCTAGTTAGTAAGTTATTAAATGTATATTGCGATTAAGCTACACTGAATATTCCGCGTTTCATCCACTCTAGGACTCCTTAGGCTTATGCGTGAATTCTGTGGTTGTTTGTCGTTTTTTATATGCTCATCTTCTATTGAAATTGTTGTTAGCACATAAGCTTAAGAACCCCAACATCTATTAAACTGTAGAAGGGAAATAGCAAACAACTGTGTTCACAAAATAAAATTTACTCTAGGATAGCGATACAAAATAGTTTTTAAACTAACAAAAACAATAGAAAATAAACAAATAAATAAACTAAGTAAACATGAATATACACAAACGATCACAAATACATGTATATATATATGTATATGTATGTGCATATACGTATGTACACATATTTATATATAAACTAACAAAAAACAAAAACAAAAAAACAACACTAACCTAGATTTAAAACAGATTAAGAAACTAAATATTCCGGCTAAATAGAGCACACACAAAGTAACAGGTCAACCAGAGGTCAAATAGGCATTTGTCCGATAAATGCATGCTCAAGGGCGCGGTGGATACTAGAAAGCTGATTGGCTAACTAAAATCTTAATAGAAGATGAGCATATAAAAAGGACAAACAACCACAGAATTCGCGCATAAGCCTGAAGAGTCATAGAGTGGATGAAACGCAGAATATTCAGTGTAGCTTAATCGCCATATGCATTTTATAACTTACTATATATATATATATATATACATACACATATGCATATATATACACATATATATATAGATATGTATATATATATATATATAATAGGTAAATGTTTACAAGGATATTGAGAGTCCAAACATCTCTAAATGATTTAATAATAGAAAAACACACAAATCATTAATTAAGATATAGCAACTCATAGAGATATATTCTAATTATTGATGTGTAAATGAACAATCGAGTCTTAGCATTTAATTCAAAGTAAACATGCATATTGAAAATTGAAAGCGAGACAGATAGCGTAAAGACTGAATTGTACTAAATTGAACTCGCTGTATTAACTAAGTATTAAAAATTATTCGCTTATCAAATGCTAGTTATAAACTTAATGATATTTTCACATTCTGAATGCAATTAATTACTCTAATGCAAAACAGTATTCAATTTTTCCTTCATTTTCTTCTTTCTATAATAATAATAATAATAATAATAATAATAATAATAATAATAATTATAATAATAATACTTATTATTATTATTTTTATTATTATTATTATCATTATTATTATTATTATTATTATTATTATTTTACTGACCATGCCATCATTTTACCTTGAGAACAACCTGTAGAGTTTCCTCGAGTCTGCCTGGCTTTAAATTTTTCAGTACCATCCGCCTTTATCGATAATAATTGCAAATTAATTTGCGTTATCGCGACAACTGTTTACCATTGATTTCTCGTTGACAGCGAACATTAGAATTTGGGAGATAATCAGTCTCCCAGAGCATCGCTATCTTTGAACTCATTAATTGGAGGTCTAGTCAGTGCTCTTTCTCATGTGCCCCTCTATCGTTTTTGCCTTTCGTCTATTATTTGTCGTGACACAAGCTTATTGTGATACTGCATATTATTTAGGTTTAATTGTTGTTTTCTATAATTCTATGTGGTGTTACTGTATGTTTTATTTATGTACCTGATTTTTTTTTAAATGTGCAAATTTTGTACCGATTTTCCCGAGCGAAAACTCAAATAAAATGTTTCGCATATGTGCAAAACTTATATTTTATCTTAAATCTCTGCAGTCCAATACGTCTAGGAAACGTTTGGTAAGCAAAACTATTACAGAAAAAAATACATACGTATGCATAAATATATATGGAAAGAGTTTTACCTTTATTATAAACTTTCTACGCTGTTATTACGCAAATAAAAATAAATTTATAAATAAGCGGTTTGAGCACTATAAAGGTTGTGGACGAATGTTTGTTTAAAATGAACGTTTGGGGAGGTTATTTGCGGGCACCGCTTCCGTGGGTCGATTATCTGACTATAGACACGATGGTTCTAGGTTAAATCCTTGGCTTGGGATAGGTGCTTGTCTAGCGGCACTAATGAGTTGTGATACAAAGAAACAGGGCTGTACGTCGATGACCACACACACACACACACACACACACACATATATATATATATGTATATATATATATATATATGTATATATATATATATATATATATATATATATATATATATACCTACTTATTTAATACACAGTTTATTTTATACATTAAAACAGAGGAAGAGGAATATTGCAATTCGTTCATGTTTTATTAGGTCTAACTTTCCGATATGCGTTCTTACTACATAAAATACATTAGAAATGGGGGTTATTGCATATATCCTCTTTCCACGTAGATATTTAATATTATGGTTAATTTTACACTCTGATCATTTTTTTTCAAACAATCTAAGAGAAGTTAAGCTGCGATAACAGAGACTTACTCTGTGTGTATTAGCATTGTTTTCTAAACGTATCCTTGCCCCTGCATTCTATCAGGACAGCCGCGATTTATAATAACTGATTAGTTTAGGAAATTGTACAAGGGATATACATTTTATCCGGAAACAGATCGGAGTCATTTTTAATCTCGTAATGAATAGTATTTGAAACCAAAATGGTGTATCATTTTCCAAATTGTTACTATTCATACATTAACCCAAACCCCAACCATATAAGTCAACGGTGAATTGATTTCTAATAAATCAGCGCATTTAGGGTTTTTTAGGTGAAAATTTATGAAAATCACTAATTCTGAAGAAAGAATTAAAGGAACTAGTGCCATGTCTCCACGCTATTGACAATGTGTAAACCCTTTCCCATATTATGAAGACTATGAGCATATGTATCCTGTTAGTTATACATAAGTAAAACACAGTTCATGCACATGTGGCAGTCAAACTGACGTAAAAAAATATTATTATTATTATTATTATTATTATTATTATTATTAGTATTATTATTGGTTCACAAGGAGCTTTCAAACAGGTATTCATTGATCTTTCCCTAAAAAAACAGCCTGTGGTGTTCCCTGGGGGCTAAGTGACACCAAGTCTTCCCAGGTTTTCAGTACTCTCCACATCTTTCGATAACATTAGCAAATAAATTTGCATTACGCAACAGTTGTTTGCCATTGATTTCTCGTTAGCAGCAGCTATTGGTCTTCGTTGGGATTTGAGTGGCAATAAGCCTCTTCAAGGTCCCAGTTCTTTTTTCACTTATTCGGCTGAGGTCTGGTCAATTCATGGGCCTTTCTTTCCTCCTTGTCTCTACTTGGTTATTTGTTCTCGCTCTTTTGGGGGGAGTATTGTGGCCATGGGTTGAGTTAGAGAACTTATAGATATGCGGTTTCAGTGTGCTTGGTTCCATGTAGTGTTTCATGTTTTGCCTTTGCGGTAGTTTGTCTGGTCCGCTCTTGTTTCTCCTGTGTGTTAGTTTCCACATTCAAGGGGTTTCCATAATATTTTAGCTATTTTCATGATTATAGTTCGTTGTATTTTTTCAGTCATTATTTTGATTCTAATTTCTCCCATCTTTTTTTCAAAGTTTTTGGTGATTGTTCCGAGTGTTCCTACTATTATCGGTATTATTTTGATTTTCTTAATCTTACATGTCCCTATCATCTCTCTGGCTAGCTCTGTGTCTTACCGTATTATTTGTTGTATTTACTGTTCTGTTTTATGTATAAGAGAGCTCCAATAAATGGTTCCCATTTTTATTTCACAGAAATGGATCAGAGTGAATGAAAATGTCATAGTTATAAATACTTAACCTTCGGATTTATGAGCTGAAGAGTTCAACCCTGTTGCAGATATTGACCATGTAAGACTCTAAGAAAACAATCCCTGTCACCTTTGCGCGCAAACATACATGATGCGTCATCCGAATTATGGCAAAATGAATTAACAATGGTGGTGACAATGTAGCTAGATGAATTATAAAGCATAAAAGGCGGCTCAGTTTAGCTTTTCAATTTCGAATTAAAAAATATATTATGATAAAGCATACACCGTTAGCAAAATGTATTGAGATTGTTGTTTACCCTGCAGAAAAAAAAACATGAACATGAATGCTCTTTTTAAAAATAACACTCTCGTCACCCTGGTGCTTGTATAGTTTTAGTTTAAAGAAATAAGAAACTTTATTTTAAAACGATATTTGCATTTTCTTTCTACTCAACACAATGCTGACTTTCTTCTGAGATCTTATATGATCACAACATAAATAATTGACCAATTTTCAATAAATTGTGGAAAAATTCCTTACGCCTTGATTTATTATATGTTTCCAATTTTACAAATTAGTGTTTCTCGCATTCTTCTACAACTTCATAAATCTTAGCTAACAAACTTTAAGAATATATTTCTCATGTGTGTTCTTTCTTCTGTTATATTCATCTAAATGATGTACTTTAGGCTATTGCTTGTTTATAGTTATCACACCTTTTATAAGAAAGAGAAATATTGGACGTTATGATGTTCGGCGTATATTTGTGTTTATATTTGTATCTATTAATCAAGTCATATGATTAATGTCTGTTGAGTAAAAGATATACACTAGAAAATATATTAAACATATTATATACGCTTTTCTTTCAAACGCATTTTCCCAAAATAAAGTTAAAGTAAATTATTGCTGCCACATAATGTAGAAAAAATTTATACATAATAATATAAATAGACAATAGTAAAACATTGCCAAATAACAAGCCATGTAATAAGCAATGATAGTAACTGTAGAGACAAAACGAACTGCCCTCTAGCAGATAAGTGATTACAAAGCACAGTTGTTACAAAGAGAATGTGACAGAAAAGTTTATATTGATGAAGCGGCGAGAAAAGATAAAAGATGCAACAATAACAATCTCATTATCTAAATCCGCAGGTAAAATAAACTGCTCACTGAATAAATTTTGTTGAATATTATGACACATACAAAATACTTAACTGGCAAGTTGTAAAGATAGAAACAATGAACAAAAAGGAATATAAGCATGTAATTTACATACATGAACTATAATTTACCATTAAACAATTTCCTTCTATTATAAATATATACACATTAGCAGAAGTGTCTTTAATTTACAGAGCTCTGAGGCAAGAGCAAAAAAATTGAAGAAGCAGCAAAGAAAAAAATAAAATGGTCCAAACTAGTAACAAAATATAAGTATATAGAACAGATAAAATAATATATATATATATATATATATATATATATATATATATATATATATATATATATATATATATATAGATTTATATAGAAACAAGTAAGCCCGGCGTTGTATACGTTGAAACATTTTTAATTCAAGCGTATTAAGTATTTATTATTAAAGAGAAAATTACATATCGGTAATTATATTGAAAGAAATATATTATCGTGTGATCAAACCTGAATAAAATAATATATATGACGTTAGATCCGTTAATCAGTATAAAGACTCAACATACACTTTGTCACCCTTATTACGTACACTTTCTTTCCCTTTATATATACATATATATATATATATATATATATATATATATATATATATATGTTTATGTTATAGTGTATTTTCGTAGCTTTTTTCTTTGCGTAAGAAATGAAATAGGATGGATACTGTAGTTTTCTTAAAACATGCGTAATATATTGAAATTCATCATTAAGATATTGGGGACTGCATATTCTAAGGGCACGCAAGAAAAAAACAAAAATTGTTTTTTTCTTGTGTGCCTTTAGAATATGCAGTCCCCAATATCTTAATGATGAATTTCAATATATTACGAATGTTTTAAGAAAACTACAGTATCCATATATATAAATATATATATATATAATATTTTTAACCAAAAATGTTAATATATTATAATTATGGCTTTAACATAGCATATTGTTTTCTTTGTTTTCACACTCGAGTATATAGCTGATACAGTAAGAACCACTAAATCAACTAAGAACCACATCCCTCTACATAATAGCGTATAAGATATCAAGACATACACACTCGAGAGTCAAAACAATATAAAGTATATGCTGCTGTCCTATCTCTAATCCTGTATATCAACATTCATTAATTGTTTATTACCAGTAACACCAATAAAATTCAGTAATTGTTTTTAACCAGTAACATTTAAGTCGAAATAAATTTACTCAATAAATAAGTTTCTATATTATCCGTTCGTATAATCGAGAATACTTATAATATTTTCACAAAATCAAAACAATTCAAATCAGCATGAAAGAATCATGCTGTGTATTTTCAAATTGTTTCGTGACAATTTAAAACAGTGTGCTATTCGGTAATATTCCAAATAACACATCTCTTCAGACGTTGAAATACACTATTTTATATGTGTGTATGAATGCATTTCGACTCATTGTTTTCCTATTAAATCTTTTGGTAAAATATTTAAAGGTATATATATATATATATATATATATATATATATATATATATATATATATATTAACGATCAAGTAGTGTAGCCTACATCCACCCCTTTTATCCCAAGGATTTTTCTTTAATTATGTTCCGTTTGCCATGCAATTTATAACTCGTCCTATTTTCATATTTCTACTTTGGAAATTATAATTCATCCAATTTTGTTTCATGATGCTACAATAATTTTGATGTCCGTGAACCAGTTTGCCTCAGCGATGCAAAAAAACCGAACCTGGGGTCGATACCACGAAAAAAAAAACACAACGTTTACTAGATGATCACAGATGCG
Organism: Euprymna scolopes; assembly: GCF_053919585.1. NCBI lineage: Eukaryota > Metazoa > Mollusca > Cephalopoda > Sepiida > Sepiolidae > Euprymna > Euprymna scolopes. The sequence goes on along the minus strand of NC_136504.1, from coordinate 34,582,132 downwards.
AAAAAGAAAAAGAAACACAACGTTTTAAAAGGGTCCAAGATAATTAAAACATAAATAAATAAATAATACCACGGAAAAAAAATTACACGATCACAGAAATGCGAACAAAAAAAAGAACAAAAAAATTGAACACACACGCACACAGAGAACAAAAGATACAAGACATATTAAAACGAAAAAAGAATAAAATACCGATATGCCGTAAAAGAAATCCGTAGTAATGAATAAATAGTAGTAAACACAAGTCACCGTGCATAATTCATTGAAATGTGTTATTAAAAAAATAAATAAATAAAATAAAATACACTATAGAAAAAAAGATGCAGAATGAAATCAAATTTATGCACTGTAATAATTTTCGGCTTTTTAGTATGATTTAATTGTTCTGGTCTTTGAAAAAGGGACACATTTTTGTTTTGTGTCAACGGACTTTTGAAATGTAAAATATAACGAATTTTTATTATTTTTTTGTGTTTTGTTGCAAAATGTTTAAATGTATTAAGGTATTTTCTTTTGAAAATGATTTTATGATGTTGAACAAATACTGTAAATTGTCTTAACTGTATTTAAATGTTATTGATTTTCACAGAACGAATTCCAAGTTATCCGTAAATATTCATTAGATTTAAACAGTCTAGGTGAAAATAAAACTAGTTACGACGTATGGTTGGCCTACAGATTCATTTATAATTTTAGAAGGGGGACAAGAATTAAAATTACGTGAACGGGTATTTGGAGAGTTTTTAGATGTGATAAGCCGTAAGAAAGATGTTTTTTTAGTAATTGGTTTTTGTTGTTGTTTTTTAGAGATCCTAAAAAATTTTCTCCAGGAAAAGTCACTTGGTAGGGATTGATAAGCACAAGATGTGCCGCTATACGAAAATTTTGGGAACCTGGTTAATTGAGTGCTTAAAATAAGCTGGTTGCACGTAACGACTCCAAGCAAAGTGGTAAGACTTGGCTTAATTAATAAACAGGCGTTGGAAAGAATACGAAAATTATTAAGGGGACCAGTAAACCGAGGATAGGTAGTCCCGAGGCAATCAAATATAGCTTAATGAAGTAAGAGACAGGCAAAAATATGCCGTAGATTACGTAAGAAAGATATAACCTTGTATTTTTTTAGATACGCAGGAATGTGGGATATATCTGCTGGATCTAGGAGGCTCTGGTGAGAGAAAAGAAAAATCACAAAAAAATCGGGCTATTAGATAGTATTTAGAGCGCAATTAAGGTGTTTGGCGCGAAAGGTGTTAGTTAGTTAGGGGTGATATTTCTAAATCCTCATCGAAGTTTCAATAATCCAAGCAAGGAAATCCGAGTGAATTCGTATGAGAGAAAAAAAGGTATATCTTAAACTTCTGAAGCCAACCACAAAGATTTAAGTATATGATCTTTGGTATGTCCCGTGTAAGATAGTTATAGAATAAAAAAACAAAGCCATACTTGATAAGACTAACCATGCGGAAAGAGAGACCAGGACACTTTTGGGACGAAGGATGTCGTCCATTTCGAGAAAGGTGAAAACCTCTAGTCTGCGGCATATTGGTGGCTTGAAAGTAGCTGATGTAAATCATAGGTGAAGACCCTACACCCAAAAAGTAAATGGCACGAAGATCAGAAAGGTTCTGATCTTATAAAAAAATAAATAATTGTTAATTCGGCCGTGGAGGGCTGACTGAAAGAGAATATTTTTGTTTTTTAGCCTGATCTTTCTAGCCGTGTGTTTGTGCAGATGTAAAAATAAAAAAAATGTACTGAATTTAAAAATGCATACATTTTTTTTCGTGAAATATGGAAGTGAGGGATGTTACATGATAAGGGATGTTCTCTTTTCATGTAAGTATAAAAATAGAGAGATTAGTTAAAATGAAAAGCAAATAGCAATAGACGAAATTCGAACCTCGTTATTCAGGTTTAGAAATAGATTACGTGTGAGAAAAGAAGGAATGTAAAACAAAACCTTGTTTAGAATAGAGATAAAATATTTCAAGAAAAGAATGTGAACTGTCAAGTTTGTTATGAAATTTTAAATTGAAAGAATGCAGCTTAAAAGATAATGTTTTTAACATATTGGAAAAATAGGTTACTGAGTATAGGGTAAAATTCCTTTTGTAGAAATAGGAAAAGTTTTGGACACGCATGTCCAGAACACGTGAAAGAACATGTGTATGACGTCACGGAAAATAGAAAGTTCTAGGGATAGAGAAAAACTTTAGAGTAAAAAGAAGGCAGTCAGTGAGAAACTCAGAGGGAGTCAGAGCGTCTAGAACGGAGATGATCACTTCTAAAAGTAATATGTGAAGCTTTGAATCCTTGATGATGGAAATCACGGGCGGTCGTATGAAGAATAACCCATCGTTTGTTTTTTGTAAAACGTCGTCTTGTCTTATGATCCTTACAAAAAGTTAAAGTGAAAATTGTATTATATATTTGTGTTATAAAATGTCTTTTCATACACATCTCAAACTTCTAATATCCACACTGTGAATCTACATCATGTCTACACAATGCCTGAACAGTGAACACTATCTCATCACTCAAAGAGCTTCACATAGGACGTCTAAGGAATGAAGATTTTATATATAAGAAATTTAATAACATGAACAATCTCTCTAAGTCTCTTACAACAACCTCTCTCTTCTAAGACTGCGCTTGTAATAAGACTCTTTCTAAGAATCGCGTATAATAAGACCCTTTAAGGAAAAAAAATATAACACAAGTAGTGTAGCCTACATCCACCACTTTTCTCCCAAGCATTTTTCTTTAATTATGTTCCGTTTGCCATGCAATTTATAACTCGTCCTATTTTCGTATTTCTACCTTGGAAATTATAATTCATACAATTTTGTATCATGATGCTACAATAATGCCCCGTTTAAGTAATTATTATTATTCTCCAAATTATTTATTTAAGGTCTTTAGGATCTAAATACTAAACTACACCTTCAAGGGTTTGTCTTAGAATTCTTTTAATTCGTCATAAGATGCGTACCATTTGTTAGCATTTTCGATCTCATAATTGATTTTAGTAAATAATTTTATTTCTTTATATTTCACTGTAATTAAAGATTAATTCAAAACAAAATTATAATTAAATATTTATTTTTATTACATACTTCATATATATATATATATATATATATATATTTATATATGTGCGTGCGTGCGTGTGTGTGTGTGTCGTGTGTGTAGTAAGTTATAAAATATATATGGCGATTAAGCTACACTGAATATTCCGCGTTTCATCCACTCTAGGATTCTTCAGGCACAGATAAGCATGAAGAATCCTAGAGTGGATGAAACGCGGGATATTCAGTGTTGGTTAATCGCTCTATATATTTTATACCTTACTAACTAGCTCTACCAACGTGTTGAGCACTTTTGAAGTAAATATTTAAAGTTTATGCATAAATTTATATTTTTGTATATTAATTTTATGTGAGTAAATGGAGTATATATATATATATATATATATATATATATATATATATATATATATATATATATATATATATATCCAGGACAGTCATATCTATGTTGATAAAATAGTGAAAAATAATGAAAAATTATATTCCTTAAATAAAGTTGTATTTATGCAATCATATCACTACGTTCAATCCTAGTTTGTAATTATTCCGATTGTTTAGGTAAAACAATCTATTTTCCATATATTTATACTTACAACCTCGACGTATGATCAGTGATTGTTGTATATATATATATATATATATGTGTGTGTGTGTGTGTGTGTGTGTGTGTGTGCATGTGTATGTTGTATATATATATATATGTGTATGTGTGTTACTTACTCTTATACTTTTACTCAAGTGAATTGTATAATTAGTGCTAAAACACATGCAGAGCAGGTGTGAAGAACGTGTTAGTGTTGCTATCCCCTCTCCATTCTTCTATTTATCTTGAGTTTCGAAACCTTTTTAATATAGTTTCATCCTAACATACTTATCGCAAGCATTATCACATGTTTCCCAGCGGGATACTAACATGATTCTATACACGTACTTATTCCTGGAAGAATGACTACATTGTATAAAGTTAACTTTCTGTTCATTAATGCAATGTGCTTTCGTTTCTTTTCAAATCTGTTACTTCATCTTGTGAGACATTTTTGTTAATGGGCACAGACACGCATCCACAAAAATACATATTCACACAGACGCGCACGCTTTTATATATATATATATATATATATATATATATATATATATATATATGTGTGTGTGTGTGTGTGTGTGTGTGTGTGTGTGTTTATATTAATTATTTTAGTAAATAATTATATATATATGTTATATATATATATATATATATATATATATATATATATTTACTATTATATAAAAGTTACTGTGTGAGTTGCTTCCTATTAAGTTCTGGAATGGTTTAGTATATCTTTGGCAAATTTCTCACAAAGGTAATTTGTATGTCTGGCAGTGTTCTTAGATATGTTTTGTATTTATATTGATCCGATAAGTATGAAAAATAGAAAAGAATAGCCTTTCTTCTCTTATAGACCAAAATAGACATTTTATATGAGAATATGTTACGTTCAACCAGTGTAACTTTAGCCGATGTAAAGATAAAAGATATCTACTAAAATTATTCCTTTCATCTATTAGAGAAAATAAACTATTTTTAAAATCGTGAAGCCTACATATCAGCTGACGTAATACCGTAAACCAACATAAACAGAGATTTGATGAATGCCATTTTTTTTTCGGATTAGTCTACCCGACAAATTATTCCTTGTAATATATAATATGTACTAGATGATTGCTACTCTGCATAAATTATAAATAAGTGTTTAAGTGTCTGCACGAAAGGGAAACACAGTGCATCCAGTTATGGGTGTCCGCATGTTTTTCTGTGCACGTTTATTAGTAGGTGTATTCAAACATAAGTATTTAATATGTATGGAATGGTGTTCTTCATGACTTGAAGATTAAAATTAAAATGCCCTGCAAGCAATAATTCTGTATTAATTGTTTACTTTAAAAAAAATATGTACGCTGTTTTGCTTCTGACACAAACGAAAATACTGTACGCATACATTTAATAAGTTGACTCTTTTATACATAAGCATTAAACAACACGATGGCATACATACACAGCTATACACTGACTCGTGTGAGAGATTCCTTACCGTCTCTGGGTTGCTTGCCCTACAAGAATATTTGTCTTATAATCATGGAAAAGTTTAAAGAGCGCAAGAAAAATGGACTAGAACAAAGTTTGCCGGCCGATTATAAGAAAAATATATATAATGTTCTTTAACGTCCTATTTAAGCAACGTTTGATAGTTAGACAAAACTTTGATGTATGATTGCAATGTCTATTTATTTTACAAAATGTTCAAGGATAAACACCGGTTTTCTAAGAACTTCAATTGATGTTAAATCAAACGACATTTTTTTTACAGTTTCGACTTATGTCAGATAATATATTGTCTACATTTATTTTCCATTTTATTACTGCAAAGAAAGAAGGGTGAGTAAAATACATTCATATTCGTTATGTTCGGTGTGTAGAGTTTATTAACAAATACTTAGATATGCTTATACTAATATATTTTTTCGATCCAAATAGATTACTAAGATCGAATTTGAAAACTAATCACATACTTTCGGTAATATACAGATTGGTACGATAAAAGTGTCTACCTAAAGGACACTACAGTAAAGCTTTATTTAAAAAAGCATTTATTGAAAAATGTATTCATTTAACTTGATAATGCAGTAAAACTGATATCTATTCACTGTAACCGTCTTCAGCCTCAATCACCGCCCTCACTTGAAACTACACCTAATGTCATAATCTTGGTCGGAAACTTTGTTTTTATCGCCTTGGGCACGACAATCCAGTGAAAATTTTGGAGGATTCTGGCAATGGTGCCGTTGTCATAACTTGGATTGTTAGAAAGCATTAGTAATACCGCGTCGCATTCCTGTTTTTTTTTTTTTACTTTTGAAATCACGACACTATAATAATATACAAGGCATCTGGACAAATTTAAATATCATATTTAAATGTACTTTACGACCGTGCAAAACCGGGCACAACCTCCGTTAGTCTTCAATATTAGAAAAATAACTACTTTTTTGATGTTGCAAAAATAACAATAAATTAAGTAAAATATTGTATGATAAAAATATGTTTTCATAGGTTTATGATAAGAACATTTTGTTAATTTAGCACATACACAGAGTAGAACGAAAACATTCTCACCCTAAGAAGAGATTATATGATTCAAAGAGCGAGAGCGGAGATACGCTGCTATTCAACACTTGCTCTATTTCGATACAAGTTATCACAATAGCACAATCCACAGCGCCCTTAAAATACATCACTGAGTTAACGCAAATATTAGGAATGTGCCCGGTGTAATGAAAACGAATCTTCACACCACAGTTATGGTTTTGGTGTGGTTTCAAGTGAGGGCCACACCACGCCACCTCACATTTCGCGTCAACTTAAAAGTCAGCACCAAAGTGTACTTGTGTGTGATGAATAGTCTGGTAATCCCCAGGTACAACATGTGCCCGATGACAGACCCTGGGTGTGGCAGATGGAATTAGTGTCGGCCTAAAAGTCAAAAGAGACAAAGCCTTGGCCATAGAGGGAGTCCTACGACTTTGTACCCTTCACTCACCGGCCCCCTCCTCCCTGGACCTCAATCAACTTGACTACTTTGGTCATACGTCAGGAACATCACCACCATGACCTCCCACACCACAAAATCCTGCTTGATGTCCGAGTATTCTCCGAGCTTCTAGTGGCGCTTTGGGAAAAGGCTTCCTCCCAGTGCGGAGCCGTATCGAGGCTCTGAGTGAGGTGAAGGCGACTACATTTATGATGTGTCAGCTCTACAACATTTCTAAGTTACATGAATTGATTTCTTCTATAAAAGTTTTAAAATAAAGCCTTGGTGGCGACAATTTTATCGTTCGATTCTGTATTTATATAGAGGTGTTATTAAATCTATGTAAGGGTTTAATTCCAACTAAATAGTGTCCTATTAGTCTTTTCTATGTTATTAATAAAGTTTTTAGAAGTTGGACAAGGATACGCATTATGTATTTTTGGAATGATTGGAGCTTTTTTGTGATGTCTATTATGAATTTCTTGGTTTTCGTTTCATAGTTGATTTAATAATTGTTGTAACTTATTGGATCTGTCTGTTTATGAATAAAACAAAAAATAACGATTCTGCTTGGCATCATGAATGCGTTTGATAATGTATGAATTTTGATATAAACTTCAATATTATGGTATTTGTGGTAAAATTCCTGATATTAGTGCATTTGCTTCGGGACAAAGCTTGCGAGTAACTGTATGGAATAGCCTTTTTCCGTTTCCTATCAATGCCGGTGTTCCTCAGGGGTTCATTTCACGCCCGACACTGCTTTTTCCTTTATAAATTAATATCCAAGTGAATATTACGAAAATTAACATTTATTCTAATGACATCATTTAATTAAGTATTACTTCCCGCCATATTTATCAGATAAGTAAAATTACGTTAATCTACAAGTTTATCTACGTTCCGTTATGGATCATTGCAAAAAAAAATGTGTGTCTCATTAAATCTTGTTTAGCGGCATTTATTGTTTTTCAATCGTAGGCGCGTTCCTTATCTTTTTGATATTCTTATGCATTGGTTTGATCTCGATTAGTAATAGACTGTAATTCTTTTTACTCTTTCCTAGGAAATCTTCTTGGAGTACATATATTAAATGCATTGATCTTTGTCAACACGTAAAATCGCTCTTCCATATAGCTCTAAATACTCACATTCAAGGAGAGTAGTTATCTCTCCAATCAACTATCAGATAAAGTATAGAGTCCTGTTGTCATATTTTGGGCTGATGAATCTCTCTTTCATTTGAATGTTTTTGAAACAGATCTGTAATTTGATGTTTCTTCTGTACTGTAGTTCTACTTACACAGACGTGATGTTGCCTATCTCAGATTTTTCTATAAATCTTACTATGACATGTGTATTTCGAATTGTCTGGTATGTTTCCTGCTTCCTTTTATCCAGCTCATTTGGCTCAGTTCTCTAATGTCACATATAATTCGCTGTTTCAATACTTCATTGCAATACAGCTTCTATCCGAGGACTGTTAGATTGTGGAATTCCCTTTCATCTACAGCCTTGATCCTTTTTTAATATAAATGTCAATACGCATTTACGTCCGGGACGATAAACATGTTTATTTTTGTTAGTGTTATAGCCCTGGAAGTGAGTTACAAAGAACAACAGACCACCAAAATGAAGTTGCAACATATATTACAAAGCATACAATAGGGGGGTTGTTCGTCCTAGCCGATGAACGACCGAGGTTGGTCAGCAGAATTTCGACTAGCCCCTTACAGCTTAGTCTGTTGGTATTTATTTATTGGAATAGTCTATTTATAGGTAGCATATGTTATCCGCTACAACTATCCCCTCCCAAGCTGATTAATACAGACGGTGTATCAGTATTAACCTCTTTGAGTGGACCATAAACGGTTCGGTAATTTTTGTACTTTTCCTGTCCGAACGTTATGGTCCTGGCGTGAGCAAGTAAGCCTAATATCAAATTTGTCGCAGACTGTTTAAATAGCCTCTACACCCTGGGAGATTAATTGTTCAGGGCGATTTTTTTTTGACCTGCAAGAAAATGTTTCATTATATTTTATTATGTATTAAGCGCGAAAATTTAATAAAACAATTGAGTATTTGCGTGGGTAAACTCCGCCATAAGTAATTAAGAGTCAATAAACCTCACCTAGGACACCGCTTGTAATAATCCAGACAAGGGGGGGGATATTTTCCCATGTGTATCTAGTAGTGGCATGAACCTGATGAACTGTTTATTTTGAAAAGATGCCGGGTAAAACAGTCCGCCATTTCTTCTATAATGTGAGGAAACAACTGCTTGAGTGCTATTATTTTCTTGTACGGAATATATTTGAGTGATATACACGCTCGGTAAATAATGTTCCAACATTGGGGAAAATAGATTTGCAGTGTAGCTAACGTTTTCGTATTCGGTGAAAACTCGCCTACAGGTGCATAGACACAAACAGCTGCGTCGGTTGGCGAGGGGGTCATTACTTTATGACTGGCGATAGAGTAACCTGCCTGATTTTGGTTTCTTGGTTTGTGGTCAGACACTGTTCTCATCAGGGAAGAGCTATAATTGTGTTTGCGCGTTCTGTCTAGTATTTTGTGGCATTGAATAAAAAGGTGATCTTTTTAATTCGTGTGTTAAATCACAAGCGTTTGTTATACGTTTTACTTTCGCTTTGCAAAAAGGATTGATTGACTAGTTCCATAATTTAAATTCATGAATCTAGGCCGAGCACATTAGGTTAGCTGTATTCCTTAATACACAAGCTTTTTATTTCGTTGTTCCCAATAATAGTAAACTAAACCTCACCTTCGAATTTTATTTGCGTACTGTTAACGACCTTTGCTATTTATCATGTGCTTAGCATTGTGAGTTTATTCAGTTTCTTTCTGCTATTTAAATTTACTACCGACAGAAAGGAACACGAACCGAGTCGCATTTTATTTTTTTTCATTGTGAATCAAATACTCTAGTATTTGTGCAACCCTTCTTTGATATTTTTACCTTATTTTTTTTATTTAATTTTATTTTTAAAATGAGTATTTTGTGCTCTTTTTTCATATATTGAAGATTTCTTTGAGAAATATGGACAGTCCTTAACCCATTGAAATTTACCACATTGATTACACGGAGACGGGATTTTTCATTCTTATAATTCTTTCCCAGCTGTTTGTCGATATCTGTTTTCTTTTATCTAAATTGTGTTCTTTACTTGTTTTTAAATGCCTGCCTGCTTTTTTTTATATGCGAGAATCTAGCCTCCATATCCATCGAATCTTTTTTTAATAATTTCTATTTTCAGGCAGCCGTCCGTACACTTGTGTAGGGTAATAGTCTAATTTTGTATTCGCACGCTTCTAATTTCTGCATCTCGACCAGAAGCCAATTTTTACGCAAATACTAAACATTTAAAATTGTATGCACTGAGGTCTGCAAGTTTGAATACGTCGCAATGTTTATTTATCAGGGCTGCGTACGTTGCGAAATTATTTTAGTTTTTCTCCTGCAAATTACGACATGACCAACACTCATGGAATAAAAATATTTTCAGGCTAAATAGTTCTGCAAGAACTACCACCAAGAAAGGACATTTTCATAGTAAAATAAAATCCACAAACTTGTTATGCTCGACCATCTCTAGTTTCTGTAATAGCAAACGATTTTTTTGTCCGAGAACTGTTTGCAGTCGATACTAACACATTTTTCATACCAACTAAAATAAGCTTCAAATGATGTACCTTCTTCTAGCAGACATTTTCATCATTTGTTTTTCTTATTGTTATTTTCTTACATCTGAGCGTTTTTCCAAAAATTATTGTTGCATGATGATAATTTTTGTTGTTCAATTTGCAGTTTTAATAATTGTTCCAATGTAGTTTGTAAGGTTGTGCAATGTTGAATGATGTGTAAAATACTAAATTTACCAAAATAAAACAAAACCGTGTTAATATAAACTAGATGTTAGCATTTTAAGAACAACTGAGGGAAACGTGAAGAGTATTTGGTCTCCTTTTTAACTTTGACCATATATTTTTAATTCTTTGTGAAGAATATTTAATCAAAAAACAAAATCTCTTCAACCGAAATATTAAATATTTTTAAAGCAAATATAAATTATAGAACTAAAAAAAAAACGTTGGCCTTGACGAAAAAGACAAAAAAAAATGGTATTTACTTATTTATTTTTTTGGATCAGTAAAAAAGTTCACCGACACACTTATTTAATAATGTGTGAAAAAAAATCACTAATAATGCGTATTTTTTCTTTTGTTTTATATTCACGGGTTCGCTAAGATAAGGTAAGATAAGGTTAAAAAGGAAAATATTCTAGCTATTCATAAGTTTGCAATTCACATTTTATATTCACCCACTTATTTGATTTGCGGGAGTTCCTCTGTTTCTCCTTTCCTCATTGTTCTTGAAGACTATCTTGATTTAATTCAGCTTTTCGCACTGAGTTATTCTGAGTGCTAAAGGTATTGTAAATTAGAATGACATCTGTGAGTTAAGAATTCGACGTTGTCACTGTCATAACCCTGTTAAAGAATTACAACTAACAAAAATAAAGGCCAAAATAATGCAATGACAAGTATCGCAAAACATGCACTGGGTGGTGTGTTTGCCGACTACGACGACCAACCTAGGTTGGTCCACCCTATATCGACTGGCACCTTACGGTTTACTCTTCCAGTATTTATTGAGAGTGGAATAGTTTACTAGTAGGGAACATAGGTTTCTTCCGTCAGAACAGTCAAGTGAATTTATGCAATATCTTCAGTTATTACCATAGAAATATATTTAGTACTTCATGGCTTTTAATAGTGTGATAAATACAAAGATAAAATTACAGCATTTACTGTAAATCAGTATTACTTAGAAGGTAAAATATTTATAGGAAATCTAAGATTTATTACTGGATTTTGTAAAGAAATTCGATCTTTTTGAGAATTATTAAAAACATGTTGGTTGAAGTATATTTGCTTATATATATATATATATATATATATATATATATATATATATATATATATATATATATATACTGCAGACAGTGCTACAATTATTAAACGCAATAGCAACATCTACTGTAGCACATGTATAAATGCCCCACATGCATTTAAGTAACTCTATTCATTCTTCTATTAAATAGATCGAATATTTCAGTTTTTATATACTGTAAATACGACTACAATATTATAATTTTCCCTTCGATAGTAAATAAGAATATCACGTATGAAAAAAAATGAATGAGGTTACTGTGCATTTCGTAAAGAATTTTATGTTTAAAGAACAAACCAAATATTAATATATATATATATATATATATATATATATATATATATATATATATATATATATATATATACTTCTTATTGCTATGATAATTTTTAAATACCTGCAGGCACTAGTGTTTCATGCTTCAAGTCGCGATATTGGAACCCGGCCAGGAAGCCATCTCTGACTCCATTAGCGAGGAACAAACGTCTAATAAATAAAACATCATTATCTTTATTGATTGACGTCAATTTCAAGTTTAAAGCGCGCAACGATAAGAGCCGAGTTCTTAAAGGAGATGGCATGACTATTAATATGATAATTGTTAAATACCTAAAGACACGAGTGTTTCATCTTTTCAGAAATCATAAGTGCAAAGTGACATGATTACTGCGACCGGGAGATTCGAACCCGGCCATTAAGCCAGCTGACTTCGTTAGCAAGGAATGTAATGTAATTTGAAAAATATGAACGCAGTTTATATTCTTACTGGAAAAAAGATATATCTGTTGAAATTCAAATATAGGTTTGTAAAAGAAATGAAATGAGTGTTTTTTTATGTAATTTATTGATTGAGATTATGTGTTAATTATGACAGCGGGTGTTTGAATGGTGTGAGAAGGTTAACCTGTGTCTCAGTTAAATAATGTTTTTGTTAATAAAAGTTTACTTATTAATGGCGCTATGTTATAGAAACCTGCACTTTGTTTAATTGTGTGTGAAATTGCGATAAGCGCAGATTCAATAAATCTCCGGTGCGGTTTATTTGAAATAAACATTAACGACAATATGACGTCAATAAAATTTCCCTCTCTTTAACAGCGCAAGCCGCGCCCCTTCCTTTTTGAATTTCCAACGTTTTTTTCCCGTTTTTCTGAAATAGAACTGCATCACACTGTGCACGTGGAACATTATCAAATATTTTGTACTGGTATTTTTCGTTTCTTAATCTCATTCATCCAGAGGAAGTCTCGAAATAAACACGAAACGTTGATGAACACATAATGCGGTTTGTTCCTTTTTATTTCTCTCTATATATATGTACATACAAGTATATATATATATATATATATATATATATATATATATATATATATATATATATATATAATTACAATCATAATACATACACACGCACGGACATAAACTACGCACGATTTGTATATATATATATATATATATATATATATATATATATATTGTGAAGTAAGCTTGTGTTCCTATTTCTGGAATAATAGACAATAAAGAAACTACAAATATAGCCACACCTGACAGTTTATTGTGCATCGATTCACGCCATTTAAGATTGCAATCTCGACAATCGATCCAGTAAAACAATTATTTCGGTGATCTTTTATTTTGTCAGCTAAAGTATTATTGTGAGTATCTTAGACAGTTCAATCTGCCAGACATTTCTTCCCGTTTTTTGTGTAGTAAGTTAACATTTGCAGTCTCTCTAAACAAGGAATTCCCACGTGGGTGCCCATACAATTTTACAAGGGCCGGAATGCTTCTCATTTCGAGCGCTGACATAACTTTCCTCACCGTATGACCTTACTCCACATCCGTCTGCATTGTAAAGTATATAACAGCGATTTGTGGCGTGTACGTCCGTGACATGCATTTGCAAAGACAGTTTTCCTTAAGTATTCCACTGTTTTGCTTTGTTATTACTTGTCTCAAATGCTAAATCAATAACACTAATATTTATTATATTTGTTAATCGCCTATTGCAGATGAGTAAATATCCATATTTCAATAAATATACGTCCCGAATTATAAACTTCTATCATCTAAAGACTGCTTTAAAGTTAATTATTTTCCAAAGTTTTATTCAACTTCATGCGATATTCACGAAAGTATGCCCGTTTTACTTATTACCAAGGAATCTACACTGTCCATCGCTTTATTGCAGTTCCCTTACGATGAAAAAACAACAAAAAAGAAAGCGGGCGATTTAAGGTTATCGAAAAGCAAATTATGTTTGCTGGACTCAAAGAAAGATTGCCCATCAAAGAATTAGCCACGGAGGTTGAAAGGAATCCAAGAATCTTGCCTTTATTCGCGAACGATCTCAATTCAAAAAAGCATAAGATCATCCGGAGAAAACTTTCAGTTTGTTATATTCGGAAAATTCGTAAGGAAGTCTCCCTCGCAATCCAAACTGCACCAGTGCTTCCATTTTTGCATAGGCTGAAATCACTTCAAGATCCAGGCAGGCCCGATGCAATACGTTAAATGAGATTGTAAGCCCTCTATTGAGACAACAACGTAGGGAAAAACGAATGGGTTGAGCACAGAATTACCTGAAAATTGATTTTAACCTGTCCTATTTACGGATGAGGCCCGTGCTACTCATAAATGTCCGGATCGATTTGGAACCCGAAAGGAACTCCAACCCCTTATAAAGTTCCTCTCCAATAAGCAGGTAAAAGAACCCTGTTTTTGGTGGGACTTATCTAGGATAAATTAGTTGGGCCATTCCGAGTGACAGAAGGTGTAAATCTTAACAGTAATGCGTACACAGCCTTTTTGGATAATCATTTAACGCCATAGCAATATGGCCTACCATTGTCTCGTCGCTTTCAGATATTCAGAAATTTCCCTCTACACCTAAGTATTGTTTGTTTGCAACAACAGATGCCACATGAAATGTAATACATCTAGGCTCATAGCCACTATCTTATGTAGCTTCTGAACACCATTTGATACACATTTAGTCGTGGTATTAAAATGCTGCACTACATCCTACGAGCAACACCAGTACAGTCAACACATCTTTAGAAGGAGTCACTACTTTTCTTTCTAATTGTTTAGCCCTTGTACAAGTTGTCGCGAGTACGATTTCTACACGTTCCACAGAATCTGAGATTACATCGAGTGTATCTGGCACAATACATACAGATACCTTTTCAATTTCCGATTCTTTAATAATAACGGCTCCCACAGAAGGCCCTCCATTCTGATTTGCTGAGCTCTGAGAATTCTCATATACCGGAATCTAATTCTTCGATTGATAACAGAACGCTTACAACCATTAAAATATGACGTCAATTAGAGACATATTAATGTTCTCAGTCTCAAATTAAATAAATCCATAGGTTATTATAGTCATGTAAGATCGAAAAATACAAGATAGAGAAATACATCTAGTTTATTTGCTTTCTGTACAAAGTTTAAAACACGCTTATCACTATAAGAATCTATTTCGTCTTCATCAGCATCGGCAGCACAACTAAATAACTATATAGTCACAGCGACTCATTTTTCATATCATTAAACACACGACGTGTACATTGCTGAGGTTTCAACCAACACATTACATATATATTTATATATTGAGGAGTTTAGCTCAATAAATATTTCCACATTTTTATTAAAATTTCTCCAAAAACGAGGTAGATACGTTAACCTAAATATATCGTTTAAAAATCAACAACAAAACCACGTAAACAGGTAAACGATAAAAAACGAAGCAGTAAATCGTCGATGGCATCATAGCGTAATTGCGCTGGACTGAAATATATAAGGTCCAAGGTTCGTATGGCAGTTTGTATATCACTTTCCAAGATGCTCAACCCAAGATAGGGAGCAATTATATATATTATAGTCATCCACACACAGTACTGTTTCGCTGCTTCACGGCTCATCTGTGCGGCTAGACAGGATCGAAACCCGACCGCCCAAATGACCGTCAAAGTTTCTCACCATATACACATATATATATATATATATATATATATATATATATATATATATATATATATATATATATATATATATATATATATATGAGATTATCGTATCATAATAATGAAACAGTCTATTGTATTGCTCCTTTTCCTGTTAATTCAGAGAGAAAATAAACAAGTACATAGGTGGGATTCTTACTATATTGTCTCGGATTTGGAAATGTCTGATCGATTTGTTGTACAGTATAAATAATTTTCCAATTACCTGTAATATATTATGAAACGAAAATATTATCTTTGACCGTAAATTGATATCCTTTTTCTTTTCACGGATATTCCAACTAAGATTATATTACTATTTAGATTGAAAATTCAAATATATTCTTTTATAATTTATTTCAAAATTTTTATTTATTGCGGACTATTATCCTCATCTTTTCTTGGTTGTTTCATTACGTTTCAGCCAACTATTTATTTGGTCTTCGTCAGGTAGTAACCACGACAGGATAGGAACCTTGAATCTCCTGACTGCATCCACTGCAATTACTGCCTTTCGTAGTTATTGTCGTCTCATCACGTTTTGGTAAAGAAAGCCTCTGGCCGGCTTTGGGTAGGATTGAAACCGCTATCTTCAGACAATTCTCACTTGGAACTGTAAAGATTGATGAATGCCAGAGGAATAGTTGCCCGAAACGTCGTGAAATAACTAAGAAAATATTAGGATAATAGTCCGCAGTAAATAAAAATAATAAATAATACTCATCTCAATAATGAATTCTAATTTAAATAATATGTTCTTTTTTGTTAAGGAAAACTTACTTTAAAGCCCAATTGGAAACCAACCAAAAATATTTAACTCAACGCTGAGTTTGATTTTTTTTATAATTATTTAAAAACAAAGCACCATTCTTTTACATTAGCGGCGAAATTGGGAGTGTCTTCAATTATTGTTTTCTTCTAGACAAAATTCAGATGTTTTTTCTATACTTATACGTATTGTTATCATTTTTATTTATGTTTTAGTGAGCTTTTTATTTTTCCGTTCGTTTATTCTTGTTAGATCAACACGAATGCTTTTAAGGATTGGTTACTTCACGCATCTTATAAATTGTGTTAGTGCGTTGAAATATTTTCCATTTTCTTTGTCTCTCTCAATTATTTCGAAAAAATAAATACGCCTGATATTATTTCTATAAAACATGTATTCGCCTAATATTATACCGAGCGCTACAGATGAGCGGACGTCCTTTGTCATAAATGGTTTTGCAATGTAACCTGCATCAATGATCTATCGGACCCTTGTATGCTGTTTTATAACGTTTCACTCACGTTACAGTCGATGCGTTCGTCCAATCTCGGAAGACAAACGAGACCTGCTGTGGGGGATGTTACATGTGTAATTATCTAATCTCTAACCACACTTCTCCTGTTCTAGACATACCCTAATACAACTTTCCAGGTTTGATTAAAGTCAAACAATAAGATAGTTTTAAATATCACTAATGTATGGCTCTTGAGTTTCACAGGACCATTGTGATTCATTGCAAATACTGCATTACTATTCTGCACTTATATCTTCCAAGACGCGTGAGGGAAATATAAGTTTTCCGAGTAGCCTTGATATTTGTTTCCATATATGTGACCCCCAAAAACGAGCCCCATGTACACTTTATGTGATATCTCCATTATTTATTCAGCGATTACACTTATTTTACAGGACATGGCAGAATCAACGACCATGAGTACACCGGAGATGGGACAAAGAATACACTGTGTTAAATTTTACTACAAGACAGGCTCGTTTAAGAAAACCCAGGACAGTTTCATGCGTCAGTTCGAATGTGGAAAGGCTCCATCCAAAAGCAGAATTCAGAACTGGGTCGACCACTTAGAGAAGTATGGGGCCGTGGAGAACCTCAATGCTGCCAGAGAGAACCGTCCAAGCCACTTGGGACGTCCCAGACGCGAATAGCCGAGCTGGTCGAAAGAGTGAGAGAGTCTAACCAGCAGAACCCGAAACGCTCTATGCGTAAGCGAAGTCAGTCCCCCGGTATGTTCAGTGAGACTTGCACGAGAGTGCTGGTGAACGATATCAGAGCTTACCCATACAGAATACAGACGCTGCAGACCCTTACAACCTCAGACAAGAAGCAGAGGAGGGCTATGACAGTCAAGTTGATCGAGAAGATCGAGGAGACACCAAGTTTCCTTAACCTCCTTTGCACCTCCGATGAAGCCCACTTCCTTCTTGATGGAAAGGCGAACTTCAAGACAAATGTCTTCTGGGGGTCCTCCAGACTCAATGCAGTAGCCACCACGCCCCTGCACTCTCCTAAATGCACGGTGTGGGCTGCAATCTCGGCCAGAGGCATCATCGAAGAATCTGTGCAGTAGTGACAGTCACCAAGGAGCGTTATGTGGAGATCCTCAACACCTTCAAGAATGAGCTCTAGACCATCTACTCGTCGCTCATAAGCAAGTTTTGGTTCCAGCAGAACGGAGCAAGTTCCCACACCTCAAACCTTTTCCGAGATTGACTGAAAAAGAACTTCGGAGGCCGAGTGATCAGTCTCAAGACTGATTTTGGGTGGACACCCCCATAGCCTGGACCTAATCTACCCAGATTTTTTTCTTTGGGGCTATCTTAAGGACAGAGTCTACACAGGGAAACCCAGAAGCATCACGGAACACAAGGAAGGAAATTAGAGCCATTACCAATTCGGTAGGTAAGAACAGCATTGACAACTTCGTTCTGCGCTCCAAGAAATGCACGGAGCTAAATGGAAGCAATCTAGAGCATATGCTGTAGAACGGAGAAAAAATGGCAAAGACCCTAGTGTTTGATGTGATGTCTTGAATATAATGAACTAGTTATGACCAAAGTTTCATTTCATTCGGACAAAACACTAAGAAACGGGGCCTAATTAGAGTTGGGGCCCGTTTTTTCGGGTCACTCTGTATGTGCTTTACCTGGATTTTAGACCTGATTTTTAGTCGAAATTCTAATACAACATTTGAAGTCACACACACATACGCATATATATATATATATATATATATATATATATATTAATGTTAATGCTTTTCTTGCACTCATTCCCCTCCCCTTTTTCTCTTTCGTTATTCTTTAATTTTCCTTTTTTTCTCTCTTCCCATCTCTTTCTTTATTTCTTTTTTCTCTATATTTTCCTCTATTTTCGTTGTCACTTTATTTATTTCGATAACAACTTTAAATCACACTTTCATTTTCCGTCTTTTTCAAATATATTACAAAGTCTTACCTTTATGTGTGATGTGGCCCCACCCCCATATATGCCCCGTATGAAAATGTAAATGTCAAAATAAAGAACTTTGCCCTCTGAATAATGTGTGCATTCATAATAACGTTCTTTCACGGTGACAGAACTGCCGATGCATGAAACCTATCAAAATAATATTATAACCAATGACTCTAATCTAAATATACCAACATTAGAAAAGCACGCGGTGACCTTAAATAACAAAGACCCACAAAATAATTCCTGTAAAAATATCCCCAGTATTAATTCGCAATCGACCGACCGAATACAACTGACTGTTCTTCTGAAAGTTATTTAATTCAGTATATTAAATACCAACCCGAATATTGAGATTGATGGACATTTAAATTATGGAACTAAATAGAAATCTGATATATAAACTCTCTCTCTCTCTCTCTCTCTCTCTCTCTCTCACACACACACATACACACACACACACATATATATATATATATATATATATATATATATATATATATATATAGGCGCAACTTTTATTATAATAAAATTGATAATCTCAAAGAACATGCAATCTTTCAAAACGAAAAAAATACACGGAATAAAATGGCACTTCTTACGTACCTTAAAACCTTACACATAAGAAGATCCATTATTCTATTAAAGTAAATATACGACAAAAAGCTAAATCGTCCACACCAGGGTTTAAAATTTGTCATCTTTGCATCTACGAAGCAGTAAAAAAAAATAATTTTCAATATTACAAACAAATTGGTCTTAGAACGCATACACCAGAAAGAATTTAATTACAGCCAAGTTAAAATAACGTAGACAACGCATTATACATTAAAAAATAATCTCCACTATATAATATTATTACATTGTAAATATTCAATCTTGCTTTCGCTGATAATATATAATCTATTTTTGCATTCAGATTTATCCCATCTGCTTACTCAGTTGTTTCTCATGCTAAACCGTTCCTCTTTCCTATATTACAAACTACGTGTTTTCACCTTGTATGTCAGCTCTTACCTCCCGAGATTACTTTGCGAAAACACCATTTACTGTTTAAACACTTATATTCTTTACATATAGGGATTTATTTACAATTATAACCCACAATATTCATATTCTATCGTAACTTTATTGTTAGTTCTCTTAACTATATTGCACAATTTAAATGGAAATAAAAACTTGATTTGCTCAACCATAACTCATTTTCTTGGCTTTTTAGCAATCTTTCTTCTTTGTTATGTACAAATGCAATCGCATAAAATTCATTAAATGCTTCTAGATTTAATCTAAATATTAACTAACTGAAATTTAATAAAACCAATAACACTGGCATCAATAATAAGATCGATATTCCTATGAATATTACTAGTTAAAATTTTCTTAAAAAGTCCTATTTATATTAGTATTAATTATCTATTAAATATGATTACTATGTTTATTGTATATTATTCTAATTGATAATTCTTCTATATTATAGCTTCATAAATTACATATTATACATTACACATTTTCCAACATACGAACAATATTTCTGCAGTAATTAATTAACATTTTTTTTAAATGTTATCAATGATTTATCGTATTTAACAAATACATCCTATTATTTAGGTATTTTGTAGAGTATCTAACCTTGTGATATAAAGCAATTTTAAACGTATTTTGGCTTACTTAATTTGCTAGGAATTTTATTCCTGCATACTGACTTCTATAATAACTTTCTCTGTTAAAAAAGGTGTTTCATTTAAATAGATTTAAATAATTTTAAATTAAAATTATTTCATGTTCATTTAAATTTCTAAATGTACACGCCACTCAATCTTAGTAATATTCAGACAATCTTGCACTTATTCTGTTACGCTTAAGCATTCTGTCGTCTCCCTCTTATAAAGACTTCTTCTCCCTCTCCTCTTGGATGCAGTTCTCATACGCTGAATATCAGCCCACCATCGTTTGAGAGATTCTTCCACCAATTTATAGGTGATTGACCATACGCAACATTTTTTTAGGTTTAACCAGGGGACGTCTATATCCCCTTTGTATTGTTTGGCGTGTTTTTTTTAACAGCTGCGAAAGGACTGATGTACGCTCCATGCACCATGGCATGCCTTGAACCCCGCCGTTTCGCACAGAGGTAATTATTTTGAGAAGAAAATTAGATAAGCGTCTGTTTAAAATGCGAAGAAGATTTCCCCTCTACGTCAAGCAGGGATATGCACCTGAGTTGCTTAACTGCTTTGGCGTTTCTCTCCTTCGGAATCCAGATGCACTCGCTGTATCTCCATTGGTCCGCTATTTTACCCCTTTTTCCCCCAATGAGTCTTAAGAGGTTCCACAGAGTAAGAAATACTACATATGAGAGTCTGTTTGGGCCTGGAGCTGTGCTTGGTCTTGCTTTTTCTAAAGTTTTTCATAATTGTCAGAGAAGGTTCTCCTACGTCGAAATCTGATGCAAGGGGAACAGGGGGGGTAATAATTAACTTGTCGACTCCAAGTTCGATTTCTTGGAAAAGATCACTTAACGATACATTGAGGAATGTGTAAATTTCACTCATGCTACTTTCGAGTGTACCACTTCGCGTCTCACCCAATAACTTCTTTGTGAAACCACAGGGGTTTAAAATGAAAGCTGAGCGTTTACGTGCTTTTCCTTTCTCCTTCGCCTGTATCATTCTGCTCTCCACAACACTCTTATGTTCGTTCTAATAAAATAACCAAATTCCTTTAATTGCTCCTTTTCTTCTGGTTTGGCCTTTTTATATTGTTTTTTAAAGCTCTTAATTCTGCTCTGTGGGCTCTAATCTTATTCTGTCTACGGTTTTCAGTAACGGCAATCTTTATTTTTTTCTTTTGGGTTCCGAATCTTTCAAGTACGAAAGTTAATATTATTTTTGCCATTTCAAGCCATATATCAGCTGGCCCCTTAAATGTTATTGTGAGAATCTCGCTGATGTCGGTGTTGAAGTATTGACAGGCGTTTGTGTCGACTGCCGCTGGCCATTTGATTTTATTCCGAAGTGTATTTGTGGTTTCGTTGCAAGACGAGAGGGGTGCACATTGAGGGGACTGAGCGCTGTGGTCTGACTCCTGGCTTTGCCCTCCTGCGTCTCACCAGGGGAAATCCTGAGCGCTGTCGATGACCGCTGCATGCAATGCACTTCATTCGTGTCTAATATATTTTCAGGTCGCGCAAGTTTTTACACACACACACACACACACATATATATATATATATATATATATTAGCATGGGTACCCGGCGTTGCCTGGGTTGACATGAAGTTATGTTTGAAACACGCCCGCAATACTAATCATTTTCATCATGGGTAACGTGGATACCCCCACAACAATTTCGAAATTAAAAGAACGGATAAAAACATGTAAATGTAATCACCCCCAGTAAGAAGTAGCTGATACCCTCTCCACCTTATATTTCGACACAAGGAATTACTGTCCTAAGAAATCTCACGACTTTCTGAACCTAAAAATAACGTTTATAAACATTAATGCGTGCGTTTATTTTTTTATTTTGGTAAACGTGTAGTTTAGCAGACAAAAATATATAAAAACTATTTATTTTTATATAAAACACATTGTTAGATCCAAAGGCGGAAATAAAACCAGAAAAATTAATTTTTATTATTTTTTATTATTTATATTTATTATTCGAGACCGCTATATTGCTTTTAAAGGTTGGTCTTTCTAAGGTTTGCTAGATTTAAGCTTTTAAAGCTCTTTAATGAACTATGTTTTTGGCCGCCATATTTTTTTGTAATGAAAGAGCGTAAAAAAGGCCAAAATTGGCCTTTAAAAAGCCAATCTGTCAAACCTAAAAAAGGCCACATTTTAAACGTGTATGGCGTACACATTAAGTCTAATAAAAATGATAAAAAACTAAAAATGTATTTTTTTTTTGTTTTATTCAGCCTCTGGGTCTAATAATATTTCATATTAAAATACATAGTTTTTTATACGGTTTTGTATGTTAATTTATTTACGCTGATAAACTACACATTTATCTTTATTCTTTGTAAGGCCACTTTTTTACTGGCTTTTTTTTGTAAATAAAGGACATTTTTTATTTCCTTTGGGGAGGGGCTTTTCGATTAGTTTTTTTTTTTGTCGTTTATGTTTTTAATGTAATCCCCTCCCACCTTAAAAAATTGAATTTATCACATTTTGGGGTTTGTTTTGTTTATTAAATTGTTAGGTGAAAGTAGAGAATGGTCCGATAAAAAATAATTAAATGTATAGTTATTTTATGTTTCTCATGTAATTACCTCCACCAGTAGAAAACAAATTTTATTTGTCAAATTTTGCCTTCCCCCTCAATCGCCAAACCTGAAAAAATGCTACAGGTGGCATGTCCGGTTGAACGATTGGTGGGCAAAATGTCGGTGCTAATTTTATGTTAAATTTATATAGAAAAGTGATCGCAATCTTTAACAAATTATTTTTGCGTTTTTTTTTCTTCAAAATTACTTTTCTTAAAATATTAGGCTGAAAAAAGTAGATCTCCATTTTTTTCGTGGGTAAATGCCGCTGGGTCCTGTCATATATAGTTACCTTTTTAATAAGAAAATTACGTTTGTAATCGATGAAATTAATTCGAAAAAAAAGAAAATGTGGAAATTGTGGAATCAAGACGGGGGGCTGTACATCTTCATTTTTAGGTATTAAACGATGCTCTGTTTAAGGAATAAAATGAAACAAACAAAGGAAATCTTTTCAGTTAAAGTGTTTTTGTAATATTAAAAGAACACAATAAAAGCCAAACAATTTTGTTATCTACACGGAAAATTTTTTTCAACTAGAAATATAATGAAATTACCAAATGATATTTGGTGAACGCTTGTTTTTTATGGATAGTATCTAATGGGAGAACTCTAAAAAAAGTTTAAAAAAGGTAATTCTGGTGGAAATATTAATCCCAATATAAATTTAATTAAATATATTTTAAATATAATTGTTGTTAATTTATTAAATAACAATTTTAGATAGAATACTTAAAATAATTTTCACGCTAAAAACATTAACTAAGATACCGCTATTTAGTAAACTCGATTTTTCTTAATGTCATATGCAAATACGGTTATCTCTTAGGATATTTTTGCAAGTATAATACTACACATAGAAACAAATGAAAGATTAAAGTAATACGCGTTGTGTATATATTAACATAATTGCAAACAAACAAACAAACAAACAAACTGACAAGAATGCGAATGTATATATATATATATATATATATATATATATATATATATATATTGTGGGGGGTTCTTATTGACGTAATTTAGCGTCATATTTATGCTTACCTCTTATACTCACAATTCTATAGATAGTTGTAACATGTACTGAGCGAATGAGTTACGGGTAATCTGGTATATATATATATATATATATATATATATATATATATATATATATATATATATAAATGTGTGTATATATATATATATAAATTAGGGTATATATATACCCATATTTATATATATATGCACACACATTTATATATGTACATATATATATATATATATATATATATGAAAACGTCTCTAACTTTAAAAGAATGAGATTTTGTTTAAAAAGGTTTATGACCTGTACTTTTTGCTTGATTAAGAAAAACCCTCACAAGCATATTTATAAAAACTGTTCATACATATGTTTATAACATTTAATGTTCATGGTTGATCTTAAAAAATCACAAACGCCTCTTGTTTGATTAAAAAAAAGTGAATTAATATATTTTTATAAAACTTATTGTTTTGGTATAAAAGTTAAATAAAGCTTGCTTGAATTAAACTTCTATTTTTATGGTTGTATTAAAATAGCTACATTGTATACAGTGTTGGATATACGTACATTATAATTTGTCTGAGGTCACTTACGCCTAATGGCTTTGTACATAATAATGTACGAGTCGTAAGAAACGTCGCAATAATAATAGAGTAATGTGGTATTATGGTGATAAATCTGAAAACAAACTTTACTGTACATTGAACGGATACCATAATTCTGAGCTTGCTGCAATTTATCATAACAACATAAAACAATAAAAAAACTCTAATTAAGTACATGTAATAGAGTGAAGATAATCACACATATATACTGTCAACCTCTTTTATTCATTTTAATTTACTTTCACACGCATGTCTCTTCTACGTAAATATATATATATATATATATATATATATATATATATATATATATAAGAGTAGATAGTAGTTTGCTTGAAGCATTGTTGGTAAAGGAATATATGGAAGTTTTAAAAGCCAAAACAATGCGAAGAAAGACCGGAATCCTGAAACTAAAGAAAAGAAAAACAAACAAAAGTAGACAAAATATACCCGTCTACTTTAGTTAGTTTTTCTTTTCTTTGCTTTCATGATTCCGGTCTTTCTTCGCATTGTTTTTTGGCTTTTAAAACTCAAACACACACACACACACACACACACACACACACACACACACACATATATATATTCTTAACTCATTTACTTAACTGTTAAAAACCTTTTTCTATGAACCAGGAGTGTCACATTTATACGTTACTTCTGTATACTAACTATTATATTGCTCGCTATAACATGTACTGATCCAAGGAGTCACAGGTAGTCATGTCTAGTATGTATATATATATGTATATATATATATATATATATATATATATATATATATATATATATATATAAAAAATGTTGTTTTTAAAATAGAAAAACCGAATGAATTTATAAAGTCGGGATCAACGTTTCGTCCATATTGCAGCGGGCATGCACAGGATATTGTATCATGAGGATGCCCCCTGCAATAGGGACGAAACGTTGATAACCAGTTTATGAATTCATTCGGTTTTTCTTTTTCAAAACAACATAAGATCAACAATCACTGGCATTTTAATTTTATTTTTATTCATATATTTTTATGAACACGAGGTACAGGTCCATCGAATCGCCATAACTGCTTATGTCTCGGAGATTAATACTACTACATAAGCAGTTATGGCGATTCGATGGACCTGTACCTCGTGTTCATAAATGAAAAAGTATGTATTCAACTCTCTAGGCCTGGCCTGTCTATATAAACATAAATTTTGATGGCCTTCTAATCGAACTTCGGGAAATTTGAAGTTTTTAAGTGGACACTTGTAATTTACCGTTCTTAGTGAAGCAATCCTTCAATTTAAACCCAAAGGGACTTTGTTCACCAAGCATTTACGCTTTCCCGGCTTATTATACATCCATTTTTTTAATACGGATATATGTATGTGTATGCATATAAATATACATATATATATATATATATATATTCTCTATTTTACTTTATTTACAGGAGTCCACTCACCCCTCACCCCTAAACCCCATTTCCTGCTATTTTAACCCCCCCCTCCAACCTGTCTGTATCCTTTTCTTTTACGCACCCCTAATAATTTAATATTAACAGTACTTACATTATCATTAGTTGTAATGGTTGTGGTGATGTTTGGAGTGGGTGGTAGAAGCATTATGATTATTATTACCGCACTGTTTTTTACGCTATATCTATTGTTATTATTATTATTACTGTTTTTACCATCATTATTATAATTATAATCTTCATTATAATTGATATCATTATTATCACTCCCGTAATTATAATTGCTACTGTTATCGCCATCTTCACTATCATTAACAGTAATTTGGAATTTATTTTTTTCACAACTATTGGTAACATCATATTTAATGTTTAAATTCAATGTTTACTTTTAATTTTGCCTTTATTTTTATTTTATTGATTTTATTCTATTTTTTTTAATATTAATTTTTTTTTCTCCATATTTAACTTTACATCTAATTTATGTCCATCTTTATTATTACTACTATTATTATAATTGTCATTACTATTATCTTCCGTACTATTATACTTACCCTACTATTATTTGGTATATTTTTTTCCACTCCCATAAGTAGCTCTGGTTCCCTTACTCCCCCATTTTTACATCAATG
This sequence comes from Euprymna scolopes, assembly GCF_053919585.1. NCBI lineage: Eukaryota > Metazoa > Mollusca > Cephalopoda > Sepiida > Sepiolidae > Euprymna > Euprymna scolopes. The sequence continues at coordinate 34,555,275 of NC_136504.1, read as the reverse complement.
TGTGTACCTAGTGCACTAGTACCTAGTGTAAGCCTAGTACACAACCCGAGGAAATGCTGACATTGAAAGTGCAAGAAAAATAAGATATTCCGTTAAGATATAGCCGCACTCATCGATCCAAATATAACGCCTAACAATGTCTACAAGTTTAGCACAAATACCATAGCCTGGAATTTATATAGAAGACAGAGATGCCACAATATAAAGAACAATAATCTACCCCTTTCCTGAATTATCAATAACCTTACAGATCCATTGAGTTAAAATTGGTGATAGATAAGCTGTTGAAGGAAAACCGCGAAAATCGTACTAAAAATCCTTAAAGATACCCACACGTTTCTGAAAATGAACAATTCTGCAGGTGACCACCTTCTTTAAACGAAGTAAAAACACAAAAAAAAGAAAAAGAAACTGGACGCATATATATATATATATATATATATATATATATATATATATATATATATATATATATATATATATATACGTCGTGTCACCTTGCTCTGATGATTTCCGATAGGATGAAACACTAGGTATTAAATACAAGAGGCGTGCAATAAGATATTGCACTGACCCACTTTCAGTTGTCTGATCTAGCTGAAATTTTGCATGTGTAATGATTTATATCTCTACGGGTTATGTGGCAAAGTACAGCTCTGAAATAATTGTGGCGTTTTTTTACAGGTGTTTAAACTGAGTTAGGTGTGAAGTGGAGCCTGTTGAATGTCGAGCAGTGATCCGGTTTTTGTATTTGAAAGGACGCATACCACAGGATACTTTTGATGAAATGAAAGAAACTTATGGTGATAATGCCTCATCATATGACCTCGTAAGACGCTAGAATCGTGAATTCGAACATTGCCGGAAGTCTGTGGAAACAGCTCCCAGACCTGGTCGCCGCCCCTTCTGCCATTGATGAGACATCTGTCCGTCAAGTTGAGGCTGCCATTTTGGAAGATCGGCACATTACTATTCGCCAAATAGCCCAAGATGTCAAGATTAGTACAGGGTCTGCGGAAACTATTATTCATGACCATTTGCATATGCATAAGGTGTCTGCCAGATGGATTCCCAAGTTGCTCACACCATTCCAGGAGCGAGAACGCGTCGCGTGCTCGAGGGTGGATTTAGAGATGTGCCAATAACATGAGTCATAGTTTTTCAAAACTGATAACACAGGATGAAACCTGGGTCCATCACTATTATCCAGAGACCAAAGCCCAGTCAATGCAGTAGAAGCACTTGGACTCACCACCTCCGAAGACGGCAAAGGTGCAGCCCTCCGCTGGCAATGTCATACTCACAGTCTTCTGGGACCAGGACAGAGTAGTGATGACAGATTTCCTGGCAAAGGGTACCACAATTACAGGAGCCTATTATGCTTCACTTTTGAGGAAATTAAGGGAGCTAACAAAATCAAGAGGCGGGGCAAGATCAGCAAAGGTACCCTCCTCCTGCAGGACAAACCCCCGGTCCACAATTCGCATGTCGCCAGATCAGAAGCACGGGCGTTTGGTTATGAAATCTCCTCATCCTTCCTACTCTCCTGACATTACTCCCTATGACTTTGACCTCTTCCCAGCCATGAAGTTGTTTTTGAAAGGAAAGCGTTTCCCAGATGACGCAGCTTTGATTTCTGAAGTGACGTCGTGGTTGGAGGACCAACCTGGGGTGTTCTACAAAATGGTCTCTAGAGATAAATTCAAACGATGGGAGAAATGCATAACTCTGGGTGGTTCCTATCTAGAGAACGTCTAATAACCGTGCCAAGTTTCGTTGCTCTACTGCTATGGCAAGTAGGTCAGGGGCATTACTTATTGCACACCTATCATAATTATTATAGTAAATAATTATGAGTGTGTGTGTGAGAGATAGAGAGAGAGAGAGAGAGTGTGTGTGTGTGTGTGTGTGTGTATGTGTGTGTGTGTGTGTAATCTATCTGTCTTGTGTTGCCCGGTCGTAAATTAGGCATAAATATTATATTTAAATTCATACAGAGACTAAGACATGTGCATGTGTGTGCACTATTTTTCTTAAACTGTTGACATATTGTACGTAAAAAAAAGATATTCGTGCTATGATCGAAACCAAGACTTAAAGGGAGGGGACCAAATACGTAAGCATTAGAATAACTAACTTATTCTTAACGTAAAAAAAAGATACCACTTTCACGTCCGAGTATGCGCATTCTGCGATACAAGAACAGAGCAGGTAAAAAACTATATATACACTATATTTTCACATGTCTTAATGCTTTATGTACGAACTATTATGTTTGCAGATGGACAATTTGTTGAGATGTGTCCTCGCTCACATTCTCACGTATATATATATATATATATATATATATATATATATATATATATATATATATATATGTGTGTGTGTGTGTGTGTGTGTATGTGTGTTTATTACAATAGAAAAATGCTAGTATGAAATGTAATATGTTTAAGTTTAAACATGGAAAAGAAAGGGAATGGCTCTTAAAACTGGAAAATAAAAAGAACAAGACATTCTAGTGAAAAATATAATAAATTTATAACGTAAAATATTGCAGCATTAATAATTGATTATATAATGTTATAACTTGAATAAAAAAATCTAAATGCTGCAATATTTTAATTTATAAAGTTATATATTTTACGAGGATATCTATTCTTTTTCAGTTTTAACAACTAATGCTTTAATTTTACCAAGTTTAAGCTTAACCATATTATTTTTATGCTCGGATTTTTTTCTATTGTAATCCATGATTTCTCTAGCCTTTTAGTGAATGTGCTTCCTTTTTGTTTAATTTCATTATTATTTTTTGCCGCATAAACATAACATACACATCTATAATAACAATATATGCCACTGGTCTGCTTTAAATAAAATCCCATCACTCATCTCCCTTTCATTCTCTCTTTATTACTTGTTACTTCTCTTTTCGCGGGAACAGTTAATTGGTAGCAACAGTAGACGTTGAAGTAAAATGGTTGCTATTGAAACCAGTCATAAAAAAACTTCGCACACATCCTAACGTTTTTTTACAATTTTTAACACCAGTGAATTCATCATAACTTTCTTTTTACAGAACTAAAATTTAATATGTTTTTACAATATGACTGAAATGGTGAGCTATAAACTGCAATCATTGTTTTAAAATTAATCGAAAAATTAGCGAGAGGTGACGCTTTTAAGCAGTTCTAAATGACTAAAACTTTCACTGAACTATATATTAATAAACCTAACCGTGTTTGAATGATATAGATTGATTTAAGAAATAAGTCATTATCCAAGCACATCTGATAAAATACGACGTAGGTTTTTCTACTTTTGATATTTCTGGTTATTTTCCCAAGGCACGAGCAATTCATTTTATGTTATTATTTAACTAAAATATGGTGGCTCCAGTATGGCAATTATTTTGCAAGGTGTGTTTGTCTTTTAACTTATATACATCGAAGTGATGCTATTGAGTCTTATATTTATTGCTGTATTTCTGTATTTATTTTATTTAGTTTAATTAATTTATGTAATTTATTGTTATAATATTTTTATATATATACACAAGCGGGACCCGTGGAAACTCCACAGCGGTATCTTTTATTACAGATAAAAGATCCCGCTGTGGAGTTTCCACGTGTCCCGCTAGTGTGTATATATATATATATATATATATATATATATATATATATATATATATATATATATATATATATATTATAACAATAAATTACATAAATTAATTAAACTAAATAAAATAAATACAGAAATACAACACTAAATATAAGATATTGCTGCTGGACATTCACTGGGCATTCATCGTGAATATAGACAACATCATATTATTCTAGCCCTTTTATTAAAACTGTAACAATATTTATCTAAGCAAGTCTATATATTAACACAGTAGCGTGTAGAATAATAAAAAGGATAAAACAATAAAAAAAACAATAAAAAAAGGGTGAGTTAATTACTTTTCCTATTTAATAATCTATGCCTGACACATGTAACACGAGTGCAGCGCTTTTTTCCTGCGTGTTGCTTCTATAATATAAATATTAACTTTCTGTTTAAATATATGTATGTATGCATGGTTATATATCTGCTTAAAACTTTCGTCAAATGTGACGAATTCTCACGCGATCGGAATCGTTTTGAAGCTTGACCTTTTGAACGATAAATATCGAAAACTTAGATAAAAAAAAACATTTATTCCTTCACCATAAATGACCATTTTTTCTACAAGGAGGGGTAGTTTTTGCCGATATTTTCGAAAGTCATCAACTTTTTTCAATTAAGTAGCCTTAATGTAACACTTTGCGACTTCCGGTTGGATGATGGATGCAACACCAAACACGTCACGTTTTTATTTTGTTTTCACGCTCGTTTGCTCATTTGCGGTACGGATGTGAGCCTGCCTGCCTACTAAAAGTTCTTTTATTTGCGCAACACACACATACACACATTCAGGCAACGCCGATCAATGCCGGGCAATGCTGATGAACGGCGGGCAACGCCGATGAACGCCGGCTAAAGCTCGGCAACGCCGTCACCCATTCTAGTCTTATATAAAATATTGCTATCCGGAAAGTAGGCTATATGTTTTTTTCCAGCAGAAATATGAATAAAAAGTACAGGTCCCTCCAATGAGGACCTGTACGAATGTATCTAAACCTTAAAAGGCGTTTTTGCACTTAAAAAATATTTTCTGACAATTATCATAGATTACAAACTTAACTATCACATTAAAAAAATCGTAAAAAAATAAATTATTGACATTTAAGAAGGGGCTTAATTGTCTCGTTATAAGGTTTGACTTAGTTTCTCCCTGATTTAGTGTACATATTTTTATCGATGAATAACGATGAGTGAAATTATTATTATGTGGGTACGTAGTTCTCATTTCTATGTAACTTCGATGATTAAAAAAAAAAAAAAAAATTTAAAAGACGGCCGACTTGTCCCGTATAAAAAAAAACACGTCGAGATTATATTTCAGGATCTGTAGGGGACATTTTTATTTATTTTTTTACTTTTTAATGTTTTTTACTGTTTGTTGTAAGGAAAATAAAGGAAGTTTCACCCTGAATATTCATGTAACACGTCGGTAAAGAAATGTACATCAATTCAGGGATCAATTTAGTAAAGCGTTATAATAAGAAAGTCAACCCCATTCTTAAAAGGCAATTGAATTCATTTCTTATTATTTTTCTGCTTATATAATAGTTCATTCTGTAATCTACGATAATCATCGAAAACATTCTGTAATCTAGGATAATCATCGAAAAAATGTAAAAACAAAGGGGAAAAACGCATTTTTATGGTAGCACTCTCGTACAGGTGTGCCCCAGGCAAAATTCTGAAGAAATTCGAACTGTAGAGAAAAAGGAATATAAAGGATGAAAACAACAACAACAACAACAACAGCAACAACAATATATTTACGTGGATTTTTCCTTTGCTCATAAAATACATATCCATCTATTTATCTAACATAACATTCGATCTATATGTTTTTTATACAATATATATATATATATATATATATATATATATATATATATATGTGCAATACTAGCTTCTTTGATGTTTTTGAGTCATCCTTGATACTAATGAACCTTTGGCAATCTTCCGGAACCCTTTCTACAGTTAAGCCTGGTTCACTGTCCAGTTTTGACACAACTCTTCGACCGACTTCAGAGTCTCTTGTCAAAATTAAACTCTGGAGGAATATGATTCCCTTGAAAGTATCGGCACTCAATTCTGACAATTTGAAATCCTCACCGTGTTTTCTGACAATCAAGAGGAAAGTCAAGTAGTCCACATAGTCTTTTTTGTAAGGTTCTAGCATTTCCACCGTATGTGGACCAACGACGTCTTCGAGCTAAACAGTTAATTTAACCGTTTAACGGTTTCCGTAAACGTCAGTACGCGAGTCTTTTGTGGCAAGATATAGTCGATGAATTCGTCATGTTCCTTAGCCCCTTATTTGCTTAGTGGAAAACGGATTTCTTTTGGTCTACTTTATTTTCACAGTCGATATTGTACATATCTTCTCTCCGTCTGAAATACGTTTCATATCTTTGATTTTCTTCAGGAAAATAAGTTAAATTGTTTATTTTACTAAGTACCACAGGCTGGGGAACGCTGTATCGCTATCTGTAGCTTACTTACTGTTCATTAAATCCTGGAGTACTGCTTCAGTTCTCTCTTTCTGTTCTGTGTGCAATGCAAAAAGATTACAATCAGCTCTCTATTGCATTTGTATCATTCTTTATTCTGCCTGCTGTAGATATCGTCAGCTATTCGTAGCTTGTCAATTTACGATTCAATTAGACGTGTTATCGTCTTTTTAACATCTTCCGCTGTCTTTTTTATTTTATTTTCTCGAAGTAATTCTATTCTTTTAAGTCACAGCAAGGGAATGTTTTATAATTTATAGACTAGTATACTCTACAGTAGCTGTAGCAGAAATGCAAAAATTATAGATTAATTTTGCATACACTTATTTACACGTTGACACGTGTTCCTTTTGTCTCAGATATGCCAATAGTTCGGAAATGGAGACATATGTTTGGTTTACCGTAGAGAAAAAAATAGTGCAATATACTATATGCAATATAAACCATGCATTATACAACATGAAATGTAATATACAATATGAAATGTACAATATAAAACATACAATATACAATATAACATAATATATACACATAAAATATATAAGTCGACTTGTGTTCAGTAAAGTAACGTTTTTAAAAAAATCGTTCAGGGTTCCTGTTTTCAGTAATAGCTGCATAAGTCGCATTTTCTCAGTCTGCTGGCGAGCAAAAATGTTTCGAACAATGAATAAAGTCTTTATTTTAAAAGTGCTTTAAAAATTGACAGGGGAGAGAAGAAAAAGGTATCATTTTCTTTCAGTGTGCGTGCCGCTGAAAAAGTAAATATGTAGGAAGACAAGCCATTTTTTTCAAATCATTGATACCAAAATCTGGCTTCTCAGCACGAAAAAGAAAATTTACCTTTTTCACAACTTTCTCTTTTTCTTTTCTTCTTCTCTGTACAGCTCACACAAACAACAAGTCCGTAAAAAAAAAAACACTTTGTCATAAAACAAGAAATCATTTCCCGAAATTTCAGTAACAGAAGATGAAAACATCTTCAAGCCCATATGTAATTTGCATAAAACAATTGGGTCAGCCCGTTCTAAGGCAAATTAAAAACATGATTACTGTTTTACTTTTTTTAGCAAGCATGAAAACAGAAATTCTACTTAAATTTTCATTTAGTAGATGAATTTAAGTGTTATATACTTTTTTTTCACTGCCATTTTCCGTCATTAAACTGGAATTTATCCAGATTTCGTAGATATAAAAGTAAAAAGAAAGTAGTTGGGTGCTATCAGCTAGATTCGAACGAGAAACTTACATTCAGAGCTGGTGAATTTTCAACTGCACCAATTTGATACACAAAAATTGTTTAAAAATAAAATTAAAAATAAACTAAAGCCAAAGTACAATATGTATAACAATTTCTACAATAGGGCTACATTTGAACTCCTTTAAAAACTATTATAAAACGCCGATTTGTAACCTTTGGTTTTTAAGAAGATCGTGTTTGAATATTTGGATACCCACAGACAGACTCACGTATACCCCTTATATATATATATATATATATATATATATATATATATATATATATATATATATATATATATATATATATATATATATATATATATATATGAACTAAATATGATCTAAGGAAACGACCAATAGATCATAGTACCGCCTGGATGAGTTTCATTAAGTATTCATCTTTGATTGTAAATTTCGTATAAAATTGATTATTACACATATAAATATATATATATATATATATATATATATGTGTGTGTGTGTGTGTGTATTTTCCCACATCCAAATGATCTCTTACATTCTGAATATATATATATATATATACATATATATATATATATATTAATGGCTAAATACAGATCAATAAGCATAATAAATAAAAAAATAAAAAAGGAAAATAGAGGTTAGTTAACCAGGTTTCGTTCCTCGTGAGCAAACCTTTATTTTCATTTTTTTATTTTTTAAATCCATTATGCTTATTGTTCTGTATTTAGCCATTATTAAATTCTGTACCCCCCGGAAATTTTTCATATATATATATATATATATATATATATATATATATATATATATATATATATATATATATATATATATATATTGTTCGGTACAACATTTTATTGTGGCCATGTAAGTACCAGTTTTAGACCTGTTCGTAAATATTCTTTATTTTAGATTGTTAAATTAATCAGTAAACATTATTACGTCAGCTGACCGGTTTCGAAGCTCGCACAACCGAGCTAAAATCGAACTTAATAAATTTCGTTTTAAAAAGAAAAAAGAGCGAACACTGAATTGGAGAAAAAGGGGGGAGTGCTACTCATTAAAGAGAAACTAGATCAAGTCCTAAGAGATTCTCTTTCTGTTTGCAAAATGAAAGTCTCAGAGGCTTAATATATATAGTTTCCTGAATATTGATATGCAAAGAGAATACGACTTGCTATGTATGGAAAAAAGTCGGTACTAAAATTCGAAGCACAAATAACTTATAAGGTGTTCTTCTATAGATGAGCCATGGGTATTGCTCAAAACGTATGAAGGTAGGTAATTTCTATTTCGAATTTTGGATGTTACATGCTTTTTTACCCTATTATCTAATCTTTCAGACGTTCGCCAGACGTAGCGCACACCGTAGCTGCATTGTAATAAAGAAATATTGGGGTCAGCTTACGTGTTCATTTTTATTTTTAATTTCACAATCTAAAATAAAGAATGATTTCAAACAGGTTTAAAATTAGTCTTTACATAGCCATAATATATATAAATATATATACACACATATATATGTATATATATGCACATATTCTTCTTCTTGCTCGTCCGTCCAAGTCGACGATGACCAAGATATCAATCAGTTCGGCGTCAGGGGTTTGTGGGTCCTGAGATGGCTGATGAGGCCAATCCGTGCTCGGCAGACTCTTCCACACTCTGGACACGTGAAGGCGGTATCGGTAGGCTGTGAACCGGCAGCTCTCTCCTTCCTCCCCTTGCGCTTCTGCTGGTCGTGTGTCATGCGTTGATTCTCTGCCTTGTCGGCTCCTAGGCTGATGACGCAATGCCAGGCCGAACGTTTAGCAGTGCGACTCTCACAAGACTGGGGGCTGATTTCAAAGTCTTTTAGGGACGTTCTCAGACAGTATTTATATCATTTCTTTTGGCCCCCTGCATTCCGCTTTCCCTGGCTGAGTTCCCCATAGAAAAGTTGTTTGGGGATTCGGCTGTCGTGCATGCGATAGACATGGCCTGCCCATCGGAGCTGGGTTTTGCGGATTATGGTGGTGATGGTATGGAGCCCCGCGCGCTTCAAGACTTCTGTGTCAGGAATTCTGTCTTGCCAGCGGATGTTGAGAAGATTGCGGAGGCATCTGAGGTGGAAGCCATTCAACTGTTTTTCATATCTTTTATATGGCGTCCAAGTTTGACATGCGTAGAGTAGGGTTGTCAGGACGACCGCTCGGTATACTTTAAGTTTGGTTGCGAGTGTAATGCCTCTCCTCTTCCACACATTGTCTCTAAGTCTTCCAAATGCACTGCTCGCTGTGGAGATCCTATGGTTAACCTCACTGTCAATGTTGGCGGTGCGGGAGAGGGTGCTGCCAAAGTAGGTGAATTGCTCCACAGCATGGATCTTCTGCCCTTTGACAGTGATGCCGGGTTCATGGTATGCATCTCCTGGGGCGGGTTGGTACATGACTTCTGTCTTCTTTGTACTTGTCACAACTGGTGGAAAATCCGTCCATTTGACGTTGCATCTCTATCTCATTTGGGGCATTAAGGGCACAGTCATCGGCAAAGAGAAGGTCTCTGATGATGGTTTCCCTCACTTTTGTGACTGCCTGCATTCGCCTGATGTTAAACAATTTCCCGTCACATCTGTACTTGATTGCAATGCCAGAGTGACTGTCTTTGAAAGCGTCCTGGAGCATGGCAGAGAAAACCATGCTGAAGACACAGCCCTGCTTGACCCCGTTGGTCACAGGGAAGGGCTCTGAGGGGTCCCCGTCATCCAGGACACGGGCGGTCATGCCCTCGTGGAACTGCCTGACAATGGCGATGAACCTGTCTGGACAACCAAATTTTTTCATGATCCGCCAGAGGCCATTTCGGCAAACAGCGTCGAAGGCCTTGGTCAGGTCGACGAACGTGGTGTAGAGGCCCTGAGGCTGCTCGACACACTTCTCCTGCAGCAAAGATCATATCAGTCGTCCCGCGGCCCGCTCGAAAGCCACACTGGCTCTCGGGAAGATGACCATCTTCAAGGTGCACCAGCAGGCGGTTGAGAAGGACGCGGGCCAGGATTTTCCTGGCGATGGAATGAAGGGATATCCCGCGGTGGTTGTCACATGACTGACGATTTCCCTTGCGTTTGTAAATGTGAACGATAGTAGCATCACGAAAATCGTGGGGTAATTCTTCACTCTCCCCCATGGATTGGAAGAGTTCTGTTAGTCTTAAAAGCAGTGTAGGTCCACCAGTTTTGTATACTTCTGCTGGAATTGAGTCGGGGCCGGGGGCCTTCCCAGAGGAAAGTTGCTTGATGGCTTTGCTTACTTCCTCTGATGAGGGTGGGATGTCGAGCTCCTCGTTGATAGGCTCCTGGCGTAGTCGGTCGATGGCTTCATCGTTGATGTAAGATGGTCGGTTTAGCACACTGTTAAAGTGCTTCGCCCATCTATCAAGGATCTGCTTTTTGTCATTCAAGACAGTTGTTCCATCGGAGCTAAGCAGGGGGGGAGGAGCTAGAGGACTGAGGACCGTAGACAACCCTCAGCGCATCGTAAAACTTCCTCATATCCTGGCTATCGGAATGCTCCTGGATCTCATCTGCTTTGGCGCTGAGCCAGGCATCCTGCATGGAGCGGAGTCTGGCCTGCACCTTGCTGCGGATGTTGATGAAGGCAGCTTTCTTTGCGAAACACTTGGGGTCACTCTGATGTGTACGGATAAGTTGGCGTTTCTCCTCCAGGAGGGGCTGAATCTCAGAGTCATTTTCATCAAACCAGTCCTGGTGCTTCTTTTGCTAGGGTCCAATGATTTCGAGAGCGATGGAGTAGGTGGAGTCTCTGAGGTGTGCCCACTGATCTTCGATAGCGTCCGAGATGGTGAGGGGGACAGATAGCTTGTCGTTGATTGCTTCCTGTAGCTCATGGACGACATCTGGACTTTTAAGTCTTTCCAGGTCAAGGCGCTTTGTGACTTTCTGGCCCTGAGGCCGCCTCTTGGGTTGGATGTAGAGGCACATTTTGGTTATGATCAGGCGGTGGTCTGTCCAACAGTCGGCACCACACACAGCCTTGGTCAATCTTACGTCTCTCCTGTCCCTTGCCCTGATGATGACGTAGTCAATCAGACGCCAGTGGCGGGAGCGTGGGTGCATCCACGACGTCTTGCTACGGGTGGGTAGGCGGAACATGGTGTTGGTGATTGAAAGGTCGTGTGCAGCGCACAGGCTGAGCAGCCGTAGGCCGTTGCTATTGCACTTGCCCACTCCATGGTGGCCAAGGACCCGGTCCCAAGTGGAATGGTCCATGCCAACGCGGGCATTGAAGTCGCTGAGGACGATGAGCTTCTCTCTCTGCGGAGCAGCGGAGATGAGGCTTTCCAGATCTTCATAGAACTGGTCCTTGGTATCTTTGGGGTTAGTCATAGTTGGTGCGTAGGCGCTGATCAGTGTGGCGGTTCTTGCCTTGTTGAGCGGGAGTTGCATCTTCATCAGCCAGTCATTGATGCCGTCCGGGATGCTGACCAGCTTCCTCACGTGCTCAGCCTTGATGGCGAAGCCCACGCCAGCCTCTCTGCGCTCCTCGCTGCTGCGTCCACTCCAAAAAAAGGTGTAGCCGCCACCTGACTCTGTCAGTTGACCCTTGTCTGAGAGGCGAGTCTCACTGAGGGCTGCGATGTCTACCTTATAACGGGCAAGCTCCCTTGCTACGAGAGCAGTTCTTCTCTCGGGTCGGTCAGCTCTGGTGTTGTCGAGCAAAGTACGAACATTCCATGATGCTAAGGTAAGCACCAACCCTTTTTTTCTCATGTCTCGACCGCTGTGAGGGAAACCCCGCCAGCCGCGGTATGCTGGCCAGGGGTGATGATGAAACAGCTATGTTTAGGGCTCCTTTTATCGCCCCGTCCTCATGCCATGGAGGCGAGCAGAGTGATCCTGAAAAGGACTGCTGGGTCGGCCAGCCAGTTGCCTGCACCCCCTCGCTGCTTCGGTCGAGTGGAGTACGACCAGTTTCTGGGCCGCCTGTGTGCAGCTACAGCTCCCAGTGATTTCCACACCTGCTGCTTTGCCGCTCGCCCATCGCCACAGGGCTTGGTTTGTGTGTGTGTGTGTGTGCAATGCACACAGGGTGATGTGATGCGAAAGTGTGTTAGCTATAAGGTAGCGTCTTGGCTTACGCACCATCTCGCTCTCAGCAACCACCACTGGCTAGCCTTGCGCGAAAGGAGAAGCCGAGTGCGTAAGTCTTCTCCTGTCAGTACACAGCCTCTCCATCATCAAGACCTCTGCTGTGCCTCCTCGTGGTCACACACGGTAACTGGTTGTCATGCGACTCCAGGCTGAATCAGTAGAGGATCTCGGAACAGTAGGGAGTCCCAGAGGGACTGTGCTACGGCCCACCGATGTGTGGACATGCCCTGACACATTACCAATCCCTATCCCAGCCATGGGTCAAATGGCCTCACTGCCTTGTTAGAGCCATCGAAATGGATAAGGCTAGGGGAGCAACCCCGACAGAAACGATGGAGTGGAGCCTCTTAGGCCTTTGGATGGCATACTTGCCTCTCTCCGGCAGCTCCTGCACCCTTATTCGTCCCCAGCCGTCTCGACTATGTCTTGCCGTTGGAATTGGGCGGGCCAGGACGAGAGAGTGGGGCCGATGCAGCGCAAGTCCCCCTCACTATAATCCAAATCCAGCGCAAGTCAGGGTATCAAACATTGCATCAAACATGCACATATACACGCACGCACGCACGCACACACACGCACACACACACACACACACATATATATATATATATATATATATATATATATATATATATATATATATATATATATATATATAGGGAGAGAGATATGCAATAAAATATGTACTTCCCAAGATGTTACTATAGTAAGAACAAATTATTCTTTCCTTACCGTATTACTAAAAACCCTTGTCAATTCGTACAATTTTTTACACGCGCTCCTTTTAATTATTTAAACTTTTTACTATATGAAAATACAATGTTGCGTACATTACAAAATTGTATCATTAGCATTATATGTCCCTACAAAGATGGTCCTAGGTAGGACCTTAAACTATATCCGATGGTAAGCCCCCAGCTTGCGGGCTTTGGGGATCTGGAGTCATCCTTTGTCATTGCTCCCAGGTCCATCCTGACCCGGAGTGGTAATACCTGTTAGGGTCCCAACTATAGGTTAAATAGAAACCGACTTGAAAACAACAAATATATTCTATCAAAAAAATTATTAAAAATCTTTGGATTCGGCATTAAGTAACCCGAAAAGGTTTAATATGCCGTAAAAAAACAACAACCAACCAACCAACTTATTTTAAAGACTTATTATTATTATTATTATTATTATTATTATTATTATTATTATTATTATTATTATTATTATTATTATTTTGATTTCGTTTATTTTAGGATAATTATATTTTTTATGCAGACTTTTAAATAAATTTTTTACAATTATATATTAATACTTTGATATAAAAGAAATGTTTTCCGTTCGAAATAAAAAGTCCCTTATGTCTTATTTGTCATGATGTTATTTGACAAAGGAGAAGTACCGAAGTTTTAATATGAGTGCATGTGTTATATATATATATATATATATATATATATATATATATATATATATAAATATATATATATTATTATTAATAGTTAAAGTCGCTGAACGATATCAAGTACAATTATTGGTACTGATGTATTTTTTGGTACCGTGCTTCAAATCAATTTAAGCTTGGGCAGAGGAGGATGTTTTGTCACGATTAAAAAAAATAGCTTGAAACTTGAATTTAAACTGAAAACACTATTTACAAATAGCGCGGTAACAAAAAATCCATAACCACCAAATTATAAAGCAGATATTGATCTCCGATGCATATGATAGCAGAACGCTATACTATCTGCCATCATATGCATTTGAGAAAGCTAACTTGCAGATTAGTTACAAAAACAAGTGTATTTAATAATGAATAAATATAGAAATTTCAGGAAAATATGACTATTATTTGATTTTTTCTAGATTTATTAAACATTGGTATATCTACGGCTTCACAAATATCACTATATAGGGAATAATTTTTTTATCTCGTATTAAAATTATTTGTGTATGTTGTTAAAAAGTTGTAAAAAATATTAGTAGTTTATTTAAAGTTTCTTTCAAATGGTAAAAAAGTTAGAATGATAAAATTAAATTACGGTATCATAGTGTTACATACAGTGGAGAAGCTCTGGCGCGCGTTGGAGGTACATATTATACACTCATAAAAAACAACTGATTTGACTATTTTGGCAATACAGAACTGTTTCTTTTCTTCGACCTTAGTATTTTATATTTGGCAACAACAAAAAAAAAACAACCGTCTTTTTAACTTTTACGCGAGGTGTGCATTCTACTACTGGGTAACGCCGGTTAACGGGCCCTGCTAGCAGATAATAAATATCAATTTTGAAGTCAGGATTTAAAGTATCAAGCATTTTTCCTAAACATATCTACACTGAAATGCCACTGTAGAACTATCATGTCGTTCATCTTAAGGGTTTTTCGAGGACATTTCCGACTGTTGTGATCGCCGACGTGATTTCTCTTTGTGAAGAATGAAAATCGATTTAGAAATCTTTTACTTAGCGACAAATTGGAATGGATAATGAGCTCGGCATGAATAGAAAAGACATCTACCTTTCTCGGTATTCTGTAATTTCCGGTTCCATTCCAGCTCATTTCCGAAATTAAACCGGATCCGTAATGGGTATTTAATATATCCGACAGAGTAAACTAACAAGTGAAATTTCGCAAGCCAGTCGTATCACCAATGTTTAGACAATCGCATATAACCTCGTACAGATGGAGGCATATTCTTAACAGACAGGGATATTCACCACTTACTAATATCCAATATACGCATTTATAAACACTTTAATGCTGAGCTTGATATAGAAAATGCAATTATATTGAAATATAAAGATGTCCGACGAACGCAAATTAAATTTCAAACTTGCAGCAAAAAACTGACTTTATATAGAAAAACGCATTATCTACAATTTTATGTTTAACATTATCTTGACTACTAACATAACTAAACATAACTAATAGAACATTTACACAATCACATTATAAAGCAAGTATGATCTTAACCATTACATACAAATACTAGCGGTGGTACCCGGCGTTGCCCGAGTGTTTGTTTCCGGGACGGGGGAGTTTAAAAAATGTTATGGTAGGTAAGTAGGAAGGATCAAACCCGGAGTCATGAGTAAAAGTAGGAAAATAAAGTGGGGGAAAAAAAACAAAAAAAAAAACATCTGCAACGTTAACAGTTCGGCCACCAAGAAAAGTCCATTCCAGTTGTTTAGGAAAAAAAAAAAAAAAAAACACTATGGTAGGTCGGCGCGAACGTGAAAATATAATGTGAATTGTCCAGCACCCTAACCACTACGCCACAGAGCTCTGCAGCTTAGTTAAGTGATTTTAAATAACTTGACATGATGATAGAACTACGAAGCCAAACCGGTGTTCTCTTCTCAACTGTTCCTTGTGAACGATCTCCAAACGGTGTTAAGTGGTGGCAGGGGGAGGAGGAATTTTTAAGAGAGAAAATATTTTACCACTTCCATTGATCTTAACCGATTTTGGCCGTGACTTCTCAGCAGAAAAAGTATAGAAATCTAAGATTATCGAGGAATTTGAGAACTATTAAGCCTATAACAAACCTCAGATATTGTTCTGCCGTTTGTGCATAATGTATTTGCATGAAATATCTTGATTTTTAATCCTATTAAGGTCAAAATCCCACGGGAAAAATGAGTTCATTTTATTTATATAGAAAAGAAGATAGATGTAAGCGGAATTATCTATACAAACGAATACACTATTCAACATGTATTATTTAGATTGTTACGACTATTACTCTGAATTAACGTTTTGTTTAATGTGACCTTGGATAATCTTTAGGTATACTTTGTCGAATTCAGGAACCGTCATGTAAAAGTCAGAAATCTGCACGGAAGTGCCAACATGCACATTTATTCAATCTACAGAGATGGCATGCTCTCATTTACCCAACAATGTCCGAGTAGAATAATTTGCTATTATTTCTGAGTATTGTCCGTTCTGAGGATTACGGTATTCACGAATCGAAAAAAAATGAGAAAGCCGGAGATAAGATCGTCTAAAATGCTGTGAAAGTAATACTTAGAATAAAAAGAGTAGAATTAATATTCCAAATATTCAAAATTATCAATGAAAACGCAAACATTCAGGACATATTTTAAATAAGTATTTGAAAGTTAAGTATCACCCACGAATGAAAGTTATATTCACATTTACGAGTAACATATCAGAATAACTATATTTCAAAATGTAATGTCATTTCTCATAACAATTATCTTTAAGATTAAAGCATGGCAATTCATAATAAGTATCTTTCAAATTTTAGGGTGACAGATTATAATAATTATATTTAAAATTTAAACATGGCGGCTTTTAAAAGGTATACTTGAAATTAAAGCATAACGGCTCAAAATAACTATTTTTCAAATTAAAGCTCGACAACTCATAATAATAATCTTTATAATTTTAGGACGAAGGTTCATAATAATTGTATTTCAAATGTATTCATGACAGCTCATAATAATTATATTTCAAATATATGAATGATGGCTCATATCAAGTATATTTCAAATTAAATCAAGGCGTCTGAAAATAATTATTTTTCAAATTTAAGGTGTACGACTCATAATAATAATATTTCAAATTTAATCATGACGACACATAATTAATATATTTTTATTTTAGGGTGACAGCACATAATCAATATATATTCACATTTATGCATAATAATGATCTTTCAACTTAAGCATGGCGGCTCAAAATAATGGCATTTATAAATTTAAGCATGATTACTCATAAACATGATCTCTCAAATTTTAAGATCACAGCTAATAATAATTATCTTTTAAATTTAAACGTGACTGCTTGCATTAATTATATTTAAAATTAAAGCATAACAACTTCACATAATTATCTTTCAAATGTAAACGTGACGCCTTAAATTAATTATGTTTCAAATTAAGGCTGAATCACCCATAATAATTGTAATTTCAAATTTAAGCATACGGCTTATAAAAATTATCATTCAAATAAAGCATGACAGTTTTAAAAGACTATATTTAAGATTTAAGAGTGACGGCGCAATATACTTATATTTTAATTTAAAGCATGGCGGTTTGAATTATTATAATTAAACATAAATCAGAAATATTTATATAGAAATTTTAGTGTTACGGTTAATAACCATTATATTTAAAGTTTTAACGAAGGGAATGGTATTTAAAATTTCCCTGGACATGCTGAATCTAGGATCAATCTATATAATTATAAAAATCAAATTACCTTGTTACGGGCGTTTTAACCCAACATCCGGTTTACGACTTCCGGTGCATGCGTGTATAGACCTTAACCCATAATAGCGTAAACAAATAAACATAATCGCGACTTTTGCAGAATTTGATCTGCGCACTGAAATATAAACGTTATTATTTAGAATTTATTATTTAACATGGGAAGATTAAAGAGTGGGGATGTTTTGCAACTATTCTGTATTATGAGTATACTGAGCAATTTTCTTACAAATAAATCAACTTTGGCCTGTTCACAACGCATGGTTTTAATATGTACGTTTCCAGCGTCCCATTTTTGTCGCGTTTAAATTATCCAAATAAACAATTGTTAATACTTCTTGTTTTTTGGGGTTTTTTTTTTTTGCGTCGTTCGTTTCCGTATCACGTTTAATTTGTTTTTTAAAGCTATTTTCTTACAAATAAATTTACTGAAACCCGTTCACAACTATGAGAGAATTTTACAACGCATTGTTTTATTGTGTACGTTTTCAGAGTCGCAATAGTTTTTTTTTTCGTGTTTAAATTTTCCAAATAAACAATAGTTAATACTTTCTGCATTTTTTTGTTTTTTTTTCGCCTTAAAATTTAAAGATATATCAAAATTTGAATTTAATTTTAAGTATTATGGTATCTGTTCAGTGCACATTTACCTATAAGTATGGTGAACAACGACTGCTTGGAAGCTTCTTTTCAAAAATTAACAATTATAAACATAAAGGCTCATAGAAATATATCTATATTCTTTTTTTTATTTCAATATACTTTCCTAGAAATGTTTCTGTTATGTCACAAAAATTATTTTCTTTACGTCACTAGTGTCACGCTCATACATTAACTCCATAGATAATAAAACATACTGGCCCAACGGGTCACGGGTAGTCTAGTTTCTTATAAATATGATAGCAATTCTATTTCAACATAACAAGTAAAGTTACTATATCTAATGGTCCTGAAACAGAGCGAATGATGGGCTGACAATTTCCTAAGTAGGTCTAAACGTGTTGTAGCAATCAGATGATTTCTTATTTGAAACTGATGCATTAATAGTAATAATAAAAAGAGCCATAGTATGGGTAATAATAATTATAATACAACAATATTATTAGTAGTTGTAAGAATAATACTCATAATAATAATTTTGGATTTTTAAATGATTCCCTCTATTACTATTGCATACCAATAGACCGATACTCTTATAGGCATACGTGGACAAATTTAAACTTAAGAATGAAAGATGAATGCATTAACTAATGCTAGCACTGACGTTACTATGACGATATAGGATGCATAAACCAAATAAAACAGCAAACCTGCCTTTTCACAAAGATCAGAGAATATATAACGTAATTCATTCAAGCAAATATCGAAGAGGATTAAAACCAGAAGTTGTATTTAAATATCGAATTTTTGAGTTGTTAGGGCATTATGAAACGTATTGAATGGCACTTGTTCGAGATTAAATATACAATAAAACTTGTGGCATACCACATTCTATATCCTCTAAACTCTCTACTTTGTAACAAGATTAATAATAAAAATAATAATAAAAATAATAATAATAACAACTATCATTAGAATAATAACAATAATAATAATAATAATAACAACAACAACAACAACAATAATAATTATTATTATTATTATTATTATTATTATTATTACATCAACAACATCAACGAGACAGAAATTATTATGATACAGGACTAATAATAAAACAGAAATACTACTACTACTACTACTACTACTTCTAATAATAAGAATAATGCAAAATAATAATAATAATTATAATAATACAGAAATAATAATAATACTAACTGCTGCGGTTGCAAGGTTGAACAATAATTAGTAAAGAAATACAATGAAGACGAAAACAACAAGATAACGCAATAATAAGTGTATTAAAGAAAAGGTATATTTACAATATGTACAAATGACGGTGTCGAGTCAGAGAGTCTTGGTGGGAGGATATGTACGCTCTTCGGCGTCACTTCCGGTGGCATTCGATTAAGACACACCAAGGCCAACCTAGGCTTGCCATTTATAGTGTTATGTTATTCGCATATGCAAATAAGTGGTTGCCACCACAACACTAACTATAATAATAACAATATAGAATACTAATAATAATTAGAATAATAATACTAATACAGAAATAATAATAATGATAATGATAATAAGACAGAAAGAATGATAATGATAATAATAGTAATAATCATAATAATAATAATAATAATAATAATAATAATAAGCAGAATAAATTAAAAACAGAAACAGAGAAGGTTAACAAACAACTCACATACATTCCAACAAATAACATCACAGACTTAAACAACCTCATTTAAGCAGGCGCAAAAATGGTAAGTATGAGTCTCAAATGAGAAAAAACACCCGGGGACAAGCGGACCGACAAAACCTGGATGGGAAATAAGGCTAGAAACTTAAATACACTAATATAAAAAAAAAGAAACGGAAATGATCAACAGGAAGAAAGTAATGTGGAGAAAACGGAATATTGGAAATGTAACTGGCAGGGAAAAGCTAAACAAGACACATGAAGAACTGGACCAAAAGATAAAAGCAAAAGGGAGATTGAGACGATATAGATATAAATCTGAACAATGAAAAAAACCCCAAAAATAGAACATTTGAAACTAATGAAAGCCAATTCTACCAAAATGTGTGCGAAGGAAAACCAAAAACAGAACAACTAAATCCGACAGAAACAAAACTCTACTGGAGTAAAATATAGGAAAAGATACAAGATCAAAATAGAAATGCCGAGTGGCTGAAAGACATGAACGAAGAAATAAAATATATAGAAGAATGAACAGCGAATAGAATCAGCACGAAACCCCTACAGAAAACCATAGGGAAAATGGCAAACTGGAGAGCACCAGGGCCCGGCGGGATACATGCATAGTGGTTAAAAACATTCACAACCTTACACGAAAGACTGGCCCAACACCTGAGAAGATATATACAGTCCCTAGCAACTATAGGCCAACCACGTGCTTACCAACTATGTGGAAGATACTGACAGCACAACTAAGGGAATAAATCTACCACTCCCTGAATAACCGTGGACTCATACCCGAGGAGCAGAAAGGATGCCAAAAAGGAAAAAAAGGAACACACCACCCGCTATATATAGATCAAAAGATCCTAAAAGAGGTAAAAAGAGTAGACACAATCAAGCAATGGCATGGATTGACTACAAAAAATCGTACGACAGGATCCCCCAAGCATGGATAATAGAATGCTTAAAAATGTATAAAATACGAAGTGAGATCACCAACGTAATAGAAAATGCAATGCAAACATGGAAACTGGAAGATAGACAACACATAACAGAACTTAGCATACAAAGAGGCATCTTCCAAGGAGACTCACTATCACCACTTATGTTCATCATAGCCATGATTCCCTTGAACACTATTCTGAGAATGTGCCAAGCCGGATACAAGTTGTCCATTACAGAGGAATAAAATTAACCACCTGATGTACATGGACGATCTGAAACTTTTTGCAAGGACCGAAAAGGAGCTAGAGACACTAATTAACACTACCAGGATGTTCAGCCAAGATATCCAAATGGAATTTGGAATGGAAAAGTGCGCACAACTACTTATAAGAAAGGGAAAACTGGAAACGACAGAAGGCATTGGACTACCCAACCAAACAGAAATGAGGGCACTAGGGGAACAAGACGACTATAAGTACTTGGGAATTCTGAACGCGGACACCATCAGAGCAACAGAAATGATAGAGAAAATTGGAAAGGAATACCTCAGGAGAACAAGAAACCTCCTGGAAACGAAATTATATAGCAAAAACGTAATAAAAGGTATAAATGCGTGGGCAGCATCACTAGTAAAATACTCTGGACCTTTATATGGTGGACAAAAAAGAACTAAGACAACTCGACCAGAAAACCAGAAAACTCATGACCTTGCATAATGCACTACACCCAAAGGACAGTATTGACAGACTCTACGTGAAGAGAAAAGACGGCGGGAGAGGACTGATCTGTATAGAAGACTG
Organism: Euprymna scolopes; assembly: GCF_053919585.1. Lineage (NCBI taxonomy): Eukaryota > Metazoa > Mollusca > Cephalopoda > Sepiida > Sepiolidae > Euprymna > Euprymna scolopes. The sequence continues at coordinate 34,533,466 of NC_136504.1, read as the reverse complement.
TGTGAAGGACACGAAAAAAGTACTTGAAAAATATATAATGCAAAACACTGAAAATATAATTATGGCAGCCAGAGACACTGAAAAAACTATAAAACAGAAAACAGAGGGACACATGACAAAACGAGAAAAGAGAAGGTGGAAGAGAAAAAACTCCACGGAAGATTCATAAGAATGACACAAGATGAGTATAACTAAAATACCTGGATATGGATGCGAAAAGGACATATAAACCGAGAAACCGCATCTCTAATAATTGCAGCACAAAATAACTCGATAAGAACAAACCATATCAAAGCAAGAATCGATAAAACACAAGAAAACAGCAAATACAGACTTTGTGGACAAAGAGACCAAACGATAAACCATATAGTAAGTCAATGCAGCAAACTGGCTCAAAATGGATACAAAAAACAGGCATGACAACGTGGGGAGTGCGGTGCACTGGGAATTGTGCAAACGACTGCATTTTGAGCGTACAGACAAATGGTACACGCATAAAACGAGAACCACAACATCCTATGCGACATGGACACACAGACGGAAACACCCATCCAAGCAAGAAGACCAGATGTCGTAATAATTAACAAGAAAGAAAAATTCTATCAAATCGTAGACTTTGCTGTCCCAGCTGATCACAGGGTGAGTATGAAAGAAAAGGAGAAACGAAGAAAATACACAGAGCTAGCCAGAGAGTTAAAAGGGATTTGGATGATGAAGAAAATCAAAATAGTACCGATAATAGTAGGAGCACTAGGTACAATTCCGAAAAACTTCGAAAACAGAATGTCAGAAATTGGAATCAGAGGAATAACTGCAAAAGTACAACGACTAAGGATAATGAAAACGACTGAAATATTAAGGAGCACCCTTGAATGCGGAGAATAATACAAGACAATAGAACGAATAAGCGTCACAGGGAATGAAGAATATCGAAGCTGCATATCTAACTAGTTCTACACCCCCATCATGCACCCTCGCCCAAAGTTTCACCACCGCTACTCACAACAAAAAATGACACCAAAGAGCTGAGAAGGGTCAAGAACGACTGAAAGACCGAGGAGAAAGCGCCAGACAGCTCTCGGTTGGACCAGCGCAAAGAGAACTGGGACTTTAAAGAGGCTTAGTGCCACTCAAATTCCAGTATAAAATAATGGCCACTGATGGCGAGAAATCAATGGTAAGAGGCTGTTGCGATGATTCAAATTCATTTGCAAATGCTATTGAAGGAGGTGGAGAGAGTTGGACGTTTGGGGAGACTTGTTGTTACTCAGCCTCCAGAGAACACCACATGTTTCCAATCAATTGTTGACTTGTGTGAAAGCTCCATATGAGCCAATAATAATACAGATCTTACTCAGATCTTGTAGAAACAACATCCTATTGGAGCATTATATAAGACTAGAGACAAGATTATTACAGAAATGCACAATGTTTGGAAGACATAAATTAACAAATCGGACCAGTTGCTGAACACAGTATAGGAACGGAAACATCCAAGGTCACTTTAAGGAAATGTATCAAACATGAGAAGTAGACCAGGTCATAAAATACACGCGTATTGGTTCCAAAATGTGACGACACTACATGAAAAACAATTCCAAACTTTAATAGATGTATCCACGAAATATACATGCCAGAATGGATGAGGTAGAACCACGCTTATACAAAAAAACACTGAAAGCACAACCGATCCTAACAAGTACACGTTCATGACCTGCTTACTAATCACGTAGAAAATCCAATAAGGAAAACAAATGTTCCACTACGCTAATGACCGTAAAATATGTCCCAAAGAGCAGGAAGAATGGCGAAAATGAAAAAGAGAAATTCATTATCTTCTCTGCATAGATCAAATGATAAGGAAGGATGTAGAACGTAGAAAATAAATATAGTCACGGTATAGGTCGACCACAAAAACATACGCAATACTCCCAAACTATGCATTGGGGTGTACAGAATGCTACAGAAGATTATCGATTTTAGTGAAAAAAAAGGAGTATTGAAATTTGAATCGATAGCTGAAGGACAATACATACCTGAAATAAAAATACTAATTCGTATTTTTAAGAATATTCAGTGTCATCATTACTCTTTTTATAGCTATGATGGCTCTAAACAATATACTAAAAAAAATTCTTTGCCGAATAAAAGTTCATTAATAGGGAAAGAACAGTAAAACACATTAGTATATGCAGAAATCGAGCCCGAAAATTATGACTAAGTTTGTACAGCAGTACATTGAGAAATATGCAAAGAACTGCATATTTTGCATCAAAACAATTAGTACAAGCAAACCCCGGTAGCAATACTTGAAAACAGATATTATAAAATACTATGGGTTTTGTACGCGCAATCATAGCAAATCCGCCCCCCCCCAAATGATTTCGGATGGCATTACAGTAAACAAGAAGAACTATTCTTGCTCTATCGTAGATTTTGCCGTTCCATGAGATTGCAGCTTTAATATCAAGGTAAGCGAAGAAAAATCACCTTACTAACAGTACAAATGGAAGGGATATAGAAAATAAAGGTCACGTTGTCAACATTAATCTATCGGCGTTTGTAGCAACCTCAACAAAAATTGAAAGAAATTCGAATCTCCGATAAAATACAACGAATAGCGATCCAAAAATGCTGACATATTAAAGAGATTCCTTGAATGCAGAGACTAATACATGAGCGCCAAACGCTAACCAGACATATGAAAAATGGAAAAAAATTTAAAAAAAAATAAAAGAAAAGCACACAGAATTATGAAAACTAAAACTGCATGATCACAACTTACTCCAATAAAAATAGCTGTGCCGTATCAACTGGTTCTACACAAATTGGTCGAGAAGCATCCTGTAGGATAAAATACCCCATAAACAATTCATTAACCAGTCACTTACTGCATGAGTACGAAGGTAGACCTTATGAAAATTTATAGTTTGATAAACTCCAGTGCCTACCGATTGTCATTGCTAGGGAAGCGTCAATGAAAACCGGCAGTTGTGATGATGCACATTTATTTGAAAAGATTATCGAAGGAGATGAAAATTCTGATAAAATCATTGTATTCACAATATTAGTTATTGGCAGTGAGACAGCAGCTTCTAGTGAGTACAAATCGTTTCAGTAATAATAATAATTCTTTGATTTATAATGGCATTCTATATATATATATATATATATATATATATATATATATATATATATATATAGCTCATACGAACGAAGTTGATCATCTTAACAAGATAGGTCCACTCAACGTACGCGTTTATCAATATACATGCTGTTTCAAAAAATACATTTAAGACAAGCGAACTGACCCGCTTAACATATACAGAGTATTCTAAAACTGTAAACACGGATAATATGATTTTTGGATTTAAAATTTTCATCTGTGCGAATGGCGGAGCAAAATGGCGGTTATATTCGAATCAAATGTGGAAAGAAAAAATTGCATTTATGAAAGTGTAATTCATTTCTACATGAGTTTATATGTTCCTACATTTACAGCGGTGGTCAAATGCGAACATATTTCTTCCATTAAGCCACCTTTTTTGTAATTGTTTAAAATATAATAACGATAATAATACGTGACAAAGAGGCCAACATCACTGTTGATCAATCTGTGAAAATTGTTCCAATTATTTAATCTATATTGTCGGATATATTTCTATGGAATACAATTCACTTATTGTGTATGCTACACGTTATAATAATGCTGACGTCAAGTACAATCCAAAAAACAAATTGTCATAATTAGAGACAGTTTTGCTCAATTGCAGTTTAATGTAAACTATTTTCAGCAATACCAAGTGTAAAAGTTTTAATAGCCCGTGCATAAAAATGTATTGTATGTAAAACCCCGTATACTCACTAAATTACATTTTATATGAGGTCCTTTAATCTTTAAGCATATCAGCCCGTTTGGGTAGGATGATATAACAAATGTTATATATATATATATATATATATATATATATATATATATATATATATATATATATGTGTGTGTGTGTGTGTGGGTGTGGGTGGGTGTGTCTATATATACACACATATATATATATATATGCATATTGTATGTATATATACATTTTTATGTATATACATGTATATATATATTTATATATATATATATATATATATATATATATATACAGAGAGAGAGAGAGAGTGAGACGAGATGATAGTCGAAAGAGCTTTTGAGAGATTTCCGCCCCTTTTATTTAAATGTATCTATAAATTTTGTACCTCAAAACATTTATTCATATATATATATATATATATATATATATATATATATATATATATATATATATATATATATATACATACATGTTTGGAGGAACAGAATTTATATATAGTTTTAAAAGAGCTCTTGAGAAACTTGTGCCTATTTAATTTAAAACTATATATAAATTCTGTACCTCCAAACATTTATTTAAATATTTTCGGAAGAGGTATAGTCAACACCAAATTGACGCTTGTAATAATATTAGTCGATTAAGGAGTAGAATTAGATCCAACATTCTCCCCAGAGTTTGTTTTACGTTCTTGTCTGGAACAAGATGCGCCCCACTTTATATCAGTAAACGCATTGCTGCATCTAGGGTGAAACCTAATTTGTCTATGGAGCGGATGTTTATATGACACGATATTAATAAGTTGATGGAGAAGCTAGACGTGTATATTAGTACTCGTCATTACCTATGTGAAGATTTCCTTATCCTTTTTTTGACATTTTCGTTTTTGAAAGTAGTTATCTATCGGTGATGAGTTTGCTTGGCTACATGCTTCCAAAGATAAGAATAAATAACTTGCTCTTCTTGTTTGTAGAAGATGATGGTGTGATCCCATTAATGGAAGCAAACATATTTTCAATGTTTCGGAAACTGTACTTATAGAAATTGAATTAGAGTTCTGTCTAGGGGGTTAGATTTTTGTATTCCCCCAACCAGTATAAAAAAGAGAGAACACTTTCTGCCTTTGAAGTTTTGTTTCCCAACTTAAACATAATGTTTCAATTTCCTCGGAAAAATTCTAGTATGAAATCTTGTTTAGTTGTCTTAGCTCACCGATAGAGTAACACATCTGTTGATCATAGCGACATTGTCTGGAACATAACGCAATTTTAACTATGAAAGCGTTGAAGTCTAAAGCAGATATTTATATGTGCAAATCAGAAGATGGCAGTTATTCTCAACGATGTTTCGGAATTTCGTAAACTCGGCCCTGTCGAGTCAACGAATAATACTTGCAAGAACGAGGCCATAATGCAAAGGCGTCTACTTGCATTATTAAAAATAATATTTTTTTGCAAGGACGTCTATGACAGGATTAGACCCTCTGGGTCATAACGTCCCAGAATGTATGGTCTCCCCAAAATCTACAAGCAAGGTGTTCCACTGAGACCTATTTTATCAATGGTTGGTTTGGCACACTATTCTTTGACTCAGTGGAAATTCTGCAACCTGTGCGCGAATTATATACCACTCACTGCATCCCAGATTATTTTCGGTTTGTTAATTGTTTACGTGGGTTAGATCCAAATGCAGAGACATCTTTTATGTTCTCATTTTATGTCTCTAGTCTCTTAACGAACACACCGCTGAATGAGACTATATGTATATGTACCGACGCGCTCTCTGATGGTCGCCTTACTGTTCCCCGGTTTTCTAAAGAGATTTTTATTGAACTCGTTTTAATTTGTACAAAATCTGTGGAGTTTAGTTTTTTGTGATATTATGTACTGTCAGCTCGACGGGGTTTCAGTGGGGATTCCGTTGGCCCGAACTTTATCAGATATTTTTGTCAGATACTATGAATCTGTTCTGTTCAACTAAAACAAAACCCACTACATATTAAAGATATGTTGACGACACTATTGCTATTTTTCCATCGCAAAGTGAAGCGTCAATATTTTTTGACAGGTTGAATTCTTTGCATGTAGCTCTAAAGTTCACTATGAAAAGTGAGAAGCAAAATTTGCTTCCCTTCTTGGATATCAACGTTCAAGGGGGGGAGGCTTTCTCACTGCAATTTATAGGAAGCCGGCATTTACTGGTCTATATGTAAACTGGTTTTCTTTTGTACTACAATCACGTAAGGTCGGCTTAATTAATACTTTGTTACATAGTTCCTTCATAATTTGTCAGCCTAACAGATTAGACGTTGACCTCGATAAGATCAGGGAAATATTCATCAATAATGGTTATCCTGTTGACCTTATTGATGGCTGTATTTTAAATCCCCTAAAATGTTTGGACCTTTTAAATGCCAGGTTTATTAAAAATTACCGTGGATTGGGGAAAAGAGTAACAGATTTTCCAAACAGATTCGCAGAAGTATTTACGACTGTTTTTATTCTGTGTCCTTGCGTTTTGTATATAATGCAAGACCTGCTTTTCCTTCTTTTCGCAAGGATAGTTTGCCTTACATCAAAAATAGTTATATTGTGTATCCATCCAAATGCCAGTGCGATGCTGGTTATGTTGGGCGAACATCCTTGCATCTTTTGAGTCGTATAAATCAGCATGTTCCATCGAAGATCAGGCAAGGTATGGTGGGGTCTGGTAGTCTCCCGCCTTCTGAAGGTTTGGACTCTGATATTGGCCAGTATTTGATTGACAACCCGTGCTGTGCCGATAGATATACAATATAATGGTTCGAGGTGCTACATAGAGCGAACTCCAAAAACCATTTAAAAATTTCGGAGTCTGTCTCTATTGCGGTGCGGAAACCGTCTTTGTGTCGCCAAAAGCGAAACAGCAAACGCATTATTTCTCTTTGGGGAACTTTGAATCTTTTCTCCCGCTTTTCCCCTCGTTGTGCCAATATTTTAATCGCTTTTTAAACGTTAATAAACTTAACTTTATATGTCCCCGTACTTTTGGCACATTCAATAGTTTCCCATTTGAATTCTTTAAACTTTCGACATAATATTATTTTTTACGCTATCGATTTTCTCCTGATGAGATGATTGCCGAAAGAGCTCTTGAGAAACTCCCGCCTATTTTATTAAAAAAAAAGTATATATGCAAAATGAAAAATCGTTTTTGTAAATATATATATATATATATATATATATATATATATATATACATATATATATACATACATATATGCATATATATATACATATATATATACATATATATATGCATATATATATATATATATATATATATATATATATACACAATTTAAAATAATACCAGTTTAAAGCCAAACAAGTGTAGACTGCCTTTCAATAAATAAGCATATTTATAGAATCTTCATATTTTTAGTACAATTGCACGCTTTCCTTCATATGTTGGTGAAGTACAAGTTTAAATGTTTGGTGTAGGAGAATATACTTGTCGAGCGTGTATGAGTTAAGTAATAGAAAATCTTATGTTTCTAGTAAGCACTTTCGATATGGAATGCAAAATTTAAAAATATAATAATGGTCATAAGATAATCAAGTGCAAGTAAATGAACATACTTTATATCAAAATAAATTCATAATGGGATCTTCATACGGAAAATAAAGGCTTTTTTACGTATCATAGGAAATGGTAATTCTTGGAACATTTAACTTCAGATGTTGGTGAAGTATAAAGTTTGCATATAATATATAGTAGGAGACGCCAGTTGAACTTGTATGTGTTAAGTAAGGGAAAGTCTATAGTTAAGAAAACTGTTGATAATGAATTCAAAATTTTAAATGAGTAACGGTTTAAAGTCAAACAAGTTCAGAATCCCCTTAATTAAATAAGATTATTCATTTTTTTGAAAATCAAAAGTGATGTTTCGATTAATAAAAAAAATTTTCACCAGGAAAAATATGTATGCATATATATCGAGCTAGCGTTACATATGACTGACTATTGTATTTTCTTAAGGCAGATTATTTTTATTTATGATTATAGAGCACACTCACTAGTGATTATTATCCAATGTATGAGAATGAATTAAAAAAAAATACGACTCGGGTGCTATCTGTTAGATTAAAAGCGACGACATTCAGCGCAAATACCTTAATCTGTATTTTTGTCTAGGAAGTCTTACAAATTAAGACATTTGTACTATAATTGTTTAATATTTACCATGTGCTAATATTTGCAGGCTTAATGCTATATTCGATTAACCCTGTCAAAGACAACAATAATTTACAGTTTTGACTCTTAACAGCATTTTTTGCCGGCTAAGAACAAAAACCAAAGTTAACTACAGGCCCATATACACTAAGAATCAAATTCTATCCTCAGCATATCAAAATATCCATAAGTCTTTGGTATATATTCTGTTACCTAAAACGTTTTAATCTTAAATTCGACGTATTTATGCAGAAGACGAAAATATGCATGGATATAATTCAGCGAAATACGAAATAAAAACATCTAATAAGAAACGATATGGAACTAACATTAATTTATTAACACTGGTGTTAAAATGATTATATAAATGTAATACTCTTCATGCAGTTCATCGCATACCCATGACTGGGTATATAAAGTATATACTTTTAATAATTTTCAACTACAAAATGTAGGCTTCTTAGATCAATTTCAGAGCAAGAAAACAAGTAACAGTCCATTAGTATATAAGTAATATATATATATATATATATATATATATATATATCATTCAACCACGGTAGTGGTTGAATATATGCTTAAGTCCGAAATTGAATGAATCTAGACACATTCAAACCCCCATCACTAATTCCGTTCGCAACCAAATTTCAAACAGGTTATATACTTGGATAGAACACCTCATTAGCCACATTTTGGAAAAAAAATTCGAAAATTGGTTCAGTAGAAAAAAAGTTACAACAAAATATGTGGGTTCACAAACAGGAGAGTAAGTACATAAGTGACTAACGCTTTTTTTGATTTAGCATAACTGTTTTTGTATATAAATATTTTTTACTGCGATTTTGCTTATATGACATGTAAGCGTAACGGTTAGAGTACCGGGGGTTGGTGGAAAGGTTTTAGGTTCAATCCCGTGTATCGTTTTTTTTTTATTAAAAAAAAACGAACTTTTTTTTTAATAACTAATTTTTTTTAACTCTCCTTGTGATTTTATAGCAAAAAATGGTGAATTTATCGATTAAAAAATATTAGTGAATTCTATGATATAAATATTCTTTGAATGAACTCAAATTTTTCGTTATCACATTTGATGAAAAATGTAGTCTCATTTTGGCAATGCGTCTGACCAATGATGCTTTTGAACCCGCGACCAGTACTGTGATGTCATCAGCAGCAGCCTGGGCGTAAATATTCCTATTTTTAAACTCCTTTAAAAGAGGATTCAGCATACAGTCCCATAGTAAAGGTTATAAAATCCCACTTTGAGGGTTTTATTTAACTACTTCCCTTTTAACAGTTACCCTCAGTAGTTCTACTTGAACTGTTCTGTGCGTCACCATATACTCAACCCATCGGATGAGTACTGGTGGCACATTGAGTTCTCGTAGCGACTTGAACATACTACTGAAGGGTATGTTGTCAAAAGCTCCAACGATATCTAAAAAGACACCGAGTGGCATCTTCTTTTTTGTTAGTTTACGCTCTATACAGATCACGAATTCACGAACCGCAGTCTCGGTAGAGACCCTGGCTCGGAACTACGGTGATTGAATGATAAATATTGCATAAATGTGTGTTTGAGAGCTATTTTTTTTTGACAATCATTAATGAATATTATAAATTTATATATTAATACAATAGCAATGCCTGGAAAAATCATGGATTATATGGAAAAATGGGCGCATGAAAAGTAATATTCTTAAGATTTTATTAAACCTGGAAAAGTAAATGGCAAGAAATTCAATCTGGAAAAGTAAACAACAAGATATTCTAGTAAAGTAAAAAATAAGAATTTTTTAGACTTAAAATATTGCAGCTAAAAATAAAATTTGAATATTATAAAAATTTTATTTATTATTTGCATATGTTGTTGTTTATTGTTGAGTTAGAAAGAATTAAATGATCCTAATTATGATATAATAAAATTATTAATTTTTATGTAAATTATAAAATTATTAATTCCATCTACTAACTAACTAACTAACTGACTAATGAATTAATTTTATTCAAACAATTTTCACTACATAAATATATGCAAATAATAGGAGGGAAATAAGTTCAATCCAGCGACTGACACCCTTTCTAAAGTGATCCAAAGACGTTGGCTTCCTTTGTGAACAACCCCAACATCAAATCCAGACAGGATAACGGCAGCGGAAGAAACCTTTAACAGTGGCATTCGAATAATTCATAGGGAAGTCACCCGAAACCCAAATAGCACCAGAGCGTTCATTTTGCAAGAGCTGGGCACAGAATTATATAAAAATTAGTTTACAACGTGTCCTATTTACAGACAAGACCCGTGCTACTGTTGGCCGTCCGGACGGACGGGCCAAAGTTGTAAACTCGAACGGAACTCCAACCCCTTACAGAGTTCATCGCTAGCAAGGAGGTAGAGGCACCATATTTTGGGCGGGACTCATTCGGGAATGAGTTAATGGAACCCTTCCGAGTTCCAGAGAGCGTAAAACTTACCAGCAATGCGTACACACCCTTTTTGAATAAAGATTTGTCACCATGGTTAGATGACCATCCATTGCCACGTCGCTTTCCGTGGATTTTCCCGAATTGCAATGCATCATCCCGTTCTGCTAGATCAAGTGCAGCCTTCCTCAAATGTGTAGGCCTCTTTGGAGAAACTATCATCACCTGGCCACCGTGTTCTCCAGACCTTTACCACATTGAACATATCTGATCAATATAAAAAAGAGGAGTTTATGAAGGAGGAGAGCAATTACTTCAAAGGCCTCTTTGCGGAAAATATAGTTGATATTTCTTGAGCCATAACTCATTTTTGAGATAAAATAATTGACTTCCCTGGGGGGGGGACTAAATGAAAAAGAGTTAAAAACATCTTTAATTTTAAAAAAGAAACACTAAATAAGTGGATAGTCCTTAATGTGCGGAGTTTTGAGAAGTTCCTTTCCTTATTATAAGAGGGTAGGATTTAGCAAAATGCGGGATCGGATTTTGTTTGCAAAAGTATTTGATGAAACTACAAGTATATCATAGATCTTACTTGATAACGGAAAATGAAGCAGAGAGAATAGGGTGAATAAAAAAGTAATTTCATGAGAATGGTTAGTCTGGTGAAGGGTAAAGTATCCAATGACGGTAAAATCTAAAAATGCAAAATCCAAGAAAGTTAGTAAAATTTCTATTCGCACTAGTAAAATCCAAGCTAATTGCGTAATTGGAAGATGATCCAAAGTAATACAAAATTCAGAATCCTTGGAATAATTCGCAAATAGGTACAAGGAAAAGGAATGAATTTAAATAATATTATTTAAATATATATATATATATATATATATATATATATACACACACACATATATATATATATATATATATATATATATTAAAACAAAAAATATATAGTCGTGGCATTGGATATACAAATAGTTCCGACAAATAGTTCGTTCAAAGCAGAAATCTTTGTGAAATGACTTAAGAAATCGTTGTGCTCACTGAAGAATCCAATTCTCAAAGCAACTATTGCGAAACATCTGTGGAAATGTCTTTGGTACACGCTATTCAATTATCAATGTCCATGGAGAAATCCCGTAAAGACCTTAATGAAAAAAACATACTATATTAGTCAGTATTTTATGTACATATGTTTACAAGCTAATATTATTCTTTGCGTGTAAACATTTAGATTTACACAGCACATCGTGACAGCCAGATAGCGAGGAATCAGTAGCATTTCTCAACATGGCGCTGACTTCATATCAATTATCGGTAATAACACAGCTGTAAATATCGATACTAACAAAAGATGGTGTCAATGGAAGATTTCCTTTTTTAATAAACGCCAAATACGTGAAACATAGGTATCTGCGTTTTTGTTTTTAATTTCTCCATGTACCCCCTACGTACACCTGCGTGTTTTTCGGTGTGTCTGTATTTTAATGTTTCTATTATATATATATATATATATACATATATATATATATATATATATATATATATATATATATATATATAATAGAAACAGAAAAATACAGACACACCGAAAGACGCGCTAATTTATCTTTAAACACGATCAACATTTAAATTACCTATTTGAACTAATCTCTTTACTATGGAACGAAATGTTTTGGGTATTAAATATGCTATAAGTATAACTTCTTGCTAAACTGCAAGCAATAGAAGATTTCACTTATAATATAAATCTCAACTGTCAGGTTAAATGTATTTATGTATGTATGTATGTATGCATGTATGTATGTATGTATGTATGGATGGATGGATGGATGGATGGATGGATGCATGGATGAATGGATGGCTGTCTAAAACTTTCGACAGAGGCGACGATTTTCAGGAGATCGGTATCATTTGTAAGCTCGACATCTCGAACCACAAATACCGCAAACATCCAAGAAAAAGATTAGGATAATAGTCCGCAATAAATGAAAATTACTCAATAATGAAATACAATTGAAATAATAAATACTGAAAAATTGGCTCAAAAATTTAATTAATTCACCCCAACTGGGCAGTTAACTACAAGGATGGGGCGATTCTTTGCAAGTCATCGTATTGGTTGGATTGACTTTGTTTAATGGGTACGTTGCGAACTTCCGGTGGCGTCATGGAGTAGAGGTCAGTTTTTCTTTAATTTTCTTTTCCGAATTCGCAGTACGAATGTTACATGAAGGGATGTCCCCTTATCATGTAAGTAAGAAAACATACTAAATAAGTGAAAATAATATTAGAGTTAAGGTTAGAATCGAACCTTGTAGGCAAGTGATGAAGATAATACTGGAAAATGGAATGTCATAAATTAAGTCCATTGTTAATTCTATTAAATATAGTTTAATCTTGTTTATATCAGAAAAATAGTAGAGTGTCTATTCTTTTAGAAATCTGAATATTAAATATGCCATATAAAAGAATGGGTGATGCAAATTAAAAATATATTGTTTAAAAGTAAATTAGTATTAGGATTGAGGATTCTTTTGTTTGCCAAAAGTGTGTTTAGACAAACAGTAGGGAAACTCGCGTCACCTAGACTAGTCTATTATTAAAATCTCACCTGTATTTTTATGCATGTATGATTGTATGTATGTATGTATGTATGTATGTATGTATGTATGTAGCTGCGTGAAAAGTAGTCCGGTTTGAAAATAAACTTCTGGCATCATAAACAAAGGAGCTTTCTTAATATAGAAATCTAAGGGTTGTCAGTTGATGAGTTAGAGTTTATCAGTTATGAGACGGGGTTAAAGAGTTTAAGAGTGGGATCCCCTTATTAGCGAAGGGAGAAGAGTAGAGCGATGTAGGCATACAGCTAAGTTCCTAACTTCAATGACTGACCGATCAGATGAATAAAGAAATCACAATTTATGTTTTGTAAGTTTTGTCCCGTGTCGTTATTCTTTACAATAGAAAAGGTAAATGTGATTTATCATCATCTTGTAACCTCGTCCAAATATTATGTGTCTACACCATCATTATAAGTGAAGTGTTTCCTCCCTTCCTTTCTATATGGGTATAAGAACCGTTGCGTCATATATAATGCAGTCCGCATTAATATGAAATCTCCAAGACTTGTCACAGTCGTCATCATGATGTAATATATAAAAATGTCTCCCTCATTATCATCGTTATCTGTTCTAAGTCCCCGTTATATTTTTACCCCCGTATTACATGGCGCGTTAATGTGTCCTTAATACGGACCCCTATACAAAACGTGTTCGAGCCTGCTCGCCCCCTAGTTCTTTGTTTTGCTAAACACCCACATCCAAACAGTAGGGAAACTCGCGTCACCTAGACTAGTCTATTATAAAAATCTCACCTGTATTTTTATGCATGTATGTTTGATTGTATGTATGTATGTGTGTATGTATTATGCATGTATGTATGTATGTCTACCTAAAACTTTAGACACCACGACGGATTTTCAGGAGATTGGTGTCTTTTCGAAGATCCGGCGTTTGGACGACAAATATCGAAACAATGGCTAAAAATATTCACTCCTTTATCCGGAACTTGATATTTTTCAGCAGGGAGGGGTCGCTTTTTTCGTCGATATTTTCGAAAGTCATCCTCTCTTTTCGATTGACTAGCCTTTATTCAACTTTGTCAATCCCGCTTTGAGGATGGACACAATAGCAAAAGGTCGTAATTTCACGTTCTTTTCCTCCTTCGCGATGCGGGTTCGAGCCTACCTGCCTACTATCACTTTTTTTTCTGCTCAACGCACGCCTCCCAACACCCGGGCAATGCTGGGCAACCAGGCTAATCATTTTACAAACGACAGATATCTCTATTTCTCTTCATCTTTCCTCATATATATATATATATATATATATATATATATATATATATATATATATATATATATATATATATGTGTGTGTGTGTGTGTGCGTGTGTGTGTGTGTGTTTTGGTTTATTAATATTTATATTGAAAACCTACTTTTCTATTTATGTAAAAAGAAAATATACTTCTGTTATATATGCGTTGTACAACTGAATTCATCTAAGAAAATTGTAACTAATTTAAATATTATTTTAAACATTCATTTTAATTAATTAGTTTTTCGTTTTGTTTTTGTATCATGATTTTTAGTTAAATATAGAAAATGAACTAATTAGAATTTCTTAGGTGTAGGTTGAATTACGACATTACGAATATGCACGCTGTACATAATAGATGTATGTTCATGTTTTAATTTTTAACCTTGTAGCAAACAAGACTTCACCCCAAAACGTTCTCCTTTAATTCACTTCCGAACTGCCCCTCCCCTGACTAACGACAATCCTTTTTTTCTTCAAGCAGTAACTCAAAAACATTTAATTAAACGGAGGTTATCCATCTGTTGAATTGAACCCAGCAATATTATTCCATGAATAACAGAACCATTTAATTCGGTGTATCCTGGACAAACATAAAAACCGTTATTAATCATTTTTATGTGATATTGCCAAACTTATCCACGTGAAATTTCCTTTCAAGGTTGTGTGCACATGAACTAAAAAACAGAATATGTTTTTAAAAACTCATCTGAAGGAAGACTTCAACTCCTTGAATTTTCCAAGAATTACACGCAATAAGATAATTTAACAATCTCTGACTTTAATTTCTTCCCGGACTTAATTGGGTTTAAACTATCTGTGAAAAGATTTAACTCTGATTGCCCAACTAACAGAAAGTAGAAATAGACAGGATGGCCCTCTAGCCTCATTGAAATTTTAATGACAGGAAAATACAATTTCCCTGTCCCGTTTAACAGGTATTTCCCTCAAAAGATTTGGGAAATTTAGGACAACCAATAGAATAGTAGATTTTAGTCCACAAACCGCGCAAGAATAAACAAAAATCCTTTACGCCGTTGCAATTAATTTCGAAGAGTCCAATAAGACACCTGACACATAAATTTAATTCCTTGGCCCTTTGACATTTAGCATCAAAATTCTGATATTTAGGAAAGTCCTTAACAGAGTTTTCTGTACCCTTGAATAATATGCAAATTGTATTAGTGTTACAACTATAAGATAGTGTTTTGAAGGCATCTGAACCCTTCTAAACATTAACGGATTTTCAGCAAGATTTGGCCGTCATATTGAGCCTAGCTTCCAATAAATAAGACGCCGTTAAACCAGTTGATATAATAAGCTAACAGCAGGAAAGTGCGATTGTATTTATTATAGGACATTGCTACAGATCTTAGAGTTGAAAAGACTAAGGTTATAAATAGTAAGAAGTCTGTTAGAGAGAAAAGAATTCCGCAAATTAGAATTCTTGGGAAAATGTACTGGAATAGGAAGGTGTACATCAATGTAATATTACCAGAACACCACCGAGTAAATTCCAGCTTGAACAAGGAAAGAATGAATAAATAAGACAGTTCTGAGACGCATCTAATAATAGTTAGTTTTTAATAATAAAAAAAAATTTATAAGATAAATATTGTCGAGAAGATGAAAAGGATAAATCAATAGTAATGTTATTGTTTTTCCTTGGAATTTTACTTTGGGATGCGGAACATTATTTTGCTAATGCAACAAAAACAATAGTTTCCAATTACAACTTGTTCCTTTATTAAAGATATAAACCGTGCATTTTGTGCAATAATAAGTTGTGGAATAATAAATAATATTTACTTTATAAAAATGCACTATTATATTTTTAGCAAACTAAATATTCCCGGTGGAACAAGGTTCCTTGCGACCGTAATATTTTTCGCTATGATTACTAGACATATAGTAATCGGTGTTACCTCAAACCTATGCTCTTTCGGGATAATCTTCCCAGCTGTCATGACAAATAAACAGACACGCAATATCCATTCAACCAGGGAGATAAATATTTACGGTTGTAAATTGATCAGAACGGAGGTTGTCCTCTGGGTGAAATTAACAAAATTCGTTTGATATGATCGCAGTGTTATGCCACATTTCAATATTGATCTTCTTAAACGTGGTCATGAACACATAGAAATACTTAAACGGGTAGCCTGAATTGGAAACAGATAGATAAGCAAATCGATAAGCCCACGGGTCACCGATTCAATAGCCTAGAAATTATATCTATATGCAAGCTATTACATTACAGTCTAGGATAAGCTGATTGTTTGGCAGTCAGAAGAGTAGGAAAAGTTAATGCATATGAACTACATAATTCACCTCTCTCTAATGTGTATATATATATATATATATATATATATAGATATATATATATATATATATATATATAGTCTTTTTAAAATATAAATATTCACTTACACGTGTTTCGTCGTCTACAACTAATCAGTGGCTGAATCTAGCGAGATTATAAATCAGGACACCAGAGTAACGAGACTACGGGGTATATATATATATATATATATATATATATATATATATATATATATATATATATATATATATATATATATATATATATATATATATATATATATACTACACCGTTGAAGACCGAAGGATCGGTCGAAAATTATGTACTTATAAAAAAGTTTATTTAATTATTTTTCATAATATTATTTTGTATTTCTGCACGTCAGCAATTAAAACGAATAAAGAAAAGTTATAAAGTTTTATACTTTTCGTATTCTATCTTATTCATATATATATATATATATATATATATATATATATGTATATATATATATATATATACTGAGTTATAAAATATATATGGCTATTAAGCTACACTGAATATTCAGCGTTTAATCCACGCTAGGACTCTTCAGGTGCATAAGCTCGAAGAGTCCGAGAGTGAATGAAACGCGGAATATTCAGTGTAGCTTAATCGACATATATATTGTATAATTAGCTCTACCTACCTGGTGAGCACTTCTGAAGTAAAAGCTTGCGCATAAATTTATACTTTCGTATATTAATTTGGTGTGAGTAAATGAAGTATATATATATATATATATATATATATATATATATATATATATATATAGAGAGAGAGAGAGAGAGAGAGAGAGAGAGAGAGAGCATCGGTAAAGAGAAAGTCCGAAATTATAATTTTTCCAAAAACTGCAAATTTAAGCAAATTTTAATGTAACTGTTTACCTCATGCCTCATTTGATTCGTCTTTTATTCCTCTATAATTTTACCTGTTAATATTTAACGTGTAAATGATATATTCTAGTGTTCACGTCAATTTAAACAAAATAACTTCAAATTGAAGAGGAAAAAAAAAAGTCCGCATCAACAAATTCGCTTAAAACCAGCTTCAATTATCACCCCTAATCAGTTTAAAATATCCACCAACAGGCAACGAAGCATCTCTCATCCTAATTGTTGTTATTCCAGGTTATACAACGTAATATTTAGTTCATATGCCACGGCTTTTTCTTAGTGATTCTCAGGAACTCGTAATTTTCCACCTTTCTGGTTTATCCAATCAAGAAACCGGCTGCAGATTGAAATGTGATGAGAAAACAGTACGAAAGACGGTAAAAACACCAAAACAGCGGCAGTGTTCGTGATGCCCCTAAATCTTGTCCTACGTGAGTAAGTAAGACAATGCTATCAAGATCCGCAGATTAAGAAACAGATTTGAAACGGCTCCCCAAATCAAACAATAGTTCAATCTTGTAAAAAAGTGCTCTGTTTCTACTGACAAGAGGAGATTGAAAGAATTTAATTGGAGAGCATATATTGCAAGCCGCAGGCCATTGATTTCTATAAAGAATAGAAAGCGCCGTCTCGATTTCGTCAGATGCATTGAAAATCATGACTCTTCATATTGGTCAAAAGTGCTTTTTAGCGACGAAACCAAGTTCAATAGGCTAGGCAGTGATGGTAGGCCGTACGTTTGTCGGAGGAAAAACGAATAATTTAATCCTAGGTGCTTAGTTTTCACGCTGCAAGGCGGTGGATGTTCGGTTTTGGTATGCGGCATTATTAATACCAATGATCCAGGGCCCTAGTTCGCTTGGAAGGTCGAATTATTTCGACCAAGTACATTAATATGTTGACGATTCGAATTAATTGGACCAAGTACATTAATATGTTTCTATCCTACTTTGGTCGGAATTTGGATGATGATCCAATCTGCATGCAGAATAATGCTCCCATTTACACAGGTGACAATGTCAAGAGGTTTCCAGAAGAGCATGATATTCCGTGTTTGGATTGGCCTGCACGATCTCTAAAACTAAATACTATCGAACACGTATGGCATTATATCAAGCAACAGCTACGCAATGATAACTTGCAAATTTGGAATAAATTTGGACAAAAGTTATAGAAAAGTGGGGTGCCCTTTTCCCGGACTATTAATGCAGTCTAAATCAAGGAATTCCTAAAAGATTGCAGACTGTAAATTTGCGGATGGGCAATGCTACTAAATATTATCTAGTTCATTGTGTCCCTGTTGTATTTGTGTTGCATTTATGCCATTACGTTACACTTAAATAACAATTTTCCATTATTTGGACTTTCTTTTTGCCTCAATTTGAAGTTATTTTTAATGGAGGTTAACGCTAGAATATTTCAATTAAAAGCGACATATGAACAGGTAAAAGTATAGAATAATAAAAGGCTAATCAAATAAGGTATAACTTTTTTAAACACATTAAGTTTAGGTTAAATTTGCAGTTTTTGCACAAATTACAAACGCGGACTTTCTTTTTACCGCCTGCGTATATTGTGAGAGCGGTGTGTCGAGTTTTGAAGTAGCGAGTTTTTATTATTATTGCTTTCACATAAGTCAACAAACGATCTGGTTGGGAATCTGTGGTTATCTCTGAAAGCTGAGTAACAACAAGTCTCCCCAGACGTCCAACTCTCCCCACCTTCTTCGATAGCATTTGCAAATGAATTGGCATCATAGAAACCACCGCTTACCATTGATTTCTCGCTGGCCATTGGTTTACACTGGAATTTGAGTGACATTCAGCCTCCCCAAGGTCCCAGTTCTCTTTGCGCTTGTCCAGCCGAGGTCTGGTTAGTGCTCGCTCCTTGGTCTTTCAGTTCTTATGGACCCTTCTCGGATTTGGTATCACTTTTTTATTGGGGGCAACGGGGAGGAAACAATGGGGGGGATACATGATAGGGTGTAGAACTTGTAGATATGCAGCTTCGGTGTTCTTCGTTCCCTGTAACGCTTATTCGTTATATTGTCTTCTTGTATTATTCTCCGCATTCAAGGGGGTTCCTTAATATTTCAGTCGTTTTCATTATCGTTAATCGTTGTACTTTTGCAGTTCTTCCTCTGATTCCAATTTCTGACATTCTTTTATCGAAGTGTTTCGGAATTATTCCTAGTGCTCCTACTATTATCGGTAATATTTTGATTTTCGTCATCATCCAAATCCCTTTTAACTCTCTGGCTAGCTTTGTGTATTTGCTTCGTTTCTCCTTTTCTTTCATACTCACCCTGTTGAAAGCTGGAACTGCAAAGTCTACGATTTGGCAGGATTTTTCTTTCTTGTTAATTATTACGACATCTGGTCATCTTGCTTGGATGGGTTTATCAGTCTGTATATCCAGCCCCATGGGAATTTGTGGTTCTCGTTTTCAAGTGTTGTTGCGGTTTTATGTTTGTACCATTTGTCTGTACGCTCAAAATGCAGTCGTTTGCACAATACCCAGTGTACCGCCCTCCCTACTTGGTAATGCATATTTTTTATTCCTTTTGGGCCAGTTTGCTTCATTCACTTACTATATTGTTTATCGTTTCGTCTCCTTCTCCACAGAGTCTGCATTTGCTGGTTTCTCGTGTTTTATCGATCTTTGATTTGATAAGGTTGGTTCTTATCGAGTTATCTTGTGCTGCAGTTATTAGAGATTCAGTTTCTCGGTTTATATGTCCTTTTCGCATCTATGTCCAGGTGTTTTCGTTATTCTCATCTTTTTTTCATTCTTATGAATCTTCCGTGGAGTTGTTTCTCTTCCCTCTTTCCTTTTCTCGTTTTGTCATTTGTGTCTCTGTTTTCTGTTTTATTGTTTTTCAGTGTCTATCGCTGCCATAATAATTCTTTCAGTGTTTTGCATTATGTATTTTTCTACACTTTTTTCGTGTCCTTCCCACAGTCTTAATACAGATCAGTCCTTTCCTGCCGTCTTTCCTTTTCACGTAGATTCTTTCAATATCGCCCTTTGGGTGTAGTGCATTATCCATAGTCATGAGTTTTCTGGTTTTCTGGTCAAGTTGTCTTAGTTCTTCTTTTGTACACCCTATAAACGGCCCAGAGTATCTTACTAGTGATATTGCCTATGTATTTATACCTTTTATTATTTTTTTGCTATATAATTTCGTTTCCAGGAGTTTTCTTGTACTCTTGGGGTATTCCTTTCCAATTTTCTATTAAATTTCTGTTGCTTTGATGGTGTCCGCTTCCAGAATTCCCAAGTATTTATGGTCGCTTTGTTCACCTATTTCCCTCATTTCTGTTTGGTTGGGTAGTTCCATCCCTTCTGTCATTTCCCTTTCTTATCATTAGTTGTGCGCACTTTTCCATTCCAAATTCCATTTGGATATCTTGACTGAAGATCCTTGTAGTGTTTATTAGTGTCTCTAGCTCCTTTTCGGTCCGGGCAAAAAGTTTCAGATCGTCCATGTACATCAGGTGGTTCATTTTTTCCTATGTATTTGAGAAATTGTATCCGGCTTGGCACTTTCTCAGAATACAGTTCAAGGGAATCATGGCTATGATGAACAGTAGTGGTGATAGTGAGTCTCCTTGGAAGATGCCTCTTTCTATGTTAATTTCTGTCATGTGTTGTCGATCAGCTGTCAATTCCAGTCTCTATGTTTTCATTGCATATTCTATTACGTTGGTGATCCTGATTGTGATTTTATACATTTTTTTTAGCATTCTATTATCCATGCTTCAAGGATCCTGTCGTACGCTTTTGTTGTAGTCAATCCATGTCATGGTTAAATTCTTTCTCCTCCTTTTTACCTCCTTTAGTATCTTTTGATCTATATCTAACAATTCATGTGTTTCTCTTATCCTTTTTGGCATCCTTTCTGCTCTTCAGGGATGAGTCAACGGTTTTTCAGGGAGTGGTAGATTTTATCCTCAGTTGTGCTCTCAGTATCTTCCACGTAGTTGGTAAGCAGGTGATTGGCCTATAGTTGCTAGGGAGTGTTCCTTTCTCCGTGCCCTTCTGTCGCAGTGTGGTTCTACTTTTGTCATCCAGTCTGGTACGCTTGCTTCCTGTATACATCTTCTCAATTGTTTGGCTAGCCCTTTGTGTAAGGTTGGGAATTTTTTGAACTAGTATGCATGTATCCCGTCGTGCCCTGGTGCTCTCCAGTTGGCAATTTTCCCTATGGTTTTCTGTAGAGTTTCTTGCTGATTTCATGCACTGTTCCTTCTTTCTATTTCTTTTAACTCTTCTTTCATGTCTTTCAGCCATTCAGTATTTCTATTGTGATCTTGTATCTCTTCCAATATTTTAATCCAGTAGAGTGTTGTTTCTGTCGGATTTAGTTGTTCTGTTTTTGTTTTGCCTCCGTTCACATTTTCACATTTTCGTAGAATTAGCTTTCATTAGTTTCAAATGTTCTGTTTTGTTTGCATGTTCAGATTGATATCTATGTCGTCTCAATCTCCCTTCTTTTGCTTTTATTTTTCGGTCCAGTTCTTCATGTTTCTTGTTTAGTCTCTCCTTGTCAGTTACATTTCCAATATTCTTTTTTCTCCACATTACTTTCTTCCTGGTGATCATTTTGGTTTCTTTTTTATGTTTGTGGATTTGGGTTTCTAGTCTTATTTCCCATTCAGGTTTTGTTGGTCCGCTTGTTCCCGGCTGTTTTTCTGATTTGAGATTCATACTTACCATTTTGGCGCCTGCGTAAATCAGGTTGTTTATGTCTGTGATTGTATTTGTTGGGATGTGTGGGAGGAGTTTGTTAATCTTCTCTGTTTCTGTTTTTAATTTCTTCTGCTCTTGGTTCCGTAATGATGGGGTTTTTGTTTTTTCCTCTTTCATCGGGCGTATTATTTTATTTATTTCATTTGTTTACTTCTCTGTTAGTTCTGTTTCATTGTTTTCGGTTTCCACGTTTGTAGACTTTTTTCTTTGTTGGTCCTCGGCCTTTCGTGTTTTTACTTGTAAGGCTTCAACTTGTTGAATTGCACTACGTGCGATTCCATTTGGGAATGCTTCTTGTTCAGTTTCATTGCTTATGTTTCGCTAAATATCTGTTAGTTCTTGTTTAGAGAGCCAAACTTTCTAAAGTATCAGTCTTGCTTGGTCAGCAATTCTTTGTTCTGTCGTATTGTAGTCACTGGATAGGTCCCATTGTTCTTTCATTCATTTCCGATGCCCTCTATATCTATATTAAGGCTGTTATCATGGCTGTGCTGTGTTTGTTCGGTATCATTTTGTTCCCCGAAATTAGAGGTTATACTTACTTGTTCAGCGTCCATGTTATTTGAGTTTCTGAAACTAGAAACGCAGAATGCCGACCCGATCCCCCATGCTAGCTAACGAAGGAGTACCTACCGATCATGACACCCATATCTTTCTTTTGGGTCACATAGTTTGGATTATTTGTAATTGACATTTTTCATGTTTTGGTGTTTGTGGCATCACCGAGCCACGAATTGTTTTACCTGTGGTTCTGATGCAGGGATAATGCCATGTATCCAAGAGGTATCGTGCACTATTATACATACATATTGGACAAAAAATTAACTAAGTATTCTACTTAGTAAAAGTCGAAAGTAATGCTCTGAAAGAGGGCGTTTGAAGATAGGTCTACCTTACACCATACTGCTTAGCCGCTGGAAATTTTGTATGAGAAAAGACGATGAATGCAATTTACCCCGCCGCTTTGGCAGTATTTAATTCCCTCGTTCAAAGTCGGGGCAAATTTCTACGTCAATATCGATAAAAAGTCTGGTTTCTTATATAGATTCGAACTAACATTAAACTACATAATTCGTCCGTCTGGATATTTTTGCATTCGCTTTTAGAGGATTTTCATTAAATTTGAATTGACAAACAGAATTATACGTTTATATCGAAACAGACTGTTTTCTGAAATAAATTCGAATTAAACATTTAACTTTTTTTTTGTTTTTAAAAGACATGGACTCACATTTCGTTGGTTTCTTTAAAGGAGTTTTCTGTCACGAGTGTACAAATACCTTCCCGCTATGAGCTCTATTCTTGAGTTAAATGCCAGGTCGTTGGTAAGAAGAGGGTAAGGGTTAGGAGGGGGTTGGGGTGGAAACAGTCCTTTCTAGTAGAAACATACGCACATGTATATATGTATGCACATACCCACATGCGCAAACATTCTGCTTGTCTTTGCCAAAGTTAGAAATTTCGCTAGTCGCCTATCTAGCTATTTTCCATTAATTTTTAGAGGATTTTCATTATTTTGAATTGACAAACAGAATTATACGTTTATAGCGAAACAAATACTGTTTTTTGAAATAAATTCGAAGTAGCATTTGACTTTTTTTTTAATACATACACTCACATTTCGTTGGTTTCTTCTTCTTCTTCTTCTTATTATTATTATCGTTGTACACACAGACACACACACACACACACACACACATATATATATACATAAAAATAGTTTTTTTTCGGTGTGGCGAATGTTGGTTAGCGAATTATTACAGCAGTGTATTTTTCTAACCCCGGAACTGATGCTTAAAAGCACAACAAAATTTACACTGTAAACACGTGATTCTTTTAAAAACACTGACACACACAAACACACACACACAGCCACACACACACACAGACACCCATTGAGCACTTTGTAGATATTTTCACCCGAGTCATGAATTTCAGCTATTAAGCGAAGTCCACTAATAATTTGTTTGTAAACAAACTGATGGTCAGAGCATTGTTGCAACTGGCGGGTGTAGATGTAATACAAAATCGAGGAGAAACTTTTACAGCACTGATTCGTGGTCCGATCGTGAGAGCTGCTGACTGTCAATGCGATGGTTGTAGGGTCGATCCACGGCTGGGGAAATGTGTATGTCTTGCTGCACTGATAAGTTGTGATACAACAAGACAGTATTGTATGTGAATGACAAATATATATATATATATATATATATATATATATATATATATATATATATAAGATTTGTTATCGACTTTTTAGCGATATTAACAACTTTTAAACGCTATTTTTTACGCTGCTTCATCATTTTTAACGATATATAAGCTATTCTTGTTAATTCTAAGTTCAATAATGAGTCTCCCCATATTTCCTCATGGGACGGATTTTTATTTATTTATTTTTCTTATAGTCTCATATTACATGTTTGAAATGTATACTTTTTATACACATAATAGAATTTGATTATATAAAGTGAACCGTGCACGATCCCCCGTGAGTGCACAGTGAACGAAGCATCAAAAATGTGTACCCTACCTCTTATTTAGCCACAAATCCTCAGGGACGCCAAATTCTGATTAAAATGAACAAACGATTCAGTTTTAGGTATTAACATATGTACATCTGAGTTCTGTTTCATGCAAAAAAAAAAACTAAGACCATTATCTGCCACCCCAGATTTCGCCTCGAAAGCCCCTAAGACCTTAACATGTTTACATGTGAGTTCATCCCAATGCCAACTGCTAGATAGACATACACAGAAAATGTTAGACAAATATGGTAAAATACTCCACCAAATGGAGTGTTTTTATAAGCCATAAAAAAGATCTACGGCGCACCAAAGAGTTATCGCAAAGCATAGACAAACACATTTTATAAAAAATCAGTTAAAAATTTTAGAAAGTTTTAGACATAAATAGTTTCGGCATAAATACTTTTTGAAAAGCACATATGTGTCCATTTATCCATTTTAACACGAAAGGCGCTCCTAGGGGGGCAACCGGAGTTTTCCCGAAAAGTCCGTTGTTTTTTTTTTTACTCATATCATGATTAATGTTTGTTCCAAATTTCAAAATATTGCAAGGCGTAGTTATTGAGAAAAAATCGAACGGGCGAACGCACAATGGTGAATTTACAGCTTCCCCCCTTTTTGTCGGGGTTCCAATAATAATAATAATAATAATAATAATAATAATAATAATAATAATAATAATAGATAGTAATGATCTCTACTTTGTTCAAGTACGATCTTCAGCATATAAACCACAAGCATTGCTATAAAATTAAACGGGAGAAACACATTATTTCGCGTTTATTACTGGTTCTAAGTTTTACGCTAATCCAATTAATCGCGATTTAATTTAGCTAATATCTTTCCTCTAAATTGCGCCCGATTGTTCTATAATTATTTCATAATATGATTTTATATATTGTTCACATTAATCATTTTATAATTAAATTGATTCTTATATAATTACGCTTGTATTAAAATAAGTCTTCTTAAAACATTCCGATTAATTATTTACATAGAGAATCGAAAATTTTGAAAAATTGTATACAATAATGAGTAGAAACATAGCTAAGTATTGAGTTTCATTTCGAATGAGGAGATGCACTCCACACAGACACAGATTTGTCATTTAATAATTAAAGATTGTTACAAACCAGGACGGTTAATCATATGAACTGTTTAGCTCCGGAAGAGACTAATATTTTTTATTGATTATTTTTTTTAATTTTTTTCTTTTCCGAAGAGATGCACTTTTCCTTATTCACAAGTTTCCTGTGAAAACAATAACTATTTTCATTGATAAGTTATATTATTGGACAAGTCAATACAGAATTTAAGGTGTGAAAATTCATGCTATCAAGGCGAAGTTGCCGTGTTAGAAATACCACAAAAATAGCCATGTAACTGGTCGATCATGGAAAAGGTATTCTATATTTTATTGAATTTTCTTGCTATCTGTATTCTGGCTATCCAATAAGGTGAATTATAATCACTTGAAGTTTTAAAGAATATGAACAATTTGTGAACAAATATATAAGTAAATGGAAAGATTGCCGAGAAACATCATTTCTGTGATTATAGATTTGAAGCATCTGACAAACCTGTTTGCAATATAAGTATTAGTCCTTGTATTGCTGAAGATCTCATACGATGAACTTTTATTGTATGGCACGAAGTTACAATTTATAGTAAAAAAAGCTGTTAATAGAACACTGCAGGATTTGCGTAATCCAAACTGTTTGCTGGGATGCATGGCTAGTTCTTTCCAGTTATTTTAGCTACAATTCGTCAGTTATTCCCATGGGACCTAAGGCAGGTGATTTGAAAGCATGTTTGAAATCCTATGTACTGTGGAAACATGCCAAGCGCTTAAGACTTTCTACAAATATGAGGTTGCATTTACATGGAGATTTTCTGTCTTGACAATTTGCTGATACCTTATTGAAGGTTTGAGAGTGAAGACAGAATATGACTCGAAATAGCGAAATAAGGTTATCAGAAACATCCACGTTGGTAAACTCAGTTGAAGAACTACTTGCAAATTCTTTTCCCTCATTTCAAATTTACAAGTCATGATTGATTATGTGAAAGGGCACTTATAGCACCAGAAACATTGCAATAAATAGTTTGAATGATAGACTTGTGGAAATGTTCCAAGAAAACTGAACATTATAATAAATCCATAGCCTCTGTCGTAGAAGAATTATAAATAGTCAATTATCCCGTTGAGTTTTTGAATTCTATCGATGCAAAAGTACCCTTCGCCATTGTCTTTAATGGTAATAGGTGATTCGGTCATGCTCCTGCGCATCCTCTCACGACCGAGGTTTTCAATGACACAAGATAACTTATCAAGAAATTTATGAGAAATGTTTTCGAGGCCACAGTTATTTCTGGCTGTGGATAGACGAAGATGTTACTATGCCTACAAATTCATTTAATTCTTTTCAACATTTATTTGAGTTCAAATACGTTTTACTTACTATACATTTGTCATTTGCAATGCCTATCAACAAGTAACAAGGTCAGATATCAAGAGTTACTGGTTTACATGTTGAAGAGGTTCGTTTTTTATACACCTAGCTATATATATATATATATATATATATATATATATATATATATATATATATATATATATATTTCTAGAGTAGGGAATAAGACCAGACTTTTCTAAATTCTCGCAAAATGGTAAAACAAGAAATATTAATTGTAAGGAAATTGTCTGTGAGGAATTGACAAACTAATAAATGAACATGGTTCGCAAGTCATATAGAATCCAATTCTTAATTCAAAGGAAAAACGATTTTACAATAAGATTCTTAAAAGATGAACAGAATTACGAGACTATCTTCTGTATCTTGGAAGAAAATTTCGCAAATTGATTTCATGAGCCGTCGTATCTTTTTTTAACTTTTTTTGAACACAAAAAGTAGGCATATTTTTCTCGTTATAACTACTTGATATATATATATATATATATATATATATATATATATATATATGTATGTATATATATGCATATATATATATATATGTGTGTGAGTTCTATATTTGTGATTCATTTTTTATATGTTTGGTGTATATTATACATCCTTTTTTTGTGATTGCGCGATAATCTTCTATGCAAGTTTATAATTCTGTATTCTACAGTCTGATAATTTCGAAGTATTTATTTTTGAATTCTAAACGTTGCTTCTTTCAAAGTATCGCATAAATTGTGATTGCAGTAGTAAGTCTTCATTAATGGAAGCAATTCCCCTCAGTGAAAGAAACTCACTTTTCACATAATTTCGATACTTTCAAGTAACTTCTGACATTATTAATGTTATATGGTCTTACAAAGTTTTACATCCTTTTTGCGATTGAGAGCCTGAATTGTGTCAATGGGTGTTCGTAATAGAAGCTCTGTTTTCTCTGATTTTCTTAAAACATGATTTTTTAGTACCGTAACTTACAAAATAACAACAGAGTTGGTATCAAAAATATAAAAATATTCCGGAAATATTTTACGTCTCTTTTTATCATATTTTGTTTTGGTTTCGATAGCCCGAAAATGAAACTATCTATTTAGACGCACACTTCTTCTTCATAATCTTTCATATTATAATAAACCATTTTGAACGCTGTTTTTCAAACCAGCTAACGACGTGTACTTATGCTAGTACACCCTCTCTCTCCCTCTCTCTCTCTCTCTCTATATATATATATATTTATATATATATATATATATATATATATATATATATATTGTAACCGTGTTGGGTCTAACCCAGGGACTTGACGTGTATTGGGATACCGGATAGAAATCCGGTGTGTCGATAGCTTGGGGTTAGGTATTTCAAATTGAAATGCTCCTTCCAAACGCACGTTGTAAAATAATTTAAAAAAATGCAGCTTGCCGGATATGACGATATTACAACCAAATGGCACTTGCCAAGGTTCGAACCAGCATTATCGTCATGAAACACCTTAATGGCATTCACGGTCAATAATTATGACGATATTACAACCAAATGGCACTTGCCAAGGTTCGAACCAGCATTATCGTCATGAAACACATTAATGGCATTCACGGTTAATAATTAGAATAAGGCAATAAGAACGACGATGACACAATCGAGTATAAACATACTAAAAATACATTAATTTATTTGCATGAATGTAATACAGGTGAATGCAAAACATAATAAAACAACAATAATGCAAATGCGGGTGCATACAACATTACGAAGCCCATCAATTCCCCTTATTCGCTCCTATAACACACAACAGGCTATGCAACATACAAATATCTGTCCGTAAGGTCGCCAAGCTAATCAAGAACCTTGACTCGAGTAAATCAACTTGTCCTGACGTATTCCAATTATAGTGTTAAACAAATTACAAGCAAAACTTGCCCCCATATTATCACACTGTTTAAGCGTTGCCTTAAGGAGAAGTGTTTCCCAACACCCTGGAAAACCTCATCAGTATGCCCTGTATTTAACAATTCAGGTGCTAATCATCTCCATCTCACTACAAACCAATAAGTCTCCTGTGTGTCATGAGTAAGTTACTGGAATCCACAATAAATAGAGAAGTAGTCAACCACCTCAGCAGAAATAACCTTCTTAGCGACACGCAATATGTTTTTCGTGCTGCTAGATCTTAGCAGATGTGCGAACGGTTATATCTCATAGGATTAGCGAATCTCTCGACAAAGGCTTCATTTCTAGGGCAATTGCTCTTGACATCAAAGGCATTCGATAAGGTTTTACATAAAGGCCTACTACACAAGATCTCCAGCTACGGTATAACTGGAGACGTTTTCTCGATCATTAAATCATTTCTCTCTGATAGGCTCATAAGAGGAGTGGTTGATGGGCAGAAATACGATGCCCACAGTATTAATGCTGGAGTCCCTCAGGCGTCCATACTGGGCCCAACTCTCTTCCTGATCTACATCAATGATCTCCCAAAACACATACTAAAATCTTCCGTTTACACCTATGCTGATGACACGACTATCAATGGAAACACATCAAAGGCCGTAAATGATGCTCTCTCTGAGTCTCTCTCTTCTGATCTTGAGCGCGTGGTACAGTGGGGGAAGACCTGGCTGGTTATTTTAATGCATCTAAGACAAAGCTCCTATCTCTACATCATAAGCGCTCTGATCCCCATCTGGCATCAATTGAAATGGATAGCTCTCGTCTAGGGCAGGTCCCATGTTTTGATAAGCTTCTGGGTTTGACCTTTACTCCTGATCTTAAATGGAACACATACATCAAGTGCGTGGCGAAGCTCGCTGGGAAAATGGGGGGAACCTTCTAGCGTTGCAGAAGATATCTCACTAATGATGCAATTCTCTATCTTTTTAAAAGCAAAGTTAGTCCAAGGATGGAATATTGCTGCCACATCTGGGAAGGAGCTGCTAAAAACAGCCTATCCTGCCTTGCCAGAGTAAAAAATAGACTTCGTGGCTTGGGGGGATGCCATTTTCTCTTCCCTGCAACCTCTTTCCCACAGAAGAGACGTAGCGATCCTATCTTTGTTCTATCGATATTTCCATGGCAAGTGCTCGTCTGAGCTCCATTCTCTGGTCCCCCTCGCCAATCTTTAACAAAAAAACACCCGACTAGCTGAAACTACTGTCAATAATCCCCCTTCCTTATCTGTGCCTAAATCAAAACGTAGATTCCATGAACAAATCTTCTTTCTTAGAACTGCACGCCTGTGGATCTTTGTTCCGGTTGCTTGTTTCCCTCCCGACTTCAACCTGGATGTCTTCAAGTCCAACACAAACAAATTCCTGATGAACGGCCCCCTTAAGTAATGAAATTTTATCAATTCTCCAATACTATTACTACAATATCCCATTGATTACTGTACACACAATAACCCTTATCCCCGAGTGGCCCTTGGGCCTTGATAAGTGGTGACCTCCATGTAAAAAAAAATCATTTCAAATAATCAAAGACTCTTGACAATTCAATGTTATTGCTATGCATCATATAAGATGAGAGCCCAATTATTATTATTTCAGGTACACGTAAACAGCTACAACCCATGCACGCTCCTAAAGTTTGATTCCGCTAGATGGTGAATTTGGAAAAATTATCTTGATGTAAGGCAATTTGTTTTAAAGTTTATATATGTCATAAAAACTTATGAATTTTTCAGCTTGCATTTTGACCACTTTTCAGGAATCGACCATCAATTTTTAAGTAGCATAATTTTTTCAAGAAAAGCAGGGAATCTTTCAGGGATGAGAAGAGGTGTGATGGGTATAAGGAAGTCATTAGATTAGAGTTGATTGACCAAATAATACATTTCATGCATAAAAAATTGTCGTGTGTCTATAGAGACATTAGGTGCATAGTTTCATTCAATGTAATAACTATACACACAATTATTCGCGAGGAACTAAAGATAGGAAGGATTTACGCAAAAAGAAACAGTCCACAACTCCAAGACAGATCACCGCCCTCCTTATTGTCCAGACTTTGCTCCCTTTGATTTTCGGTTATTCGCTAAGCTCAAGAAAAATCTAAGAGGTTGTCGTTATAAGACAAGTAGGAAGATGAAAGCGGCTGGGACGAGAGTCATTGACATGATCACACACGAAAACTTCTAGTGAGCCTACCTGAAGTTGATTGAGCGATATAACAAGTGCGTTGCAGCCGGAGGAGATAACCTCGATGGAAACTACAGTTTCATATGTGTTCTTTCAACGAAACTGTCCATACGAAAAAGTCTGAGAAATAATTGCAGGCACATCGTATACGATATTTAATGAAAATTCTCTAAATAGCTGTGTTATTTTAAATCTTGTATAAGGAATGAAATATAGTTTTTAAACATGTAAATTTATTCTGTTTTAAGTTTGTCTAATGCGCTTTATGTTTATTATATTTGCATTTCTATTCTTTCGTTTCTGTATACATTTTTATTTAGACAGAACCACATGCGTTCCTAGTATATTACGTACGCAGACGGAGAATTTACTACTGCTATTTGCAGAATTAATAAGATTATGTTGAATCGCTTTTCATGTGACCAAATCCTACACTTAGTTGTAAAACTATGCAAAAGATACGAAAACAAAATATTTTCAGAAGTAATCTTAAAATGCGTTGTGCAATTCTTAAAACGTTCAAAGGCACGAATGTATCCCCAGGAAAGTTTAATTTGGCTATATCCGGCGAAATATTCAATTTACGTATGTGTCGAACAGCTATATTTAATTCTGTTCATTTTTTTTCATGAACAATATTTATAAATGTATTAAGTGCATTGCATGTAAAATCTGATTATGAATTGAACAAAGTATTTTGTATTCATGAAATAAGAGCTTGCAATACGAACGAAATGTATGAGTTAGAATTATTAAAATAGAAACCAAAAAAAAAAACCCTGATTTTACCCAAAATATATATGTAGTGTATAGGGTGAGATATAATAAATTCACCTCAATAATAGTATTATCATTATGCGACTTTCTTTTTTTTAATAGGAGACACCACTTATCAAGGCTCTGATGCCACTCGACGATAAGGCTTATTGAGTGTACAGTAGTGTATGGAACAATAGAGTAAGGGGCGTTATTAATGAAAACTTGGTAGATTTGATTACTTAAGGGGCCGGATCATTTATTTATGTTTGACTTGAAGACAACCAAGATGTAGTCAGCTGGGAAGTAGGCAAATAGAAGAGAGTTCCACAGGCGTGAGGTTCTAAGATAGAAGCAGTGTTCGTGGAATCTACAGTTAAAGAGTGGGGAAAGCTATTGACAGTGGTTTCAGCTAAACAGGTGTTTTTCGAAACAGATTGGCGAGGGGTGCAGAGATTGGAGCTAATACAAGCACTTGCCGTGGAAATAACGAAAACAAAAACAGAGACAGGCGTGCAACTTCCTTACTATGGGAAAGATTTTGCAGAGAAGAGAAAAAGGGAATACCCCATTAAGTTACAAAATCTATTTTGTACTCTTTCAAGGCAGGATAAGCTGCTTCTTCTTTTATTTCAATTGATGTCAGATGGGTATCAGGGCGTTGATGATGTAAAGATAGGAGCTTAGTTTAAGATGCATTTAAAGTAACCAGCCACGTCTTACCCCATTGTACTACGCGCTCAAGATCCGGGGGGAGAATCAGAGAAAACTTGGCCATTTACTGACTTTGATGTGTTGCCATAAAAGGTAGTTTCTTCAGCATAGATTTCAACGAATGATCTAAATGTGTTTTGGGAGATCATTTTTTTAGATGAGGAAGAGAGGTGAGCCAAGGATGGACCCCTGAGGGACTCCACCATTAATACTATGAGCTTTTGAGTTCTGTCTATCAACCACAACACATCCGAGCCTCTCAGAGAGAAATGATTTAATAATTGAGAAGACATTTCCAGCTATACCGTAGGTGGAAATATCGTGAAGGCCTTCATGTCATATCCTATCAAAGGCCTTTGATATGTCAAGAGATAATGCCCTAGAGGGTAAGCCTTTGTCGAGAAATTCACTTATCCTATGAGATAAAACCATTAGCACATCTGCTGTAGATCTAGCAGAACGTAAACTATATTGCATGTCACTAAGGAGGTTATTCTGTTGAAGTGGTTTACTACTTCCTTATTTAATATTGACTCTAGTAATTTACTCATGACACAGAAGAGACTTATTGGTCTGTACTGAGAGGGAAATGATCTATCACGGAATTCTAAATACAGGACATACTGATAAGGAATTGCAGGGTGGTGGGAAGCAATTCTTCTTAAGATAACGCTTAAACATTTTTGTGATTATTGGAGAAAGCTCTGGTTGAAGCTTTTTCCACGGTATTATTGGAATGCCGTCAGGGCCAGTTGTACTGGAGCAAGGTCCTTGATTAGCTTGGTTACACCACGTACAGATAGTTCTATGTCGCATTGTAGGAAATATGAGGACTGGCTGGCCTTTGTTGCATGGGATAGAAGTATATGCAAAGTTCTTGGTAAAAAGGTGTGCTTTTTCCGATGCTGAGGAGATGACCTCAGGTCCATTGATGATGGTTGGGATAGAACACACGCTTCTGTTCACGGTCCTGTTGACTATTTGTCAAAACTGCAACACATCTAAGGCTGTAAATAACAAAGTTCTCTCTGATTCTCTCTCCTCTGATCTCGAGCGCGTGGTTCAGTGGGGGAAGATGTGGCTGGTTACCTTTAATGCATCCAAAACTAAACTCCTATCCTTACATCATCAACGCTCTGATCCCCAGCTGGCATCAATTGTGATGGATGGCTCTCGTCTGGGTGAGGCCCCGTTTTTTACAAGCTTCTGGGTTTGACCTTTTCTCCTGATCTGAAATGGAACACGTGCATCAAGTCTGTTGCTAAGGTCGCTGGAATTAAAAACTGGCGGGGACCAAGCCGCTGCTAAGGTACTTTGGAATTAACGGACTGAGCATATAGATCTCTTGTATTTTTATTACTCTTTCACAGTGGTTGCTGGCAGTCATCAAAGCGGATTTAGTTTTAGTACATCTATTACATTGGTTGTTATGGAAAAAGCGATTGCTGTGTTCAATGGCAGCAGCGTATTCTGGGGAAAACCATGGCGCGTGGTAATGCTTTTGCAGGAAATTTTTGGAGGGTATGAATCGGTCTATACCTACAATTAACAATTCTATCAGTTTTGATATTATAGAGGGCACACTCTTTTGTAACGCAGATGTAAATCTGATATAAATGCTCGGAAGCTATCCCAGTCGGCCATAGAGCATCGGTATACTGTACGATGGAGAGGTACGTCTGAAGACATTTCGTTTTCATCTTAACTGATACAGCAGAGTGGTCGTAAGATTCCAATGGAGACAGAACGGAGGATGATCATTCCGCAGGGCAAGGTGTGAGGAAAAGGTCTCTGAGTCTTGTGTACTGGATCTCAGAATCTGGCACACGGGTGGGTTCGTGAACAATCTGAGTGAAATCATAAGCAATTGAGAAATTGTGACAGAACCTCCCCTAGTTATCAGTCTTGTTGCAGTGGGTTAACCATTCCACATTGTGAACATTGAAGTCTTCACAAACGCCAATGTTTGCTGAAGGATACGCAGAAAGGAGGCGGTCAATCTTATCAGATATGCTTTTAAAGATAGTAACTCTGCTGTTATTGAGACGATATAGTGCAAATATGAACGCAGTAGTGTGAGCAAATTCAACCCCGAAGCACATATTAGGTAAATAAGGATCTTCTCTGGAGACGTCCTTACCAGAAGGAATCCGTGTTTAATGTAGCACATTCTCCATGCCCATGATGATCTTGGGGGTCGGATTTAGAAGTTAATTTAGAGTATCCTTCAATTATGAACTCATATAGGAAAACAATTCGTTCGATATAAGTTTCACTTGGAATTAATAGGCCTGGTTTAGTCTCCTGTAATAGAGTTTGAACCCCTGGAAGGTTTGAATGTAGACTCCTGATGTTGGAGAAGTAGATATGGTAGTGGACATCTACCTTGGAAGTTGGAGGTCTGGGTTTAATGGAGTATTTTTTTTCTGGAAACCTTTCATGATTGAGTTTTGGGGTTTGTAGAATAGGTCAGGACACTTGCTTAGAGCAGGGCAAAGAGTAAGTGAGAAAAAGAGACAGTTTTTTTTTGTTTCACATGATAAGGTAAAACGTTAACAATTAAAGTGCTATTATGAGAACGTTTCATGCGGTAAACCTTTCGATTATTCAGTCGTAATTTATCAAACATGATAGTTTTGTCGAAACTTGAAATCTGTAAGGATTTCAAATGCAATTTTTTTTTAAATCCACGAGCGTATCTTTCTTTCGTTCTCTCTGCAATGACCAGGTAGTTGCCCTAATTTACTTGGATTTGTATTTATCGTATCGCCTGCACTAGAATTTTCCCTTGAACCTGATGAGAAATTTCATTAACTACTGAATTCTACCTTGTAATTATTAACTACGCTGAACGTCCTTCAGCAAATGCTAGTTAAAATGTCTAATTAATTAATTAATTAATAAAATTAAGTGAATCTTCATGAAATAGTGTATAATGAATATGCATTAAATTTCATTTTTTTTAATGAAAGTCTTTGCCTATAAACCCCACATAAAATCTCTAAAAATGTTCCAACATCAGAAATATTATTATATGTACACTACTAATTGTAAAAAATTTACAAAACATATCGTGGTATCTGATTTTCAACAAATACCTTCGTTTTCTTTTTTTCTCGAACTTTTCGCACGAAACTATAATTTAATATACCTCTTACGTGGACAGTTTACGTCAAACAGTTGTGATCGATAAGTCGTTATGATCATTTAATATGTTGTAAGAGAATTATATACATAACGGTCTTCATCTTATTCCTACTATTATATAAAAATCACTTTGTGTGTGCGTGTGTGAGTTCCTATCTCATAGGTTCCGGTACGACTGAGCCTATTTTTGCCACTTTTACACAAAGGTTATTTATATGTCTGGAAGTGTTCTTAGATATATTTGTACAGAAATTCATCAGAACATCGATGAAAATAAAAAAAGCTCTGATCATAAAAATAGTTTTTTTGTTTTTTTTATCTTATAGATAAAAACAAAAATTTTTTCAGGGGAATATTTTACGTAAGATTTGCGAAGGAAAATGAAAAATCCCAGAAACTCATTTTCGAGAATCGAAAATATCCGATCCCAAAAAATACTTCCTCTCTTATTGATAACAGAGATACTTTTCATAGGAAAAATATAACGTTATACCTGCCAATTAAAATCATAAACTTTTAGCAAATAATGTTCTAAAAAACAAGATTTTATTATCTCGAGACATTGCTCAGTGGTAGATTATTCGGTTACAAATCGAATGATCCCCTGTTCAAACCCAATTGTACGTCATCATTTTATTTTATTTCTTCTTATTAATGAGTTAAATTTATCATAAAAAGACGAGGTACCATTTAAAATCGCTGCAAATCAAGTTTGGGTTGCATATTGTTAAATTAAACATAAGTAAGAAGTGACTTTTTCAGGGCATTTATGCTTTAACCTTAATATAATTTGACACTTACGGAATTTAAGAACGATATTATTATTATTATTATTATTATTATTATTATTATTATTATTATTATTATTATTATTATTCTTGTCATTATATTGGCGAATTAGTCAACCGTAATATCTAATAAATAGAGAATTGATTCAATAATAATTAATCTGCATAAGGTATGCTATCATGGACAGGCGAATTATACCATCGGACAACGATGGGCGGCCAGTGTGTACATAATTAAATTAATGTCGCATATATTTTGTTGTTTTCTTGGATATTAAAAGATCCATTGTATTTTTGTTTCAAATAAATCCAAATAATACATAACTTAGATGATTACATATAAAAACATCCAACCTCTATTTGAATCGGTATATTTTCACGGAATCTAGAATACATTTTCACATTTACTTTTAATAGATGTGCAAATCATATTTGTTTTCACACTTTCGTTAAATATATAATTGCAATATTACGTTTTAATTTAATATTTTTTGTGTAATTTGTATTGATAATTAGTTGAACATTTTTTTTTTGTTAATATGTGTTCCTGTATTTCTTTTATGAGGAGGTACTCAAACAAAAGTACAACAGTAAGCTTGCCAATATCCCTATTGAAAAAAAGACTCCTACAATACTCGAAAGTACAACATTGCAACCTGAGTCGCTTTCCATCGACCACATCCCAACTTCACCAGCACCAGCTAAACATGGTGCACGCTTAAATCTACTTGGAAAACTTGATTTACGCCATCCGTTAAGGACGGTTTACGTGGCTTGCATTAATAAATGCGTTTGCGTCTGCTTTGTGTTTTCTATAAACAAACTATACAAAACACGCAATGAATACGTTCAGTAAATATCAACATTTACAAAGAGTTGATTTATGAGAGTCGGGGGAATGGTAGAAGTACAATATACACGACTATTTGTACAGCCGGATAGTTTTTCGAATCTATTTTATGCGCGGTTATTGGTGACCACAAAAATATACATTTCCGCACGATGTGTTAAACTTCAACATAACAATTGCATTGGACGCTAGACAGACAATTTCATAAAAAAACGTACCGCTTTTTCCAGGCTCCTTTATGTGGAAATTTATTTGATTATTTATGAAATTGATAAATAATAAAACCGACATAATCTGCCCATGTTTAATTTGGTTATATATAATGTTAAGTAAACCGGACTAAAAAATAATTTAAGATAGTAGCAGAACAATATTATAAGTATTATTTATATTAAATACTAAGAAATGAAAAAAAGAAATATTAATAATAAACAAATAGTTAACAAAAAATATAGCATTAAATACAAAAAACATTATATATTATCTTTCATTCGTTGGGTAGAGAATAAGTGTCAAAAACATTATAGATAATGAAGAGTCTAGTACAAAATCTTTTAGTTATATTGCATTGAAATACTGCTCCAGAAATATTTTAATTAAAAGTAATGATTATTATATATTAACAGTTAAGGCAATGATATAATCACAATGCTAACATGGTCCAGTTCAACCGACTATTGCGGCTAAAAAATGGATCGATATATAAAGCGAGGTTTTTATGATGTGGCTAATAGGAAGCCGATTAATTCTACATTTTTGATTATCTTGGAAATTTAAAAAAATAAATACAATGGTATGATTGTTTTACTACTGTGATTAAACAGAATTCATGTTTAATTAAGGATAAATTTAATTGTATTAAGAGATTTTCTTTTATTGGAAAATGTTTACATAAAACACGAAGACACCTATATATATATATATACGTATATATGTACATATATACGTATATATATTTATATATATATATATATACATATATATATATATATATATATATACTTATATATATAATTTAGGTTATTGCAATCGGGTGGAGACAATATTTAGCTTTGACCTATGCAATAATGATTTCATTTGATAAATAACTTGTAGTATTTATTAAAGTAATACAATTAATTATAATAGTATTTATGAAAAACGTAAAATTTATAATCAGTAAAATGTATTTCTATATGTGTAGAGTGACTTTCCCCTCCTATATAGTTTTACAATTGCTTAAGTCGATTCACTCTTTCTTAATTACCTAAATTGTATAAATTAAAGTTGGTTTGGTTTTCAGACAAAAAACAATAACCAGCTAGCAATCCTAATTTTAAACATGCTGTAATGTTTTCTTGTATAAAAAAATGTAATAAACAAAGGCCTAACATAAAATAAAATGGTAAATGTAACACCCCCCCCCAAAAAAAAAATCTTAAAGTTTTCAATATACTGTTGAAATTTTATACTTAACGACTAATGTGATTTCATACATGTTTTAATGTTTTTTGAGATGGGGCTTAATAAATTTTTTATCCCCAATATAATGTGTTGTCGTTTCAACACGTTTTCGCGTCCGGTGTTCAGTTGATAAAAGCGTTGAGTTTCAACAGTTCCAGGTGAACATCTTCTGGGGATAGAGGTTTCAATCCTACACTAATCAGACCAGATGATTAGTTTGCCAAAACGTTGTGAGACAAGAGCAACTATGGAAGACATTAGTTAGTGTGCATAGAGTAACACAACGCAGCATTCTAATTCCGTTGCGGATAATCACCTGAATACGTCCAGAAAATTTGTTGGAATACATCGATACATGATGCAACCAGAACAACTAATGATTAGGACAGCAGTCCACAACGAAACGAATATAAAAAATAAGGTGATTTTATTATGTTCTAATCTAGTCAACCTCTTTGTGCGAGCGCAAAAATTCTATCTTTTCTCGCTTTAGACATATATATGTTTGTAACAAAGGTTTTTTTAAAGTAGATTTTTAAGTAAAATCTTGTTAATGCAGGTAATTTAGCAGATAAAATGTTTAACTAATTTTACCGATTCATCTCTCCCTCTCTCTCTATGTATATATATATATATATATATATATATATATATATATATATATATGTATATATACATACATATATATGTATATATATATGTATATACCATATATAATATATAAAGATATAAATCTAAAAATTATGCCAGCCCTTTTAAGGAACCTGATTCTTAACGTTGAGCTCTTCACATTTGAAATAAAGTCGGTCAAGTTGCTCGCATGTGCAGACCCTCCTATAATGATAAGCTCACTCTGAAAAACCTTAAACATATTTAAATATAAATGTTTAAATTTCAACAATAATTCTCGCGGTTAACAGTTTGGTGTTTGCTAATGGAGTTAAAAACTGCGTCATTGCCGGGCTCGAATCTTTCGACTGGTGTTACTCCTGACACCCTGCAATGATGATTTTGAAAAGGAGGAAACAGTAGTGTATGTAGGTATTTAATAATTATCATAGTAAAATAATTATGGCATCCCCTTTAAGAAACTCGTTTCTTATCGTGGAGGACTTTTAGTTGAATTAAATTCTGAATTGCAGATCATCACATAATGATTAGATCACTCTGACAGACGTTAAACACATGAAAAAAATAACGAAACATATATTAACTCTGTGACTAGATTCCCAGGTTAAAACTACTATTATTTTACTTAATTTTGTTTTATGTCACACGGATTTATAGAGTGTATGGTTTGTAAAATACGGATAAGACAACACATTTTGGACTTTCTCTCGGACAAGAAAGTGTTGTTGATATTGGGCTCAGGTTAAACACAAATAGGCCATAATTACGTATTTCTTTAAAAAAATCTGACAAATATAATATGGTCATTTTTTAAAATGAGAATTAAAGTTGATTTATTTTTAAATTAGAAATACTTTTAAATAACCATCATTATGAACACACGTACTGTATAATTTACCTTGAAATCGAAGATGAGTAACGTTTAGCTTGGTCAGTTTTTAATGGATGGCATTTATGAATTTCAGCTACTGTATGTGTTATCCACTTATCTTGACATTGTTTGCAGATATTTAAGCATTTCCCTTTGCTACTGAGCTCATACAGTGTTGATACAGGAGAGCTGTGGCTGGGATTGTACAAACCCTGCCTCACTATTACATGCGCAGATATTCTCGCGAAACAAACAAAGGGATAAACACAATAATCAGGAAAGAAATAAGTAACCGTGTTCATCGCTATTGCGGAAATCATATTTTTAGTGTGTTTATCTACGGTCATCTAAGTGGGTTCTACCGGGAAAATCAGTTACTAAAGTCAGTAACGTTTTGCCTAAATGAACAGAAAGTAAGAGAAAAAGATAAAAATATATATTTTTATAATATAGACAAAGTAAGAAAGAAAATATATGCAATTCTTATGCGATCAATTCATATATACGTTTCGGTTAGTTAATCGCATTCATTTCTTATTCAATTTAAAGGGGTATGTTATACAGAAAGCGTATATTTCCGAAAATATACTGTAAATGGGCATACGAAAACAGAAAATTTCGAAACAGTATATCATATTAGCCGCAAGAGATACAATGAATGCGCCTAGTAATTAACAAACGAACAATTCTGCAAATCCGCAATCCATTTTATAAAGGTGTTCGAAATAGTTAATCAAATATCTTCAAACGCAGAAGAGAGCAACTCGTACGTACGTTGGAAAAGTGTAGCAGGAATGAATCAATAGTTTTTCAGAAAATAATATAATTAAGGCGGTATTGAGAAAAAAATTAGCAACAGAGATAATTTTCTATTGCAATGTGGGTTTGGTGGTGGGTATATAGATTTTGCGTGAGACTATAAGTAGCTTCTTGTTAATGCAGAATACGGCGAATATGGAGAAACTGTAGATATTACTTCAGCTGAAAAAAGCAGGCGAATGTGTTTATAAATTCCTAAGGAAAGCTTGACCAAAACGGGATTATATTTCGTTTGTCTTAACAGAGCTATAAAAACTGATGATAACTGAGTAAATGCGAGTGTTCGATTTTATATATCGACGATAAGAATAATTATAATTTATATTATCGAAGAAATACTTGTCTTAATCGAGGAAATTGTGAATAAATTCAGGAAAGAATTCGAATAAAACACTTCTGATTCTACTGTAATGATTTGGAAGCATATTTTCGAATAAGCAGATGAAGCGACATAATAAAATTAACTTGTTATTAAAAGGAGATTAGACAATAATGTCACAACACGAATAAATGTGTATAACGGGGCTGTAAGCGAATTAAATTCAATGTATTATAAAAACTCAATAGCATATACTACCTTACACTCATGTGCGGTAGTACCATGCTCAGCTTTTACCACACAAACTATTGTGAAAAGTAAAGGAGGATAGACACAAATATTAGAAAAGGCGATGATATCGACTGGAAGACTATGGAGATTGTTGGAACGTTGAGGAAATTATTGCTACTCAGGCTCTTTTTATAGAACCTTACTGATTCACCTTTAATGTACTTTTCTAATAATTATAAAACCCCAAATTTTGGTAGTAGTACAAACTTTAACAAATTAATACTGAGTCTAAGGATGTAGCATATTGTTCTCACAAAACACAGCCTGGAACGCTACGTACAATTTCATTTACACTTCGAAGAGAGAAAGCTTGTCTCGTATTTTTGAAAAGATGATGGTATCGATAGGGCAAGGTTGGCCGATTCTAAAAGTAGCCCGCTTATTGCTTTTTCCTCGCTTAGTGGGGGTGCTCTTTTCTATTCCCTGCAACCTCTTTTCCACATAAAGGACGTCTCGAGCCTGTCTCTGCTTTATCGTTAGTTTACCGTGAGCTTCAATCTATGGCCCCACCCTCGCCAAACGTTCACAAAAACATCTGTCTGGCGAAAACCACTATTAATGTATTAATGATTTCCAACCTCTTTATCTGTGCCTATACCTAAATGAAGATTCCATGAACAAAACTTCTTTCTTAGAAGTGCACGCATCTAGAACTCTTCCGATTGCCTGCTTTCCAACTGACTACAATCTCATTGGCTTCAATTCCAGCATAAACAAGTTCTTGATGAAGCGTCTCCCTAATTAATCTAAT
Organism: Euprymna scolopes; assembly: GCF_053919585.1. Lineage (NCBI taxonomy): Eukaryota > Metazoa > Mollusca > Cephalopoda > Sepiida > Sepiolidae > Euprymna > Euprymna scolopes. The sequence continues at coordinate 34,490,600 of NC_136504.1, read as the reverse complement.
TTTCAAAATTCCTACTACTTATGTTTACTATGCTATAATCAGATTGACTACTTTATACGCATTAGCCGTTATCCTCGAGTGGCCTCCGGGTCTTGATAAGTGATGATTCATATGTAAAAAATTAGAATTCTTAAAACAAAACAAATTCGTGGATTGCATTTTACCGCGAAAAACGTGTGACCTAACCTTTCTCTTTACAGAACTGTTCTGTCCAAATACGTAATTTGTAAAGTAGGTGGAAATGTACGATTTACTCAAGAAAGTTGACAAAGGTCTATTTAGCATTTGTACCAATACAAATAAAATATTAGAACGACTTTAATCTGGCAGGACTGAATTCTTACGATTTTCAAAAGCATAATATTTGTAAAAATCTTGCCATTGGGTAAAGACTCTGAAATAAGACCAAACTTAATTAGAAAGTAAACAAAATCTAAAACTAAATTAGCAGAAGACTACCAATAAGAGCTTATTATTATTGATGGTAGGAAAGATGCACAAAAATCGAAAACCTATTCTTCAGAGCAAGCAACATGGAAAAGACAACTCAATAAAAAAAAACAAAAAAAAACACCATCACGTATATAATATCCGTATGGAGCCAGGCCCTACCTTCGTCGCACAATAACTAACCTGAATTTAAACATATATTTCGTAACAGAAATTATTATTCCAGTTTCGCTTATATATATATATATATATATATATATATATATATATATATATTATGTGTGTGTATGAGCATTATAATAGTAAAATTAACAAAAGAATATATAATTATAATTGTAATAATGATTTTAACATCGATTTTAATAATAAAAGTAATGAGAATATTAATAATTGCATGATAAAAATTAAATTGAATTGATAATATAAATACGAATAGTGAGATATACATATATTATCAATATGCACATTCAGGCAAGTTGTCTACGTATATCCTTAGATCCATTAGGGTGTTATTCTAGAACAGGAAGATTTATTAAAAAAAACACTTTTGTCGAAAGAGAGTTTAACCATTCTAGCAGAGATTGGTTGCATTATGGAGTTAATGATTTACTAAGGGTGATTAGAATTAAGATTGAGTGAGATATCTAGGAAGTTATATGTTTTCTTATTACGTCCATACGTTTTTTGCATCAGTATACAACTTATCTAAAGTGTTAATAGGAACGATCTTATAAGCGTTTTCAAGCTCTTTATATGAGATATGTTTATGAGCAGAGTAGTCAGGTTTTGTAGTAATCCTTTGTTTTTAAATCTGGGGGAAATATGGGGTCTGTTCTTTATTTTTTTTGCAAAATTATAATTGTTTCTAGAAACTGGATTATTGTGGTGCTTTCCTGTTTTGGAAATAGATCCTCCTAACGAACTCTATTATAGAGGTTTAAAATTCATCAAGTTAATGATTGTGTGTGCCAGGTGTAGAATTGACCTGCTCCCTTTCGGCCTTTTTTCACTCCCTGATATGGAGTGAAGCTTCTAGGAATTCTTGGTGTGGCTGATCAACCAAAGACCTACGAACTTTGAAATGTTTCTTTAAAATAAGATACCAATGGAAAGGCTTTCATCGTATGTATTTTCTTTGATCTCCATAGTGTTTGTATTGGGCTTCTTGATTTGGTTGGGATAAATATATTAATATATGAATATTAATATTTATATTAGATTGCAGTTAACAATTTCTTGTATCGGAAAACATTTCATGACCATTGCCTATATATATATATATATATATATATATATATATATATATATATATATATATATATATATATATAGTCATTATATTTCACAACAGCAGATATATATATATATATATATATATATATATACATATACATATATATATATATATCTGCTGTTGTGAAATATAATGGCAATATATATATATATATATATATATATATATATACATATATATGTTGTCATTATATTTCACAGCATATATATATATATATATATATATATAGGTGTGGATTTTTATCTTTCTATCAATATATATTATATATATAACTGCAGTTGTGAATATATATATATATATATATATACATATATATTGATAGAAAGAGAAAGACACAGAGACAGCGAGGGTTAGTTTGTATATTAATAGATGATGATTTTCGGACAGCGATTGACAGTTTTGCAAAACCAGATAATATTGTATAATTAAAGTGTTTTCTTATCACTTTCGAATGTGATGTGAATATAATTTCAAAGCTGTAAATAAGTTTTAAAGAATAATCAACAATAAAACACGCATCTTTATATTCAATTTCTGGTTTGTTATGAACACCGCGTATTTTATATTAAAATCTATATTTATATAATGCGCCAACGCTTTATTTAATACGATTCTACTTGATTATATCGAATAAAATTATGAGTGTGTATTATTTCATATAAAGATATTTATACAGTAGTGTCGAAAAGTGAAGGTACGGTCGATCAATTTTTTTGAATGACTTCTAATTTGTTCTATGATAAAAAAATAAATGGTGAATTTTCTAATGTTTAATAATAGTAGTTAAATAAAAAAGAAATTGGAGGGAGATTTAAATACATATTAGTTTGTCCATATAAATAAAATAAATACATTTAATTAAATTACAGGCGTACAAATCTTAAGAAACAGGGAAATTAATTATAAAAAAATAAAAATCCTTTCAGTATTTATTGAAACGCCCATTCTTTTCAATCACAATATGGCACCTCTTGTTGCAAGACAAATGCAATCGTTCACATGTCATAAGATATTATTCCAAAATTCTTTATGCATTCACATAAATCATCAACTTTTTTTCCGTGATCTTATCATTAATAATTTCCCAAACATTTTCAGTTGGATTAAGGTCGCGGTTCTGAGCTGGCCAATCCATAACACAAATATTAGATCTGTTTAGCTCTTCTAAATCTAATTTTGCTATATGGCAAGATGCGTTGTCTTGCATTAATATATCAGAATCAAATAGATTAGGACCCACATGTTCTTTAATCAATTTTCGGTACATTCAGGCATTAACTTTTCCAATAATCCATACAAGGGAGCTACTTTCTTTTGAAGATATCATGCCCTATACTATTATACTGCCACCTCCAAATTTTACTGCACTTTTAACGGACTTGGGAGACAGTCTTTCTCTATTTTTTTTCTTCTGAAATGTGAACTTTTGTCTGATGGGAAAAGATTGAATTATGATTCACCACTAAAATGAAGCTTTTCTTATTTTTTTCTATCCAAAACCAATGTTTTTCGGCGAATAACAATCTGGCCTTTTTATTTTTAATAGAAGTTAAAGGATTTGAGCATGGGCTTCTTATCCAACTTCGTTTAATCTCCGTGAGATCGTTTGTAGGGAATTTTTTGCCCAGTTTCGTGTGTAAAATCCCTGGATATCGAAGTCGCAGTTTTAAAGCGATCATAACGAAATAATCCAGTGATTTTTCTATCATCAGTCATAGTTAACCGGGTTCGGCCCAATTTTGCTTTTCAGACAACGGGAACCCATTTTTTCTATTTTCAATAATCCGAAAAGAACACTTTAGACATTTTCAATATGTTAGCAATCTCCCCTATAAAATGTTTTCATCATTATGGTCACAAATATGCTCTTTTTCTTCTATTAATAGCTTTTTCGAATATTCAGAATCGACATTTTGTTAAGTTGTTATTAAAATTGATAAAGTCTGTATTAATCTTCCGCGTGCGATAACTTTTGGACACGTGCTATTTAAATTTATTTATGCGTAAAAAAATAATATATACTCAAAATCCAAAATGAGAAAAATATTTTGGATTTAACTACCATTATATTGGAAAATTCACCAAAAGTTTGTTTTTCCCTTTTCATAGATAAAGTCATTAAAAAAAATGATCGACTGTTCCTTAACTTTTGGTAGCTACCGTATCTACAAATACTGGTCGAAGTATCTCTATTAAAAATATGTATATATATATATATATATATATATATATATATATATATATATATATATATATATATACGTAAGCAAGGGGCACCAAGCTTTCTCTGGTCGTAAAAGACGTTACATTCTGATATTTCTTTGTCTGGATAATGCATCTATTATTTTAGAGTCGTGATCTCAAAAGTAAACATGTATCTAAGTGCCACTAGCTTGAATCGAAACCGAACAAAAAACTCCAGCATTTAAACCTAAGGTTATCACTGTACCAGCAGTACACAAGTTTCAGTTTTGACCGTTGTGTGACCCCTTACAATCATTTTAACCGGCTAAACGACCATATAGACGATGGGCCAACTACAATTTTCGTGCCATTTCGTCAATGCATAATCTATATGAAAACGGTTCACTTGATTCAAAGAGATTCGATGTCGTAGAGTGTAAATTTAAAAAGGTCTTCATGTGAACGATGCGCATTTTTTTTATAATTTGCAATTTAATTTTATTATTTCACTGCACGAGTTGAGCTGAGCATAAATATCATGTAAGGGAGGTAATCATTTAGTAAATGTTTTGGTCAATAGTTACCTCCCTTAGTTTAAAAATTCGTCCAGAAAATTAATGCCCAAATGTTTGTGCAATGCATTTTAAGTAAAATACGACTGAAAAAAATCCATTTACTGTAATAATATATTTCAAAAAATTGTTAATATGCAAATAAATGGAATAATTTTGTCTGTTAGCAAGATAATGTTGCTCGTATGTTGAAACTTTGTTCATATTTTAAAAACATTGGCAAAGCGAACAAACAAAATATCGGAATGCATTAAAAATGTTATAATCGATTCACAGACATCGCAAGGTAATCTTTTTTCTAATGAATAAATATATGGCATGTGAAATATCTTTTTTCTTTCACCAAATCGTGTGTTGTGCCAATAAATTTTATTTTGAATAAATATATAATATGTATGTGTGTGTGCGTGTATGTTTGAATATGTTTTTCTGTTTTTTTTCTTCTGTTTAATTGTTTTATTTATTAAGCATAATTAATACAATTTCTTATTAAAACCTCATGTCCATGAATTTTGCATTGTTCTAAAATAATTTCAGGTAGAAATAAATTATATTTAAACTTTCCTCAGCTATTAAAATAATCTGCTATTTATTTACATCTACAATATTTTTACAGCATTTTTATCATTTGTCTATTAAATAAATACATGCTAACTATACTGGTGTGTTACAGGCTGGAAAAAGTTGAGAAACGCGAGATTACAGGAATGAATTTACTCTTCACTGCACCATCAACAAGAAATGAAGAGCTTGAACCCTGCCAGAAAAGCAGTAGTAATTTCAGTCAATCCACTTTTGTTAAAGGTGATCAAACTACTCGCTGTTTCTGTTTTATTTAAATCATTTTGTGAAACCAAAACAATCATTGCCGATTTGGCTATGCCAATGATCAATATTTACTGTGAAAGTTTCAGGCTGGGCAGGTCTCAATATTGTTTCATTGCAGGCCCAAATGCCAACAAAAATTAATATTGGATATTTGTCTCTGGTCAATGGTAACCCAACTCAACTAAGTGCTGTGAATACAGTGTTTTTAAAAGTCTTGCAATTGCTATCGATATAAATGCGAATCCTCTACAGCCCCTGGTTTTCTTTTTATATCCTTATCCAGGTTTGCCAATAAACGAAAGAGCGAATAAGGATTTTCATTCTTGATATACCTGGATCTCCTACATGGAATTACTTGATCATTCTTTTCTGTAATATCGCAGGAATTACGACCTTGTCTCTATATAACAGGACGTTATCGCAAATTGAATAAATTTATTCATCAAGTTCGTTATTGTCAATCCTTTCTTTCGTGCGTATAATAAATTCGTCCACCTCTGCCTTACTCGTAATCTTATGAAGCGTTACTGGAAGTTCTCTTATTGTGTCACATAACGAATTTTTCACTTTAACTTCCGCTTGAATGGCTGTTATTACCATATCCTCTAATGGTTCTGTCTGCTTAGGTATTAACCTCAATAATCCGTCTGCATGACCAAATATTTTACACGGTACATACTCCATTTAGAATTCTAATTGAGAAGTATGGTACCCCATATTTGGAGTTTATTCGACGTCTGTTGTGGTAGACCCTTTTTCGATCCTAAAATCGTTAATAATGGTTTGTGATCTGTTTGTAACAGAAATTGCCTACCGTGCAGGAAACGATTAAATTTCCTTACCGCGAATATAATGCTTGGTGCCTCTTTTTTTTAATTTGTGACTAGTTCTTTTCAGCTGGCAAACGTGATCGGGATGAATGTGCTATGGGTTTCACATTTCCATCATCCATTTTGTGTAAAATGTATACTCCTCTGCCATAAAAGCTGGCATCGCTTGCAACTATAATTTAACCCGTGTGATTATAATCTGCCAGACACAAGTCAGACGTTAAAGTCTCTTTAATTTTCCGAAATACTTCTTCGCACTCCTGCGTCCATAACCATTTTAGGTCTTTTCTTAACAGTTCATTTAAAGGCGACCTTTGTTTATGCATATTTGGCACAAATACATTGTAGTAATTTTCCTAACATGAGAAATTTTGTAAAGACGCAATATTTTCCTTTATTGCACTCGATCTGTCTGGATCCGGCCTTCTTCGATGTTTATCGATGATTTGGGCCAAGTATTTTATTTTCTCCATAAAAAAATGTACATTTTTCGTGTTTTACTTTAAATCCATAATCCTGCTGCCTTTTGAATACTTGTAAACATGAGGTTTGTTCTGTTCTTTGCTTTTCATTAACACATCATCCTGGTACCCTACTGCAAAATCCAACCCATTTAACATAATGTCCATAATTTGCGGAAAAATCGCAGGGGCGACTTTGACCCCAAAAGGAAGTCTTTTTAACTTGTACAATCCCTTATGGGTATTAATACGGCAGCTTCGTACACCCCTCATCGACTGGAACTTGTAAGTACGCGTCGCTGAGGTCGATTAGAGAAAAATATTACCCTCCACTCAGTTTCGCAAATATCTCTTCAGGGCTCGGAAGAGGATAATGGTGATCTTGTAATGCCTTATTTAAGCCTGTCGCGAAGTCGGCGCAAACCTGAATCTCTTTACTCTTCTCTTGGACGTAAACCGTTGGTGCAGCCCACTTACTGTGATCAATTTTTCCGATAACACCCATGTTTTCGAGTCTTTCTAATTCACCGTCTATCTGTTCTATAGCGATGTATGGAAAATTTCTTTTCATTATTAACACTGGCTGTTCATTTAATTTTACGTCAAATTTTGCTACCGCTTTAGTACACCTCAAACCGCCTGAAAATACGGCTGGGAAATTCTTTTAACTCCCTCTTAAGTTTTTCTGCCTCCACATTTGAATCCTCAACCTTTTGGCAAAATGAGCTTAAAGGCGGATCCCATAGTCTAAACTTTTCGAACAGATCAGTTCCAAAGAGTTTGTTTGATTTTCGTATGAAAAAATTCTTGCTCTTTCATTCCCGTTCTGGAAAAAGATACTCACCAATAATTCTCCTTCGAAGGTAATTTTCTCGCCACTAACGTTTCTCGCTATTTTTTGTGATTTAATCATAGTGGGTCTCCCAAGCATCTTCCATGTCTGTACATTAATAATGGAAATGTCAGACCCACTATCAAGTTGTAACCTTACTTTCTTTTTAAACATTTTGACCTGTAATATTTCCGAATATTTTGTTTCTCAGATTCAATTTTCGTAGGTTTAATGGATGTCTTTCTACCAGATATTTTATGAATTTCTGGTGGCAGTTGTCATATTGTTTGAATTTGTAGGGACACTCATTGTACTAATGTTTATTTTCACCCCTCCAACATGGTCCAGGTGGATCTTTTCACTGTTTCTTTCTCTGGTTATTTTTGGAATCGATTTTTTCTTTTTATGTATCTTTTTAATATGCAACACTCCGTTTTCCTCTTTGTCACGACTGTCTTGTTTCAACGCAGTAAACTGTTCACAGTCTTCGCTAAGGTTTGTAGTTTTAAATTCGATTCGTTTTCGAGTCTATTTAAAACACCACGCCTTATTTCAGCGTCTTTATTTAAGACCAACCCTTTCACAAATATTAAACATTTTAAATTATCTGATAATAATTCCTCCAGTTTAACATCGTCGCAATGTCTGTTCACTATACTTGCATAAGTAGTGTAGTCGTCTTCCTCTCTTCTAGTAACATGCATACATTTATATCACCTATGGAAAATAGATGTTTTCGCAGAAACCAGTTCTGTAAGTAGCGTAACTGTTTCTTGGAAGCTCAACCCACTGGTCATTTTTTGGAGAATAAAATTCACGAACTTTGTATGCTCATCTATTCCCAATTTCCATAGCAAACGCCTAACTTTTTTCACGTGTGACCGGGTATCACAATCCGATATAAAAATATACTCATATCGTCTATAGTACTGGACGAAACTGACATCGTCTTCTGGATTATAATTGACATTTTCAATAGTGGCCCACACAGCTAGGTTAGAAAATGCGTGATGATTATCGTCCGCTTTATATGACTATGTCGCCTCCAGAATTTTTCTTTGTTCCTCCTGTGTTTTCATCAATAATTCCTCGAAGCGTTTCTATTGTTGAAGCATTTTTTCGTCAAATGCTTGTTTAAATCCCTCTTCCCTTCCTACTTGTTGTTGAATTTGCTTCTTTTGCAAAGCGAGATTTTGCTCTACCTGGAATTGGAACAATTCGAACAGTGAATCTTTGAATTTCGCATCCATCATACGAATTCATTTTACAATTTACGCTTGTGTTAAATAAATATTCCTCAGTAAAAAATATCAACTACGTTTTCTTTCCCAATTCTTTAGTTTGAAGAACAACAGTTTAGCAGACCTCTTGTAACTTAATTTGTTGAACACTATATTTCCAGTCTTACTAGAATCAATCCAGCAGAATAACATTTGTTTAACATTTTTTTTTATTTGCACGCGTTTTTGCGTAGCAAAAATACAATCTGTCGCTTTAAATATCCGACAGATTCGTATGGAAAACTTTTAGGGTTTTTTTACTCTCTTTGCCTTTTGCAAAAAAGATGACTTGATTATTTACTTGTTCGCTAAGCACAAATGACTTACGGAAATAATTATATTTCACTGTCTGTCTCTTTTTCTCAAGCGTGTTTTTTTTTCAAATCCCAGATATTATTGGAATAACGATACGCTTACACGGTATTTGATAGTTTGTTTTGGATATTTAACTTTGCAGAAGAAAATTCTTGCCGTAGGAAAATGGCTTCGGGTGAAGAAAAGATGAACCCTTTTTCCCTTTCTAAAACGCTTGGTAAGTGTGTTACATTATTATATAATTTACAACATTCGCGTTTTTCGCTGTAGATTTTGGTAGCAAGTTTTTTTCCGTCGCCAAATTACTATTGTAGTAATTAATTCGCTGTTAATCCTTGCGTATACAAATATCTGTTGGAATGACGAAGATGTTCTGCCGTAAAGATTTTACACATATTTATTTACATCACTTTTGGTGATTCTCTGCAGTGATGGTCATTTCGATTCCTTGTCGCCAATCTGTTTTGTCGTGGAACAACAGTGAAAATAAGAACAATCAAGTCGAGGTTCGGTTAAGGAACAAGTGTATTAACAATAATGTACAACTAGAGGAAAGCGTGTATATCTGCTGGGCCCTCGGCTAGCAGTTGAAGTGCAGTCGCATCTCGCTCACGGTGTTGAAATTACTAGCGCTATTTATCGTGCTAATCGGTGAAAATTCCTCTGTTCAAGGAAGGCCGGTATCGCAGTAATTAAGCTTGCTGCTTTTATTTACCATCAATACTCGACTTTTTCAGTGATAAGTACAATTCATTGTGTATGTTAAACTCTGAATAAAGACGCCATTTGATTACACCCAGCCCTTTGTTACGTGCTCCGAAGAACACACCAGCACAATTTCGAAAATTCGTCATGTCTGGAATCTCTACTTTTATTTATGTTGATGTATTGGAAGAAATTGGCAGCAGAAGAATTTCATGGAAAAACTGTGATTGCGTTATTTAGTCAAAGATGTTTCATGTTGTGTCCTAACAGTGATACAAAGAAAGTAATCACAAAAATATAGACAGAATTAACAACTGACCATGAAGAAGCAGATGCCCGTTTTTGCTTCATGCAAGGCCTGCACCAACTGATTTCCCTTCCATTCTAATTAAGACTTCAGATACGGATGTTTTTCTTCTTTGTCTTGCTCAACAAAATGATTAAAACTCTTATTTATATATGACAAGTAATACCAGTCGGTCATCTTGTTTGATCTCTGTTAAATCAGTTGCAGAGAGATGCGGAATTGTTATTTCAAGCGCCTTACATTCTTTGTGTGCATTCACTGGCTGTGACACTGTTAGTAGTTTTTAGGGAAATGGGGAAAATAAAACAATTTTAATTGATGAAAGAAACAGAAGAATTGTTTTAAAATTTCACATTGTTAGGCTGAACCTGGTATTTGACTGACAATTTCTTCCAGCAAGTAGAAAAAATTGTGGACTCTCTGTTTGGAAATAGAAATGTTTCTTCCGTGAATACTGTCAGTGTTAATATTTTTCCCATGACTGGAAAATGTGATAATAATGTACCACATTGTCAAAATAGTTTACGATTACATGCAGAAATGGAAAATTATCAGATGGCAATTGGGAGGAAATGTCTTCGTATTAATATTAATGCTCCTTCTCCAACAAACCATGGCTGGATATGTAAACATAAAGCACAAATTGATCTCTAGAGCAGCCTTCCAAAAACCACATTAACATTAATCAATTTAGTAATGTGTAACTGTAAGAAGAACAGCTGTGACTCCAGGCGTTGTTCTTGTGTTCGTCAAACACAGTCTTGTACCGACCTTTGCCAGTGAGTAGATTGTTTTAATGTAGTTGTAAAAAAAAAAGTAATAATAAAATGCAGCGGTTCACTGAAAGAGAAGATTCAAACTCCTCAGATGATGAATGATAAGATGAGCTTTCAGAATTAGAGAAAAATCAATTAGTTTTCAATTCCTTTTCTAAATGTATTACTTCATAACATTTTTTTCAAAATAACTAAAAAAAACTCTTATTGTATATATATCTATATCTATATATATATATATATATATATATATATATATATATATATATATATATATATATATTAAAACATTCTTCTAAGCAATAAGGTGTGTATATCGATCAATGTGAATGTGTGACAAAATTTCATCAAAAAGTAAATGACCGTCCAAAATGAAGAAAACTCATTCAATCACGAAAACTATTTGAAAACAGATTTTCCATCTATGATTTTT
>NC_136504.1:34264333-34476833 GCF_053919585.1 Euprymna scolopes | reverse complement strand
TCACCATAGTAACAGACAGACACCTCCGTTCAACTAGAGTGAATGAACAACAAATAACACTGCGGAAAAGAGGATGCCCACTACCACTAATACAGAAAGGTACTGAACTGGCTGAAAAAAATTCCAATAGACCAACTAAGAACCCCAAAAGAACACAACAAAGAACAAATTCTAGCATACGTCTCTACACAAAACACACACAACCAAGAACTATTCACACAGATATCAAAACACCTTATCCTCCTCAATCAGAACGACAAACTAAAAAAACATACTTAAAACAACAAAAATAATAAAAAGCAAACGCCAACCCGAAAACTTAAAACACATCCTAACTTCCTCAAAACTCGTCCCACATACTACAAAAGGAGTTACAAAATGCAACAAAACGCGATGTTAAGTAAGTGACATAATAATAGAAGGTAACACATACACATTCAAAAACCCAGCACAAACATTCAAAATAAAAAAAGGATCTTAATTGCGCCTCCAGAAAATATGCACTAAGATGCACAACATGCAACAAATCCTACATAGGCGCAACCAAAAATTTCAGAAATAGAATGGCCTTACATAAGAGCAACATCAAAATTGCAGATAACAGACACCTCTATGTTTAAAAACACGTACACACATGCAGCGGAAACAGCTTCAAAATGATGCCAATCTTCCAAACAGACAATTATTTTTATTTACTTACACAGGAAAAAAAAACTTGATCACCAGATTCACTCATAAACTGAACAGAACCTAATACCATTACACAAAAACATGAAATGCAAGGTACACTCGCATGCACACCCATACACATACACATATACACACCCACACATACATCAGAATCGACACATTAAAACACACATACGTGCGCGTATACAACCACACACAGACATAACACCCCTATCTCTAATACAACACACCGAACAACACCAACCCTACTTAACCTCGAAACCAACAACACTAGGAAACACCTAGAACCATAGTATAATATATGTTCCAACACCTCGCTCCCTCCTCAGTCAGTGGAGGAGAACCCCCTCATGACTGAAACAACTATCACTCCTTCTATCACCCCTTCCAATACCTATACACCCTCCAATGCCCTACCTCTGGGGAACAAAATCTTCCCCACACTAAGAACCGATCCTGGGTATGGCCACAACCGCATGGGGAGACAAATAAATAGAAACATGAAAAAAAACCCTATTTTAAATACACCCCTCTTTCTAAACAAACACAATATAAGAAATACCCGAAAAGACTAAAACGAAAAATCACAATACTAAAATCCAAGAATCCAAAAAATAAATATCAAAATAGAATGAAAGCACCCCTACCCTTATTTCAGAAGAGCTAGTACCCCTCTCCCCACACATACACATTAGTAACGACCTTGGATCACAGCCGCCTTCCTAAGGAAGCAAATAACCCCCAAATACTATAAAACAATTTACACATTCCCAAACCAATAAAAGCAAACACACACACGCACACACACGCGCACATACACCCCCACACACACCCTACCCCCCCCCCTAAAGGAAAAGAAAAAAAATTAAGAGAAAGAGATAGCGACTACAGCCAGGTCAATGGTCTCCCTGACAAGCCCAATAAAAGAACAATAAAAATTGAGCATGCCAATGAATAATAAACACTTACAAGCCTCCACCCTTGGAAAAACTTCAAATTAACTACGAAAATCGTAATTTTTACATCTCCAACACACTTAAAAATAATTTCTGACGAGGACGCATCACAGAACATCTGACACGCGCGTAAAAACGATTTCAATGACTTAAAAACATTATTAAAATGATCCAAACATAATTCTCAATGAAAAACCAAGACACGAAATAATAAAATGATGTTAAAAAATACACATTGTGTGTGACTACTCCCGTATTTAAATATACATCTTTCTTTCGTCGGAATTTCTTAACCCAGTTTATATATATATATATATATATATATATATATATATATATATATACATATATATATATATATATATATATATATATATATATATATATATATATTGAGATTTTATATAACATAATCACCGGAAAGTGAGCATCGTTTAACTTACATTTAAAGTTTCTATATGGCGCCATCGTCAGTTTTATCTGATAGTGATTATAGGTTTCTGTTAAAGGTTGGCGATAGTATATTCTCTCCCTGTGTTTGCTTTTTTTAATCCCTATCATGAGTTTCTGGCGTTGCCCGGGTGTTTCGAGGTGTGTGTTAAGCAAAAAAAAAATGTGGTAGTAGGAAGGCAGGCTTGAACCCGTAACGTAAAGGAGGAAAAGAACGGGGGAAACGTGACGTCTTTGCTGTTACGACCACCACCAAACCGGAAGTGAGGTAGGTTTAAATTAAGGCTAGACAATCGAAAAGAGGGTATGACTTTCAAAAATATCGGCGAAAAAATCGACCATTCCATGTAGAAAGTGCCCAGTTGAGGGTGAAGAAATTAATGTTCTTAGCCAATTATTCAGTATTTGTCGTCTGAATGGTCGAGCTTCAAAACGGTACTGATCTCGTTAAAATCCGTCGCCTTTGTCGAAAGTTTTGGCAGAGATGCTAACATACATACATAAATTTATATATATGTAGCTCAAATTTTCGACCTAAAACGATGAAATAGTTTGCCCTATCTCTGAATACCCTTTGTGTAAAATTTCAAATGTTTAGACCAGAACATGTCTGATAGGTAAAATTTCTTTAAACTTTGACCCCTATTATGACCCCTTAACATTTATTGTGTTGGGTTAAAATTAAGTTATTAAGTTAGATCTATGTCCAAGGAACCTATATCTAAAATTTCAAGTGTCTATACCAAAAATTAGCGGAGGAATTTGGTGGAATTCTCAAAGGCCAAATCGTTGAACTTTGACCCCTTAAAAGCCAACTATCTGGCCGAAAACTGATTACAAAGATTTCCCCAAATCTCACTGCAATGTATATCAAATTTCGTGTCTGTAGACGGAAAATTTACCGAGTTAGTGTGTAGGTAGATGTACATAGACACTTTCACTTATATATATATATATATATATATATATATATATATATATATATATATATATATATATATATTCGGTTGAGATGTACATAGACAGACACTTTCACTTATATATATATATATATATATATATATATATATATATATATATATATATATATATATATATATATATATAAGTTTCCCAATTTCCTTTCTGAAAATCAAAGATGACTATACTTTCCACAGCGGAAATCTATGGAAATATAGATTTACCCAAATTGCTCTCGTCTCCCTGTAATTTGTCTGTTATGCTCCGCGTTCTTTAATGAACGCCGTTAAACCATGTGGCTGGCCAGATTGTACTTCAGCAGGAAATGACTGATTATTTGATTGGGCCACTTCTATTGACACTGATGAATTATTGCCAAGAAAGTCGTGACGAATTCTGATCATTTGTGGTCGCATCAGATTTCTCTGCGCGTCGCTAAGTCGATCTGCCAGCCTCGAGGACAGCAACATGAGATCTTTTACTAAATGATCCAAGGCCCTAATGAGATTCTTAAATGTCATATTGTTTTCTAAATTGGCCCGAGTTGATGTCGCCAGTTTTTCCTTGCGATGATTTGTAACTTTGTCCCTTGTCGCCTTCCGCCATTTCACATATAATTTTTGCTAATAAAACAATCGGAAATAACATTTAAAAAATAAAATTACAAACTCGTGTTAGAGAGATACGAGATACACCTTTGTCTAAAATAATATATAATGTGTTTTTTGTTCCAAATTTGTTCGGGCATGACTAAAACGTTCCAGGTAGGTGTGATCGTAATGAAATAGATATTCGTGTTGTAAACTAATGAATTATCATTTACGAACGTTACTGTAACTCAAGGATAAGTGTTAATTAAATACAGTGCTATCTTTAATTTAGACGTTTTTCATTTACGCAAAGAAAATAAGGGGAGTTTAATGATTTACAATACTAGATTTGTCAAATATTTCCCAATTTATGGAAGGTGCAAGTTTTTTTTCGATTAAATTAAAGAAATCGGTGGTTCGTGAGGTTTTGATCGAGTGGTTTGTGCTAGTAAAATAACATTTATGCACTCTAAATCTATCTTTAAAGATGTCCTAGTTCTATATAATATATTTTGTCATTAGAATTTGTAAACTACTCGTGATTATAAGCACGGCTGTTAAAGTTAGCACTCTAATTTATTTATGAAACTGCGCTTTTTGTAGTATTTTTTGTTACGGTTATAAGTATTATCATTGTTAAGTATCTTAGTATTGTTTGTTGTGATTATACTTTCTATCTATAACGAAGTTTTATAGTGACGTTTCTGAACATGTGTATCATTATCCATTGTAGTTAATAATACATAGCTTACCTAGGTGTAGCTGCCAGAGGTGAGGATGCTCTTCCAACAGCCAAGAAGAACAATACCCTTGTGGTTATTTATACTAATAGAGTAAGGTAATTGATATAAAAATCTCCCTCCTTGTGAAGAGTTCTTAATTCCTTTCTTTTTATGTTACTGTGGTTACAAGACCTGAGAAGAAGGTCACGAAGAAGATTGTATTTTTTTTTCGCAACCTCACTTCAGGTAAGCTACTCTCAGTTACATGATTTTTTTCCAACAGCATTTCTCATCTTCCGTGTGATTTTCTCAAAGTTTCGGTCGATGTATCTTGTCGATCTCTGAAATGTTCCGACCAATCTCGGGAATTTGGACGGAATTTCGATCGGAACTCTTTATTTATTTCACGGGGCTAGCAAGTAATTCGCAAATGTATTTTTGCGATCACCCACAATAGGGATTGAACCTTCAATCTTTAGGAGCATATAACTTTTACAATTGGTTTTCCCCAGTACTCTAACCACTGCGCCGTACTGACAATTCTAGAACGAATTTTAGAAGACTTAACCCTTTTTTCATTTCTAGTTGTAAATATCAGTACATATTATTAAGTATTATTATATATTAATCTATATCTATCTCTATACCTAATTACTTGTATATATTAATGTTTTTACTTATTACGTGTGTATAGATTCTATTATTTTTAATTCCAGGTTCCCACATCGTATAGGCTATGGGGACCAGTAATTATAAAGAATAATATTATTCACAAATAATAAATAAAAACAATAATATATACAAGTAATAAGTATAGAGATACATTAATATATATATGCATTTATAAAATGGACTCTCCTGTCGCTTCTGAGATATGAGCTGCCGCCACAGCAGCTAAGTTGCTCGGGAATCCACACAGATGATTTGTTTCTAGTGGTGAAGGTTTTGTGTAGAACCAACTACATATTTTGGTATTATTGCTAAGCGTTGTCGTGCAGATGACTGCAACAGAACAGAATATACAGTAGACCGCAAGTTTCTACATCAGAGGTGCCTTTTCATAGAGGTATGTCTTACGTAAGACTTGGGGTGAATATCCTCCCAGTTAATTTACGTGTTCCAGATACCTACGCGGAAATGTCTACAACTTTGCGCGGTACATACAGTGCCTAGTCTTTGCAAAATGGTTACCTATCTTGTGCTAGTCACCCATCTGGTACTGTCCATCTGGTACTGGTACTGGCACAATCACGTTGACACACCGGTTGTCAATGTCGCTGTCGCAAGGAGAAGTCCAGGACGATGGAAAACAATATCAAGATAAGTGGAGAGAACATACAGCACACAGAATTTCCAAATTGTTACTTATTTAAGCATTGACCAGGCTTAACTTTATTCAATTCTGTGTTTTAACGGGAACAAATGTGTCGACGTGATTATATCATATAGCGCGTAATATAACGATATTGCACAACAATACAGAGATTATTATTTTAAAAGAAAAACTATTAGTAAATATATTAGTATACAAACATAAAGAAACCTATCAAAAAGAAAACATTCCTACGGAGAGGAAACAATATACAAGTAATACATGTTTTATAGCCAATGTTTTATAGTATAATATGTGTACATTAGTGTGTCTCTGTGTAAGGTCAAAACGTATTTTAGAGTTAATGGATAAATGGCCTTTTTATTAACGTACTCCATTAAGCCATTGGAATTCATGCAGTATTTGTAATAAACAATGCTCAGCCCCCACCCGCACATGCACTCACAGACACAAGCACAAACACACGCACATAGGTGTGTTGGTTTGCGGGTACTTTAAAATTTTACAAAGGCATTTATAAAAATATGTACATTAGCTTTCAAATACGTTTCTCGCCGGTTTCGGAATGGCAAAGCATAAACTCTTTAAACTGAGGCAGAAAGAACTATAATGGAAATTACATTGATGCAAATGGAAGAAGCAAATAAAATATAAAGCAATAAAAGCGAAATAGGATCATGATAAAAGTAGACATTAGTAATAATTTTGATCAAAATTACTTTTGATTAATATGGAAATAACTGTCCTATTACAGCTTAAAAACACAGTTTTGCCCACTAAAACAGATCTTATATAAAATTTATACAATTATATGCGAATCAGTGCACATGGTTGGATAATAGTGCTTTAAGTTTTGAATTGTTTTGGTTTTCTTGTAATAGTGTATGACCCGATGCTATCTGAAAGCATATACATAAACGCCATAGAATTGGCCACTAAATCCAATGAATTTTTAATTTAATAATATAATGTATAAACAAAGAGGATGCTATAAGAATAGAAACAGTCCTCAGACAAGCATTGCCAAATATTTTTATGGATTTCACGAATACTATATTGAATAATGGCACAATGTATCTTACTCAGAATGCGATTAAAAAAATTAAACTAATCATCACTTTCCGAATGCAATGATTGACTAACTAGAAAAATGACGACAGTCTCCAGTTTAATTGTAACATGGATATATAATAATAGTTGCCGCTACTTAGACAATGTTTTTTCTTTATTAATAGTTATAAGAAAACATTATCAACCGTCAATTCTCATAATTAATAGAAAATTACTTGAGAGTCAAATTATCCATCTCCTCATTTAAACATTGACATATGGAATATATTGTAACAAATACACGATTTAAAGGTTAGTAGATACATTTCTCTCATATACAATTAAAAAATAAGTCGCACTGGTTAATGCATTGGGTATTGTTGTTCTATTAGAGCTTGTGAGATATCACTAGTCTTTTTCTTACAGGCAGGGCCCAACACGTGTCTTTAATCTAATAGGTCCTTCATTTTCTACCAACTTCCGTTCTATACTGCGTAGTCATATTTGTGATTTTTTATAAGTATTTTAATAATATGCGCCCCAACCAAGAGACAACTCTACTGAAACCTAATGCGTATTTACAACCGAATAATCTAGGATCAGTAAAACTCCGCTTGTTCACGATTGAAGTCCCCCCCCGCTATTAGCTATGTATATATATATATATATATATATATATATATATATATATATATATATGTGTGTGTATATATATCAATATATATGTATAGATATACACATATATACACACACGCCCACACACACACACACACATATATATATATATATATATATATATATATATATATATATATATATGTATATATATATATAGTAATTTATGAAATATATATGGCGATTAAGCTACACTGAATAATCGGCGTTTCATCCACTCTAGGATTCCTCAGGCTTATGCGCGAATTCTGTGGTTGTTTACCTTTTTATATGGTCCTCTTCTATTAAGGATTTAGTTAGCCAATCAGTTTTCTAGTATCCACGTCGCCCCTTCCTATCAGCCAATGGGCATGCATTTTATCGAACAAAGGATCTGTTTTAAAACTCGGTTAGTGGTTTAAAGCAGACAATTTTTTTGTTAGTTTATATATAAATATACATATGTGTACATACATATATGCACATATATATATAAATATATATACATATATGTGTGATCGTTTCTGTATATTCATGTTTATTTATTTTTTATAAATTACTAACTAGCTCTACCTACGTATTGAACACTTTTGAAGTAGATACTTAAAATTTACGCATAAATCTATACTTTCGTATATTAATTTTATGTGAGCAAATGAAGTATATATATATACATATATATATATATATATATATATATATATATATGTTAAGCACTAGTCTTTATTATCAAATATATAATTTTCTGAAAGATATTCTGTCTCTGCTAAATTTTATCTGAACAAATGTCCTACAGCAGAACTCTTTAATTAGGATGCTGCTATGTCTAAAACTGAAAAGTTTCAGTTACCTGCACATCTCAGTGTCAATACACATCGTTTGGGATTAATGTAATGAAAGTAATACAGTACAAACCTAGTTATTCAGAGATTTTTTATATTTTTCATAAACACACATATTCCAACCGAACTACATATAGACACACAAGCGCATTATATACATACACTGCGTGTCAAATTATTAACGAGATAACATTTTTTTACCAGTTTCAGAAACTTACCGGTAGTTTCGTATCAAAAGCTTCGGAAACGTTGGCAATGATGAGCTGCGCGTAATTTGACATCTTTTGTGCTGTTCCGCGCAATGTAATAAACTTGCCATCGTAATTGCTGAATCCACGGTATTTGAGGTGTGTCAAGTTATTAACAAGGCAGTTTGTTTCGTCAACAAGATGGGTCGTAAAGGTTGTTTGTGTAGTTCTGAAAAGAATACTATTACAGAACATCTAGCCAAAGGTAAAACTACCCTCGAAATATCGAAAATGATAGGAAGGTACAATCAAACTGTGAAGAACTTTGTCAAGGACTCTACAAGTCACTTAACAGAGCTGATAAAGGCAAATCTTGAGTGGTTTCACGCCGTTCTCTACTCTAAATAAACGTGAAGTTGTTAAGAAACCTGTACGGACAGTTCGATAAATATTTCACCAAGCTGGGTTGAATAATGTCTCAAAAAGTACTCGATGTCGACTTCTGAAAGCAGTGGCAAAGTCTGATAAGCCTGTGACAAAACCTCCATTTAAGCAGCACCGCATACAAAACCGATTGAAATGGGCAGGGGACAACATGGAAACGGATTTTTCCAATGTTTTGTTCACAGATGAAGTGAGTATCAGTCTTGATGGCCCAAATGGCTTGCACAAGGGATAGGTCCTAGATGGACGACATCGTTATCAGCGTTTAAGGCGCTAACAAAGTGGTGGCGGGATAAGCATTTGGGCTAGGATGATCGGAGGTAGTTTGGTGGACCCATGGAGAGTCGCAAAAGGCATAAAATTGACGTAAAATGCTTACTTAGCTTTTCTGTAGGAGCACTTTGAACCATGGCTGAAGAAGCAAAGGTTGACGTTCAGAAGACCCATTATTTTTATGCAGCAAACAAAACCAAAAATATCCGCAACAACTGGGGTTCTCTGGGCTACGGAAGATGTAGTGGCCTGCGGATTAATCAGATTTGAACCCAATTGAGAACCTTTCCAATATCATGAAGCAACGCCTCTATGCAAGTGAACGCCAATTTAAGAGGTATCGCGAGGAATAACTATTAACGAAATCAAAAATTTCACTAATTCTGTGGACCAACGTCGTTTACAAGTCATTCATAAAAAAGGATCGCATATACCCTACTAATTATGTCAACGTATAAATTGCTATGTAGTTATTGTGTTCTAAGTAGTTTTCCTAATTCATTTAATGTTTGAAAATTATTTCAATAAACAAGTTATTGCTATATTGTGTTTTTTTCACAACCTCGTTAATAACTGAAATCAACAGATATCCCTATCTTCTGCCATAGTTTCGCTGATACCGCGTTAAATACTTTATTTTCTGACTGGAGTAGCTGGAGAGTATTGTAAGCGCTTTATCAAAGTTTCACGGAGTTTTAATCACTCGTTCCTTTAATATTTAAAAAATGTAAATTCGTTAATAATTTGATACACAATATATATATATATATGTATATATATGTATATATGTGTATATATGTATATATGTGTATATATATATGTATTTATATATTATATATATAATTATTTTTATGAAGATAGGAATACATTTTGGTGCTAAAGACTAAAAATCAATCAATCAGTTAGCATGCTGCTTATTCACTAAAATATTAGTTGAAACCAAAACATAACGGAGTATTATGGGCATAATGTATGACATTTAATAGAACGAATGTTATTAAATTCTATTATTCCCGTAATTATTAGAGAACTTGGATTCATGAAAAATTTCAACAGTGGTTATCAAATATACCATGTGAACACAGTGAAATGAGTATTCTAAAAATATCGATCTGGAAATAGTTGGAGAGAATAAAAAAAGCATCTGAGAGTTGGAATATATATGGAAGCGGCTGCATGCCTGCCCTATTATCATCCTTAAAGAAAATTTTTAAAAAAATTATAGCATCGGTATATATATATATATATATATATATATATATATATATATATATATATATATATATATATGTATATATATATATATATATAATGATCGCATATAATGACCGGATATTTATTTAAAACGAACTAGCAGTATAGAAAGCAACGGAAAGAGATTGTCGAAATATAAAGATAAATATAGAGAGAACAAATAAAGTTGTTGCAGCTGACGATAGACGAGACATTTTAGCCATGAAATGTTGAATAAGAATTAGACTAATGAAACAACTTTAATTCTACAATTATTTACTTTTCTTGGTTTAGTGACCTCATTTACCATCTGAGTAAAATTATTCATTTGAGTAATATTGTTTGTACCTGTCAATAAGATATTAATGATATGATTTTTTTGTTAAACGGCGTTTTATAAAACGCCAGTAATACAATGATGTGACGTATCTATTTGTTACTTGGGAAAAACTGATTGAACTTAGTCTGTACCACTTCAACAAGAATTATGTATGTCGATTCAAGTACTAGAGGTAATTCGCCCAGCATATAGGCAGTAATCTCTCTTTTAAGCACTATTTTTTCAATAGCGCATTTTACGATCGAATGCACCATTTGCTACAAATAATTATTGTGAACTTACTAAATCGTAAAATATTACTCATTATAACTTAAACATACGATATTATTAGGTAGACTAAATCTATAACGGGTCCTCATACATAGTATTTTCAGTTTACTCATGCGTGTTTTTATGCATTTTTTTTTTAATTATAACATTATACTTAATTTTTATTTAATAAATTAGGTGGTTTTATTTGTTATGACCTTGCCAATTTTTATTTGGGGAAAAATGATTCACGGCCCACCCACGTGACATCGATAAAAGGCACTTTTAGTCTCGCTTCATAATCTGTTTACACTATGGGTAAATTTTAAATAGATAACATTTAATCACGTGATTATTGAAAATGTAATAATGAATATTTTCTCAATGAACAAATAAAAATAATGATTCTTAAATTAAACAAGTGCATATATAGTTTTTAATAGTAAGATCAAAGTGTAGTATCTGTTCTTCAGATGCTGCACTTCATTTTATTGTTCTCTTTTGGTGGAGGAGAAATCCTTCACGACTGAGACAATTTTCTATTTTTGTACCTTTTCTCCACGTTAAAAAACGACCCTGGTGTCTAACTCTGTCCCGTGGGGAGGCATAGTAAATAGGTACAGCAAAATACATCTCAATTTTATTCACATTCACCACTGTAATTAAATATAAAAATAAGTTTCAAATTAGAATAACCTCTGATAAAAATGATGTACACATATACGTATCTATTAACAATAATAATTGTGTCATTATTTACAATAAAAAATTACGATTAAAAATCACATAGCTAAAACCTAACGCATTAGAAAAACAATACTATTCATCGGTGTAATGTCTTTTGAGAGGATGTATCGTCATAATAAATAAGTACTTCATTGCATTCACAAAAATAGTATCCATATGCACCTGATAAACTCTCGTTCAACGTACGTACATATGCGAAAGCATAGCACAACGTAATTTTCTTTAAAACACATTTTTCTTAATAACATAAAATGCATTAATAACATTAAGAAATACAGAATCAATTTCTAACGTGAAAAATATTGAAGTTCGAATCATCAATATAGAAACACTTGAATGAAAAATATTACATATAAAATAATCAATCTGCCAAAAGTTGAAGCAGGTTAAAATGCTTGACGTTATACAATATTTACATGTGATCAAAATTACATCGTTGTGAGATTTCAATCGCTGACATATTTCTTAGAAGAGTGTGAAAACGGCCTCTAAGCATCTGGCTTTACTTGCGGGTTTGTATGTTATGTCTTAATATGCCATAGTTTCTTGCAGATTTTTGTTCATTTGCATTTTACCCGTAATGATTCAACAAGAAATCGAAAATGTTCCTGATCCGTATTGGATTTCTCATTAATATTGCATTAATTTTACTATCCGATCTAATTTAAATTTGGAAATAGATTTATAATCAAATATATAGTTTCTTTATTTAAACGAAGAGTGCTTACATGACAAAATGCTCCCTAAATACACACACACACATATATATGCATATGTGTGTGTTTCAGTGTGTGTGTGTGTGTGCGTTTATATATGTGTGAGTGCGTGTGTGTATATGTCTGTAAAGTCAAGAACATCGAATAATCCAATGTGTATCATGGACAATTTCGAGTTTTCCTTGAACCATCAGGTATGTATATTTCTAATGTCCTCTCTGCCTTTTAACATAGTGTGCGCCTTATACAAGTAAAACAAGCACGATTCACCGCTGCTGATTGTGTGGAAATTTATTTAATCCTAAGAAATCAGCCCTATTTAGTTCTGAGGTTTATCTTCAATTTTACCTCTTTAAACCTGACCAACATATTTCGCATGAAAAATATAAAATCTCTGATCATTGACGTTTCACTTTCATCAAGCAAGCACTAATTCCAGTCGGTGCACATTAATTGGTGACTCTTTATCAACCCCAAATAATAATCCACGGATCATTATTCTGTCACTTCCTTTTAGATATCTATCACTAGATCACTATCATAAAACATGTTGCCGACTGACTATTAGGACATTTCTGTTCTAGTGATTAGGAAGCTTTAGGGCGAATATATTTATTGTTTTGCAGAGATGTTTGATCTAAATCCAGCAAATCTTCAAAATCCCTGGTTAGTATTTCAATGCGGGATTAAACAATATCTTATAGTAACTAGATGTTGTAAAACGTAATGGTTTTCTATAAACGAAAGCAATTTATTGTAGAAATTATTTCGTACTTGCAAGCAAAACATATGCCATCATTTATTCCCTATTTAGATTACCGAATTAGCGCTTTACTTCGTATTCTATCGTTTTAATTTAAATGTGTTTAACTGGAATTGCTTTGTGAAATATTTATTTAACAGAAAAAAATCTGGAAATAATTTTTTACTTTGTGTTTGGACGGCGACGATTAAACAATTTCATTTTATTAATCAAAATAATCGAGTCTATTTCTAATCACAATATTAATAACAGTGAATACAAATATTCAATAATTAGACTCCGTCCTATTCAAGATAAAACTGATTACATAGACCAATCCATGTGTGACAAGGTGTTTATAGACAAAGAAAATACTTTCTATCTTTCTCCATTGACGTAATTCCAGAATCAAGTAGAAATCCAAACCATCTAGATAAATTTTAATGATGAGAGGAAGGCGCTTGTTTCAGGTTTTATTGTAATAGGTCCCTCAATAGTTTTGGATTTTTTTTTATTTATTAAATTTTCACCCCAAACAAGGCACATTGCCACTTTGGTGTAGGGGGCTACTATCAGGGGAAACATCTACTGGGGTACTATGTAGGGATTAGGGCAGCGAGATGTTGGTTAACGTTGCACTTGAACTTATGCATGTCAGTACAGTTGGGGAAGCAGTGACCTGGAATGGAATTCCAAAGTCTAGCAGTTCTGGGGAAGAAACTACTGGAGTAGAAAGATCTTTTACATCTAGGGATCTCTACAGTGTGGGGTGGGATTTTGCAGCTTGTCGGGTCTGTCAAGGGTGTTCACGTCGTTGGGGCACAAGTGCTTGCAGTTCTTCAGAGCATTCACCATTATAATACTTGTAGAACAGGCAGAGGGATGCAACGTTTCGACGATGGGACAGAGGCTGAAGTTTAGATGCCAGTTTAGGGCCTATCAGATTTGCGACTCTCTTTTGAACCCTGTCAAGGAGCGAGAGACTAGTAGCCGATGCACCGGCCCAAATATGGCAGCAATACTCCATACATATGCGAATAGTGGCCTTATAGAGGTACAGGATACTTTCGGGTGTTAGAAGTTTTCTAGCACGGTAGAGAGAGCCCACCTTCCTTGGAGCGGCCCTGGCAATGCCCTCAATGTAATTGTTCCAACTCATGTTTCCTGTGAACGTTAGGCCAAGGAGCTTGAGAGACGTACTCTCAGATAAAGAATCGTTGGCCATTGCTATAGGTGGTAGAGAAGGTTTCTTGTAATTATTGAATGAAACCAGTTTTGTCTTGGTGGCATTGAACGTTACCATCCATTTTTGTCCCCATTCCACTACTGATTGGAGGTCATCCTCTAGTGTTTCTGCCATTACTTTAGATATATGTTCATTTGTTTTCCTGTCGTGTCTGCTATAGAGTGTGGTGTCATCAGCATATATACCCATCTCAGAGGAAATTTTGTCGGGGAGGTCATTTATGAATATCAGGAACAGCAGAGGTCCAAGGATAGATCCCTGGGGCACTCCCGCATTTATATCATATTGTTTAGATGTACGACCGTCGAGGACAACCTGGATTTTTCTCTTATCTAAGAAGGATTTAATTATGTTAAGTATTCTACCAGTGATACCGTAAGATCTAATCTTCCTTAGGAGACCCTCATGCCATACCCTGTCAAAAGCCTTAGATATATCTAGAGCTACCGCTCTGCCCTCTCCCGCTTTGTCCAGTGGATGGTATATGCGTTCAGAGATTACAGTGAGGATGTCTGCCGTGGAACGGGCTTGTCTAAATCCATATTGATGGTCGGTCAGAAGTTTAGCATCTGTAAGGTGCTGGACTAGAGCATGGTTAATTAAGGTCTCAAATATTTTGGCAAAAAGTGGGAGGAGGCTAATAGGGCGATAATTTAATTGGTCAGTTCTTTCGCCAGAATTCTTGAATACTGGTACTACAGAAGCAGTTTTCCAACAGCTCGGAAAGCAAGATTCATTAAGGCATTTGTTGTAGAGTTTGGAGAGAACTGGAGCTACTTCGGCTGAACACTTTTTTAATAGCACAGCTGGGATGAGGTCAGGTCCACATGCTTTGGAAGTGTCAAGGTTTTTTATGATAGCATGCACCTGAGCAGGGGTGATTTTCAGATCGTCTAGCGTAGCGTCTGTACGCATAGGAAATTGAGGTAGGGGGTGGTTTAGAGGGTCCAGTGTGGAGTTTGAGGCAAACCGACTGGCAAGCATGTTAGCCTTCTCGGTTGCTGAGCAAAGAACCTCGTGATTGTTGGTTAGTGGGGGAATTGTTTACTGCCCATTATTTACTACACTGTTGTAGATTTTCCAGAAGTCACGAGTTCCTAGTTTTTGTGCTTCGATGCGTTTTTTAGTTGTTTCCGTAAATTCCCTCTTAGCTGTCGCTATTTCTTTCTTAACGTTACTTCTAGCTTCTATGTACTTCTGTCTGTTAGAACTGGACTTATGTCGGTTAAACCTGCGGAATTCATGCTGCCTTTGAGCAATGACAGTTGCGCAAGTTGAAGTAAACCATTGGGGAGAGTGGGGCTTGCTATAGAATTTCCGCATGGGAACATGCGCTTCGATTGCAGTTTTGAACCATTCAGTGGTCTCGGTTGCACACTGTTCAGCAGGAAGAGAAAAAATATTTCCCCATGGGGCGTCTCTGATAAGATCTCTGATAGCTTCCCAGTCAGCCTTTTTATAATATCTCGTTGTTTTGAGCAGTGGCTCTTCAGTTTTGGGTCTAGAGTTTAGGGCGATTTCAACCATTATCACCGCATGATCAGCGTTCCCAAGTAGGCTGTCGGCTTTCGTTACACAATCATCAGGAACTGTGGTCAAAAACAGATCTAATAGTGATGCGTGTTGTTCTTCCTGATCAGGGTAGCGGGTTGGAAAAGTAACAATTTGCGATAGGGAGTGAGATACAGAGAAGCTATGAGTTGCGCTGCCTGCTGCATCTGTGTAAGTAGAGAATCCAAGCCAGTTTTTGTGATGTACATTAAAGTCGCCAAATACATGTACTTGGGCGCTACTGTCGAAGGAGAGTGTTGTGTCTATGCTGTCAGATACTTTGTTTATTATGGTGCAGTCTTGGGTCGAGGGAGAGCGGTAGAGAAAGTAAAAGTAGCTAATGTTGTGTTGCATGATTAGTCTAAAGCACATAAAGCAAATAAATATTAGAATCATTGTTTTGCCATGACCTGTTTAAAAGAAGAATTCCTAGAACAATACTCTTCTTAATGCTAACCAATCTTAAGGTAATTCATTTTGATGGAATAGTTTATATACATTGGATTTAAATTGTGTGACCGTTTCGAGGACAAGTCAATCAAGTTCTTTCTTTGCAAATGCATTTTGCTATAATTGTATATTCTACGTATGCATGTCGTCCATACTCATCAAAGGTGTGATACAATTGTTACCCGCAAGAAAACAAGGTTTCATGGAAATATCGAGTTCATTAGAAATTCCCTGATGCATGAATTTTTTCGGTTTTTCAGTTAAGGGAAGGCTGCTGTTATGTCTTTTCAGTTCTTGCAGGGAGATATGGACTTACTCCTACATATAGCTTTAGGTATTTCCAAAGAGTCAACCATATTTGATACGCGCATAAGAAAACGCTTTCGTTTTTACAGTAATATTCTAACAGTACCTAATGTATTATTAACCAGACTTATCATTTTATACATTTTAACTTCATATTTCATATGATATTTACATTAAAGTTTCAACGAAAAGATATAATCTATATTTGTTTCTAACTTGTGCTGTTTGATAAATTACATGCATTGAATTGTGTTTTAAATCATGTCCGGCATAATCACATTCACCCACCGGTTCTTACTGGATCATCGAAGTTAAGCAACGTTGAACCTGGTCAGCACTAAATAAGTGATGCATTGAATTATGTTTTAACTCAAGTATCAATTCTATTTCCTCTGAAGTATTATTTATTCTACATATCTAATGAATGCCCAATTACCGTTTTTTTATTAGAATAGTGTCTATCGATGCTGAGACATCTACGTTGATTTGCAGGTTTTAATGATTATTTGGGAGGAATATGTGTTAGCGTCTGTCTAGCAACTGCAATATATCTTATTGAGATTATATTGCTTTGCAAGTTCATAGAATATACTGTTTTCTACTCCCACAAACAATCGTAATAACATTTGCTTACCCTTTGGCAATATGAAAGTTAGTTACTAAGAAAAATAGTCTGCATGGAATAAACAAAAATATCCTTACTCGAGAAAGATTTAATGACTTGTATTAATTAACATGATAACATGCTTGTAATACTAACTGAACGAGTATATGTTGAAATAGTTTTGTCATTTGCAAGGAGTATTTATTTACTTCTTTCTCGCCGAAAGAAGATGTGACAAAAAGTCGTAGTTTCAACTGTCTCTGGTGGCGGAGAGGTTACCTTAAGAGTCAGCCTTGAAAATACTCGACCCGAATTCCAAGAGGTAACGCCACTAAATGTTTAATTTCTAGGTAATATAGATGCGAACATATCAGTATTTCAGGTAAAAGGCCAGTAAACTGACTTAGAACCTCTCCAGCCGATTGTCGATAAAGAATATCCAATGAGTATTCATACACAAGCTTCTTCTTGACGATGGACACGAACAAATAAAATTCATGACACAAATGTGAGAATAGTATGACCACAAATTTAGTATGATTGCATTAATAACCATGGGTGAGAAAAACAAATAAACATATACCAGAATCACTCTATAAACTTACTATATCATTTAGAATTATTCAGAGATGGTTTATAGTACTGTTATCAGAAGACCACAATCCAATGCTTATTCTGATTCGTGTAATTGTTTACGTTGAAGAACTTCTATCTCTATTTATGCTGCCACTTGTTGCTGCTTAATTAAAATATGTTCCCTTAAAGAATGTATCTATACTCAATATTGTATCTCCTAGTTTATAGTATAGTTAGTTGACGATCCCAGGAATTAGAACAGCTAAACTGAACTCAGTGTTTCAATTATTGAACTGTGAAAATATATAATAATAATATAAAATGATACGTTTAGCGCATTAAAACGATTTTGGAAAAACGCACAACGTAAGAGGTATAATGGTATGAGTTTACAAGATATAACGTATTACTAATTCTGTTATCCTCCCACGTATTTTTTGAGTCAGGTTACTCTTTTAAAAATAAGTTTAATTAAATGAGAGCCATGTTTTGAATCTGAGATTATTCTCTGTGTAAAGCCATGTAGGGAAACAAATAGTAAACAAAGGGATAACGATTGTGCAGTTTTCATTGTTTATAATAATTATAACAGCTTAGTTATGCGTGATGATGTTCGGTTGAATACGCAAGAGCGTGAATGTATCGATTTCCTTACGCAATGTCATTAGAGTTCACTATATGACGCTCTGGGCATTATGTAAGAAATAAGTAAATAAATCTATGACATCAATACACGGTTCTCCCTAGAAAATCTTTTAGTGCCCAATTATGTTCCTTAAAAAATATGGTTATATTTTATACTTTATCCTGTTTCTCGTATACGCAGAGACACAGACACTCACACACACATACATATCTTTTTATATATACATCATGTCGAGCTTCTTATGTAATTTGTTAATAAACATCGTAGAAATATGTCTATATATATACACATATATAGATAAATAAATGAATATATATAAAAATATATATATATATATATATATACATATGAAAACAACTTTGTGTGTGAGTTCGTTTTCTATGATCTAGAAAACAGCTCGTCAATTTTTGTGGAATCTCATACGATGGTACTTAATGGAAATAAATTTTAATATTCCTAGATAGGTAAATTATCGGAAAGTCTACGATAAGTATTGATAATGAAAGTATTAAAATGAAACAATTAACAGTCTAATATCATATATATATTTAAGAAATTTTATAATCATATAAGGCAAAAAGCGCAGCATATGAAACCAACAGTAGAGTCTTTAATAGGCAAAAGGCGCTTTCAAATTGAATGTTATAAATACAACCCCGGGTCTGAAAGCCCGTATATATATATATATATATATATATATATATATATATATATATATATATATATATATATATATATATATGTGTGTGTGTGTGTGTATATATATATGTATATATATATATATAGTCTTTTAAGTTTTTAACGTTTAAAATTATACAAAAAATATATTTTTTATCATTCGTTAGAAAACCATCTAGTCAGTAAGTCGTTTATTCATTTGTAATACCTGTATCAGATCGCTCTAGAATTTACTATAGCACTTATACTTCATTTTTAATCTATCATCAGTTGCTTACTATGAAACATGGTTTCAGGGATTTAAAAACAAAACAGCATATTACATCATGTCTCCCCAGCAATGTTAATTAAACACCACCTCCCTTAATCTTTGGAAGAAGATATGTTACAAATATTTGATCTAATTCCTTATTCTTAATTGCATTATCTAACCTTTTCATGACATAAAAATGAATTTCTTTCCTGTGAGTTCGTTCTCTATGATCTAGAAAACGGCTGGCCGTTTTCTTGGCGAATCTCATACGATGGTACTTAATGTAAATTTTTTTATTCCAAGATAGGTAATTTATCGGAACGTCTGCGATGAGTATATATAATGAAAACATTAAAATGAAACAACTAATAGTCTAATATGATATATATATTTCAGAAATTTTATAATCATATAAGGCAAAATGCACATCATATGAAATCAACAGTAGAGGCTTTAATGCACCAAAGCCGCTTTCGAATTGCATGTTATACATACAACCCCGGGTCTACCAGTATATATATATATATGTATATATATATATGTGTGTGTATATATATATATATGTATATGCATAGTCTTTGAAGTTTTTAACGTTTAAAACTATGTTAAAAATATATTTTTTATCATTCCTTAGAAAACCATCTAGACAATAAGTCGTTTATTCACCTGCAATCACTGCATCATATCGCTCTAGAGTTTACTATAGCACAAACAATTTATTTTTTAAGAGATCATCAGTTGTTTACCATGAAACACTGTTTCGGGGATTTAAAAACAAAACAGCATATTACATCATGACTCCCCAGCAATGTTAATCAAACACCAACTCCCTTTATCTTTGGAAGAAGACATGTTACAAATATTTGATCTAATTTCCTATTCTTAATTGCATTATCTAACCTTTTCATACTATAAAAATGAATTTCTTACCTGTGTGATTAATCAGTTTCCAAATTTATAATGGATATAATTTTTAATTTACCAGTCTTGTATTTATAAGATCAGAATTAATCCATTAAACTACTTATCACCCCCCACACTATGATTAATATTTTGTATATTTACATTCATATTTAATTTAAATTAAATATATAAAGGTTAAAAATATTTATACATATATGCATTTTTTAATGTAATTATAAATACATTTTATACATTACTAATATAGTTTTGGATTTCCTTTATTTATATATTCTGGTTAACCTTAAACGGTTCAAAAGTATCAGGATAACAAACAAATGCTTTATTTAACTTCTTAAATATTTTTGTTTTATCTCCACGTGGTTTATCATCCTTATTTATAAGCTAGAAACTGGTGGTATTAACTCTATTAATTTTAAAGTAACGCGAATTATTCTCAAAAACTCTGACATAATGGTTCCATAAAACATAAAATATCAGGGACGGTAATATCTTTATGCGGCATACGTACTATTTGAAAGGGGGAATCGTTTCTTTTATCAAATATTTTATAAAGAAAAATCCCATCTTCAATGTTTAGATCTAAATCCAGAAATGTAGCCTATTGTCCTCTATCTTAACAATTAAATTCTAATTCATTTGGATATGTAAGATGCTTATTTTTTTTATCGAATTCATCATTATCGTTTATACAT
Organism: Euprymna scolopes; assembly: GCF_053919585.1. Taxonomy (NCBI): domain Eukaryota; kingdom Metazoa; phylum Mollusca; class Cephalopoda; order Sepiida; family Sepiolidae; genus Euprymna; species Euprymna scolopes. Next base: position 34,455,728 of record NC_136504.1, on the reverse strand, counting down.
ATAAGGCCATCTATAAATCTGCTACACTCTAGAAAGTTTTATGTTTGAGATATATCAGTTTTTATTAGTGATCATATATATATATATATATATATATATATATATATATATATATATATATATATATATATATATACTCGAGTCTATGTAATGATAGATTTGTCCAAGATCGTGCAGGATCCAATCCCATTGGGATGCCTATCGTTTGCAGTAATATTTTCTTCCCTATTTGAAAATAGCATTCTTTAATAAGATGACTTATAAGTATTTTTAAAATACCTTTAGAAAAACTCGTTTTGCTTTTTTATTTTTACACCACAAAACTTTAGAATTTGAAAAGTCTATGTATTTACCTTTGCCATCTTCAAAAGCTAAATCTACAGTATCATTTAATTATTTTATAATTTTTTTCGTGCAGAGTTTTAGTATATAGTATACTAAAGTTATAAGTAGCTATAGATTTTGCTTTTATTCTGGAATGCATTTTATCTAATTTTTCTTTCACTGGTTGGGAATTATTTACGACCCAAAATAGATTTATATTACTATAGAATTTCATTTTCAGGTGAAAATTATTGATTTGATTCATGATTAATTTAAATATTTTAGATATAGCTTTACTTAAAGGTTTAGTAATGCACATCTTTGAACCTGTAATAAATCTAGCACTAACTGGATTTTTGTGCATTTTAGGTATCCAATACATACATGGAAGTTTTTTTTTGTTTTTTCTTCAAACTTTAATCTTACTTTTTCACTAATAATACTATTATTCAGAATACTGCTATTTAAATTAATATTACTAACTTTATAGGTATCTGAACCGTTACCTATAATTCCTACCTATATCAATAAACGTTGTATATAATATTTTTTACATATAAAAGCTATTTTGTTTGTCGCTTTATCAATCAGGAACTATTACACACTTGTCTTTAAATATTTTAAGTTCCTCCAGTATTTCTGAATTTTGTAAAAGATGTTGGTTTTTCTAGGGGGTTTAATTTTTTTTATATGTTTTACCTTCTCATTTACGCATTCAAGTATACTATTTTTCCATGCTTCAAATGTCGAAGGTGCTAATTTATATTTAATTTTTACCTCCTAGTTCCTTAGTTACTTCTTTAATGCATTTAGTGTAATTTAGGCATTGATGCTCTCTATAATTCGGAACGTTACTAAGGAGTTTTCTTAATTTAGAGTTATTTACTATCTTTAAATCTCTTGTAATTACATGTTTTATCTCAGTATTACAGAAAGTAGAGGAATTACATTCACATTCTGGAATATTTATAATATTATTATTTATATTTATATGTTCTACCGTTTTTTTTTTAAATAATAAAACCCCTTATTGCGTATTGTTGGCCCGAGTTTATATGTAACTACTGTTTTTTTTATCTTTTTTCTGTAATTCGTTAGGTTGTGATTGTATATTTTGTTGTTTATTAAATATTTTAGGTAAATTTACATCATCAAAATCTTTATTTTCATACAAAACTACACACACATCTCTAGGTTGTTTATACCATCCACAGATGGCTTATATAATTTAGTGTCGATTATATCCAGAATATAATCATAATATTGGATGAAATAATCCTTGTTATATATCGTATACGGTTGTAATGATATTTTCGATGCTATTTCCTTCAAAACCTTCTTTTTTGTTTTATTAAGTAGTTTTCTTATATAATTGAAAGACTCAGAAATTTGATTAATCATAATATATTTGGATTTACTAAAAAAATCCTAGCATGAAATAACTGATTTTCTATTATTTCTATTAACATGAGTTCTGTCTCTAATACCGTAGCGAGGCAAAGCTGGATATAATCTACCTATAATTTCGGAGTCTTGTAGGCTATTTTATATATATATATATATATATATATATATATATATATATATATATATATATAATGGTAAATGTTAGTTTGCTTGAAACATTGATGGTAAACAAATATGTGGAATTTTAAAAAAAATTCCAGAGCAATATGGAAAGACCGAAAAAGCAAAAGGAAAAACAAACAAACAGACAGACGGGTAATTAAGAAAAAAAATCTATAAAATAAAATACTTTATAGCAAGTATAAAATAGTATCTACAGCTACATCCCTTGCACCATAAATTACCCACTCTAAAATCTTGGCTACGTCCCTGATATTTAAAAAATAAAGAAACAAATACATTATTATAATAGGATAATGAATTTGACCATGAGAATATTTTCTGATTCATAAAAATAATATTGAAAATGAAAAATATAGTCAAAAGGACATAATAAAAAAAAAATTATCCCCATTTACCTATACAATGAACTAATCACATCGGACTGCTGTACTATCCTTTTGTTGCGGTACTGGCCCCTTTCACCATTTTGGATAATAATCTTGTTTGATTTTTGAAAGACGGAGGATTTTTTCTCTCCAATATTACTCAAATTTCTATTAAATAAACGGACTTTATATACCACAGATATGCCAGCAATTTGGTTTGTTTATACTTATATAGTGAAAGAAGGAGTGATAAATTAATAGATATGTAGAAAGTTATCTAACCGAACATACCCGTCTATTTGTTTGTTTTTCCTTTTTTGTCCTTTAGCTTTTCTGATCAGTACACTCGGCTGTCATAGACTTAATTAATTGATGCCGATTATTGATATAAAATTCGAACCCTAACTAACACACAATTTTCGTAGTTTATTCATGGCATATGATGAGTTTCTGTTGTTTTTTTACTTTTATCAATTGTTTTTACAATTTGAGTTTGTATCTGTATGAACATTATCATTCAAACATTACTGTGTCTGTATATATGATTAAAGTGTTAGTTTTACACATTTAGAACTGCTTTAGAGTTTCACCGCTCACAAATTTTGAGCCAAATTTCAAACAATTTTTCCAGTTCAAATAACATTTCCTTCATCAAACAAAAGTTATAATAAAATTACTGGTGTTCAAAATCTCCAGAATGCGTAAGGGATGTAACAGATGCTTTTTTTTCAGATTGGCTACTGGTTACCATGATTACTTATTCAACGTTGATCTTACGTTTTAGAGACGATTTCTTCTAATTGGCTGTTAGTTACCATAGCCAATTTTTCGTCATCTTCGAACACTCCAAAAGTCAAAAGCCGGTATGTTACTTGCATGCTATCTTATTCGAGTAATATAGAGAGAATTAATAAACGTGGTGTTCTTGCTGTGCTTGGGCTGATAAACTTTAGTTTACAGCGTCGCCCGTTAATTCTATTTCTCTCTTTTTGACGTGATAGGACTGATAATATTTCGCTTACGCCGTCGTCCATTTTTTCTGTTTGTATCTTTTTTTCTTCTTTCTGTTAATTTATTTAAGTACATCTTTTATATCACTTTTTTTGTTAGTAAACTTTAGAAATTGATAATACTGTTCATGGACTGTTAACAATGCGTATGATGCGAGCATGAAAAGGAATATGGTTAAAATCAAGCTTAGGAAAGTTAAAGAATAAGTTGATAAAACTGGAAAAGGAAAATACAAGATATTTTAGTAATAAAGTATAATACATTTATAACTTGCATTATTTCAGTATAAAGAGTCATTTTACAAATTCAATTTAACATTATAGATGAAATCTTAATCTTGCAATTTTTAAAGATATAAATTTATTATTTTTTACTAGAATGTCTTGTCTTTTTATTTTGTAGTTTTAATAGCTAGCTTCTTTATGTTCTAAGTTAAATCTTAACCATATTACGTTTCTTGCTCGCATTTTTCTATGTAAAATAAATACATATATATATATATATGTGTGTGTGTGTGTGTGTGTGTGTGTGTATTATATACTAATATTAAACAAGATATAGATGTTTACATCATTTATTGAGCATATCCTATTGGTTGATGTACAGGGATACAAACTGTTTTTAATTGTTCTTCTAGAAACTTTTCACCTTTTTTTTTTACTGTATTACTTCAATAAAAAACTGGTCTAAAAAGTGTTCGTTTAGGAAATAGGTCTTACAAAAATGATTTCCTCGCGTAAACAAAATAAAAATAAATAAAAAAGAATAAAAAGTGTTCTATTATTAGTGAATCATACTGTTAAATAAAGACATACACAAGCACACACATATACATAAACACACATATATATACATATATATTAAATATATACCTTTAAATCATGGAAGTTGATATAGAATACAATTCGTCATTTACACACACACACACGAGCACACACACACACACATATATATATATAAGTCTTTGTGCGTACCTGTGTATGTACAGCGAGGTGGAAAAGTACGAAATTGTGTGACAATTTTACTACAGGGAACTTCCGTGTTTTAGGAAATTGTCAGGCTAAAACGCATACGGATTGTGTTACTAGGCGTTGTTAGTTTAGCGTGCTCCCAACTAGACCCGGTGTTATGTGACTCGACGTTTCTTTTTATCAGTCAAAATAAACGTTTAAGAAAACAGATACTAAAGACTAAAGAATAGTTAGTGATAGTCGACATGAGTTTCTGCAAGTTTTACACGTAAGAACAACGCATTGACTTTCATTTGACGAGTAAAAAATTGAGGAACCAAATTAATGAGAAACTGTCTCACAAAAACTTACGTATTCAGTATGTAATTACATATACATATAAAAGCAAAATATTAAGGATATCTGAAAATACCGATGAATTTTTAATATGGCGATAATATAATTATGATGTAGCTTGCCCTCGGCGTTAATTATTATGAAAATAACTGATTTATTCAATAAAGGGCCAAAATTATTTTATAAGTCTGTAAAATGTGTTTACATTATAACGAATCTTTAGTTGAAATTACACCCTGTTTAATGAGTAATCAGCTATATACACCATTTCCCCAATTTCTTATTTTCATTTTCCGACTGTCTGTGTTTTTCTTTTGATATGGCATCCGACAATTTTAATCTAGATTCAATCATTATTTAGGAACCTCAAATCGAAAAATCTTTTAAATATTCTAATCATCCTTTTATTGCTATTGTGAGACCAAGCTTGCTTTATCTTGTTCGAAAACTGCCGACACGAATGCAGCTGTTTTTTTTTTTTTTTATATAAATCTTCGCTCGTGTCTTTGTCGTCGTTTCTTAAATTATCGGCTGCATAGGATTCACCCCCCACATCCACACGCACCCACACACCCACACGCACACACACATGCCCACACACACATACACACACGTATACACACATGCACACACACACACACACCCACACACATATATATATATATATGTATATATATATAAACAACTCATTTGAAAATCATGTACTCCGACGCATTTCTGCTGTGCTCTAGGTTTTAAGAAAACAGACATTAAAGAAGAGTTAGTGTTCGTCGACATGAATTTTGTAATATATATATATATATATATATATATATATATATATATATATATATATATATATATATATATATACATATATATGCATATATATACATATATATATATATATATATATATACAAAAAGGTAAATGGTAGTTTGCTTGAAACATTGCTGTCATACAAATATGTGGAAGTTTAAACAGCGTGTATTGTCCCCTACTACAAATTCTCGTCAACTACGGCAAACTTTAGGGTGCCTTTAAAATTATACCTCACTGCGGATTTTATAGTTTTACCTTTTTATATTTCTAACCCTTTTTCGGGAAATTCTTGATCTTGGTTCAAAATATATATTCATATACATGGATATAAAATTAATTTTCATTTTTTTTCATTTTTCTTCATCTTTTTTCTTCTAGATGTCTGATATTTACACCTATTTTAATGGGTCCAACCAATAGATTTTCTTAGGATTCAAGTCGCCCCTTTCAGTGTAATAGTTTGCATCCTACTTTCCCTTGGTTCACTGACTATAATCTCTAAGTACTTTTCAAAGTTCACTGAGTATAATTTCTAAGTACTTTTTAAAGTTCGTTCTCATAAGCCTAGTTGCTTCCATGATGATTGGAGTAACTGGAACCTCTTTTAAATCCCATCCCCACACTGTTTAATCCCACCCCCACACTGTAGAGACCCCTATATGGAAAAGTTCTTTCTACTTCAATAGTTTCTTCCCCAGAACCGCTAGACTTTGAAATTCCATTCCAGGTCCCTGCTTCCCCAACAGTACTGACGTGCAGAAGTTCTAGTGTAACGTGAACCGACATCTTGCTGCCCAAATCACTACATAGCACCCCAGTAGTTGTTGGCCGTGATAGTAGCCCCCTACACCAAAGTGGCAATTTGCCTTGTTTGGGGTGAAAATGTAAAAAAAAAAAAAAAAAAAAAAAAAATCTTATTTTATTTCATATCATACACACCTCTTTAATACTCTGTCATCTTTTCCCTCTCAGTTCTGTTAAGCTCTGTGTCATTTGGTACACTGGCCTCATTTATGGTCGCTTTTGTAATAGCTCTCTCCTAAATCACTATATCTGGTATAACGGCTGCGTTTTCGAGAAATATACCAGTAGGAATGATGTAGCCATAGTGAATGGTATATGTGTTATTCCCAACTAATCGCCCGGGTATATGTTTCCAGGCTGTCTTACTACATTGAAAGTTTAGTTTCTTACATATTTTCCAATGAAATTATTTGCAAACTCCATTATTGCCATCTGTATATTAACCATCTCCAAGTATGGCCTTGTATCTAGAGATAAGGTTTCCCACACGGTTGCCTCTATGGTTATTAAAATGATAAATATACTTCGGAGAGTACAGATTCTTTTTTTTATGTATACCTTGTAGTTCAATAAGTACTTCCAATAAGAGTAAATGTTTTTTTGTTTTTATTTTTTACAAGCATTGAAAATTGTCGTACACACTTTAAAATTCAGTATGTTATAGATATACACCTTTTAGATAACTGACCATTTTTTATGATTTATAGTTGGTGGAAAAGAACAAGTGCATTGCAACCGCAGGAGATTACTTCGAAGGACTGTAAAGTTTTATTCATGTACTATCAACTAAAATACCCATACGAAAAAAACCTGACCACTTATTAAAGGCACTTCATGCATACTTCGAAACTGTAATTTACATAGAAACTTCTGGAAATTACGCTTCAAAAATAGACATTTAATAATTTACCTACGTTGTCATTCAGTTTCCAGTGAACACCGCAGACTGTTTTCAGAAAAAAGATCGCTGAAGACCTAATTGAAAGCTATTGGTGACCCAATAATAATAATAATAATAATAATAATAATAATAATAATAATAATAATAATAATAATAATAATACGGTACACACATGAAACACTAGTCCCCTCTAAAGTAATCTACTCTCGCTTCAATGCACTTGCTGTACCGTTCCTAAAATTTCTTGAAGGCCCGGTAGAAGTCATCTTGGGTGAGTGTGCCAACAACACTCTTCACAGCCTCTTGTCTCCGCAATTATCTATCTATATGAATTCTATCTATATAATTCTATCTATATAAAATCCAAGTACGTCCAAGGATGGATTACTGCTGCCATATCTGGACAGGAGCTGCTAAAAACAACCTCTCTGTCTTGACAGAATACACAATAGACTTCGTGGCTTAGTGGAGGATGCCCTTTCCTCTTCTATGCAACCTCTCTCCCACAGAAGAGATGTTGCAAGCCTATCTTTGTTTTATCCTTATTTCCTTGACAGGTGCTCGTCTGAACTCCAATCTCTGGTACCCCCTCACCAATCTTTTTACAAAAAACACTCGTCTAGTTGAATCCACTGTCAAAAACTTTCCCCACTCTTTATCTATGCCTAAATCAAAACGTAGATTCCATGAACAAAGCTTCTTTCTTAGAACTGCACGCCTGTGGAACTCTGTTCCGTCTGCCATCTTCCCACCTGAGTATAACCTGGATGTCTTCAAGTCCATCGTAAACAAATTCCTGATGAACTGCCCCCTTCAGTAGACACTTTATTAAATCTCCACACTAACGTACTGTACTTACAATAACCCGTATCCATGATTGGCTTCCGGGCCTTCATAAGTGGTGACCACCTTGTAAAAAAAAATCAATATCTAAAAACTACATCCTCTAAGGTTTTAATTAATCTTAGGGATTAGCCAAAAGTCACAGAGAGAAATATCTGGACAATACTGACATTGAAGTCCGGTTTTAATGCTCATTTTTTTGTTGTAAAACATTCAATTAAACATTATATCAAAATTTGATATGCTGCAATATTTTAAGTTATAAGTTTATTATATTTTTAACTAGAATATCTTGTATTTTCTCAAGTTTTAACAACTAGTACTTTTACATTTACAAGTTAAATCTTAACCATATAATTTTTCATGATCGCATTTTTAAATGTAATTTATGTTTGCTTAAATATAATCAATCTGATATGTGTAAAAAATGCTATTCAATTTAGCAAGTACTGCTCGCAAGTGGCGTTTTTCCCATTTGGATTGAGAGATATTATAATTTAAACTAGAAGGTCTATATTATCTCAAGAATAACTAGTTGACCCATTGCAAATATCATATCAATTTTACATCGATCTGCAGCATTTACTGATAATAAGAATAAGTAGAACAGGACTATAATAATAATAATAATAATAATAATAATAATAATAATAATAATAATAATAATAATAATAATAACACCACTATTACTACTACTACTAATAAAAACAACAACAATACTTCTACTAATAATAATAACAACAATACTACTACTACTTCTAATACTACTACTAATACTAATAGCAACGACAACAATACCACTACTACTAATAATAATAATAACAACAATACTACTACTAATAATAATAATAACAGCAACACTACTACCACTACTACTACTAATAATAATAATAGTAATAATAATAACAACAATACTACTAATAATAATATCAGCAACAATACTACTACTACTACTTAAAATAATAATAGTAATAATAACAACAATACTAATAATAATAATAATAATAATAACAACAACAATACTAATAATATTAATAAGAAGAAGAGAAAGAGGAAGAGGAGGAAGAAGAAACCCTGCGATAGTGATGATACTAAAAATAATAACAAACCAATAACTATATAATCCTGTGACTGAGGCCTTGAACTTTAGGAGAAAAATAAATATAAGCCCAGAGAATTGTTTTTTTACCGCAAAATACCCTGGGGCTCAAGTCCCAGAATGTTCTCAGGGTCAAATATTACGTTTCTAGATGTATATCAATGTGATATTGCTTTTGGATAATTTTTAGCAAAATGTAATAGTCGGAAAAGATTCTAGATTCCGGAAAGTTTTGACAATTTTTACCCCTTTTTAACCACATGGGGACGCAACTACAATTTTCCCAGCGTCAAATATTACGTTCTCAGGTGTATATCGATGTGGTCTTGCTTTTGGTGATTTTCAGCAAAATCTAATCATCGGAAAAGGTTCTATCCCCAAAAGTGCTATTTTTTGGACATTTTCGCCCCTATTGTCTCTGGCGACGCAACCAGAACCGTCATAAAAAATCTGAAGATTCTATATTTCTTCGCTCGGTTAGTTGTTACTTCGTGCAACATTTCAAATAAATGTAATAAGAAGTTAATGAGAATTTTGGAAACGAACGTACGAACGGATGAGGATGAAGTATACGCTCCAAATCCGACTAAGTCGGTGGACCAATAATAATAATAATAATAATAATAATAATAATAATAATAATAATAATAATAATAATAATAAAGGAAAGACGGCGGTAGAGGACTGGTTTATATAGAAGACTCTCTAAATGACAACTAAAAAGAACTAGAAAATACTTAATGCAAAACACTGAAAGAATAACCATAGCAGCGAGACACGTAGAAAAATTAAGGAAACAGAAAAAAGAGAGACAATGTATAAGTCAAGGAAAGAAAAGTGGGAAGAGATTCATAAAGATGGCAAAAAGAACTGAATCCCTAATAACTGCAGCACAAGACAAATCGATAAGAACCAACTACATCAAAGCAAAGATCGATAAATCTCAAGAATACAGCAAATGCAGACTCTGACAAAGAGACGAGACGATAAACTATACAACAAGTGAATGCAGCAAACTTGCCCAAAAGGAATACAAGAATAGACACGACCAAGTGGAAGGGGTAGTACACTGGGAATTATGCAAACACTACATCTCGAACGAACAGACATGTGGTACAAACATATACCGACAACAGCACTTGAAAACGAGAACCACAAAGTTCTATGGGAAATGGACATACAAACTGATAAACCCACTCAAACAAGAAAACTGGATGTCGTAATAATTAACAGGAACCAACAATCCTGTCAAATAATAGACTTTTCTGTTCCAGCTGACCCCGGTGTTAATTTAAAAGACGAGGAGAAGCGAAGTAAATTCACAGAACTAGCCAGATAGCTGAAAGGGATATGAAAGATGAAGAAAATAAAAATTATACCTATAATAGCACAAGCACTAGAAATAATCCCCCAAAACTTGGAAAAAAGAATGAGAAAATTGGAATCGAAGGAATGCCTAGAAAAATACAGTCCACAACAATTATGAAAACAGCTGAACTATTAAGAAACTCAATTAAATGTGGAACCTAACAGACGGGAGCAACAAGTGCGGGCGAAACAAACTGCTGCAAAGGCAAAGCATGAAACACTACATGGGACCAAGAACACTGAAACCGGATATCTATAAGTTCTCTAACCCAACCCTTCCCCCATGGCCACATCACCTCCCCACAAAAAAGAGCGAGGTCAAATAACTAAGTAGAGACAAGGAGGAAGGAAAGACAGATAGACTGACCAGACCTCAGCCGAATAAGGTAGAAGATAACTGGGAATTTGGGGAGAATCCCAGCAAAGACCAATAGCTGATGCCAACGAGTCATCAATGGCAAGCAGCTGTAGTGATAATACACATTTTTTTTGCAAATTTTATCGAAAAAGGTGGAGAGTACTGGAAAATTGGGGAAACCTGTTGCCACTCAGTTTCCAGTGAACGCCAGAGACTGTTTTCAGAAAAAGATCTCTGAAGACCTAATTGAAAGCTATTGGTGACCCAATAATAATAATAATAATAATAATAATAATAATAATAATAATAATAATAATAGTAATAATAATAATGATGATTGTTTCATAAAACCACTGCTTAGCATGAATAATTTAGATCTTGAAAATATCTATCCACGCAACAGATGCGCCAGAATTGATGGCCAAATGTAGTAACCAAACTAGTGCTAAAAGGCAGAGAAAAAGAAAACATGCTAATTAAATAACAAAAAAGAGAACAATACATAATGCTAAACGCCGACGGATTAATTTTCGCAGCAAGACACAATGAAAACACAAAGAAGACAGAAAGATACGAGCGATAAGTCAAGAAAAAATGGGAAGAGAATCAGCTATATAAACGATCCATAAGGATGACAAAATACAAGACTGATAAAAACACTTGGCCATAATAACCAAAAGTTAACCTAAACTAAAAAAAAAACAAAAAAAATGGAATCACTAATAACAGACGCACAAGATAACCCACTTAGAACTAACCATATAAAAACAAGTATCGACAAGACCATGAAAAACAAAAAGTACAGAATCTGTGGATAAAGAAATGGAATACTAAAAGAGATAATAACTGAGTACAGCAAACTAGCCCAACAAGAATATGAAATAGACACAATCAAGTGGAGAAGGCAGTACACTAGAAATTATGCACACAATTGTCCGTCTGAGTAAAAATCCAGCTCTCATAATTCTTAGCAACATGGAAAAGTCTTTTCAGATTGTTGATTTTCCGTTCCAACGGACGAACAAATTAGAGGAGATGGGGAAACGAAGGATATATATATGAAACTGGTCAGAGAGATAAAAGGAATGTTTAAAATAACCAAAGTACAAATAACACCACTTGTTGTATTAGCCATAGAAGCAATATTGAACAACTTCGAAAAAAGATGGCGGATATTAGAATTTAAGAGATGGTTGAAAAGATACAGCGGACAACAATAATGAATAGAGCTTAAATATTAAGGAAACCCCTTGAATACAAATACTTACACACATGAGCAACAGAACAAGCTGGACATATAGAAACTCCTACGGATTTAAAACCCCAAAAAACATCCTAGTATCAAGAAAACTGATACTTTATGATTGTAACTTTATCCCGTTGCTCCTAATCCGTATTTGTGTGTGTAATCTAAACTAGCACCACGCTTAATAAGTGAAGAGAGGTGAGTAGCACAGAAAGACCGAGGAGTGAAAGTACTAGTCAGACTTCCGCTGGTTGAGTGTAATGAGGATTGAGAACTTGGTCTTATTGTACCCAAATTCAAGCGAAGAGCAATGGTCGCTGCTTATGAGAAGTCAATGGTAAGCGGCTGTTACGATAACACAAATTCATCCCGTACGGACAGGAAATGTTTAGCGTTTTGTGTGCAAGAAATGTCGGGTTTTATTAAGTATATATATATATATATATATATATATATATATATATATATATATATATATATATATATATAGAGAGAGAGAGAGAGAGAGAGAGATAGAGATAGATAGAGAGAGAGAGGGGTATAATATAAATAACAAAAAGTATGATATGTAATGAAGTAAATTCAGATTTTTTTTTAAATAATACAGTTATAACATTCGACCCAGCGTAGACAAAACTTCAGCTAGGTAATTTAAATCTCTTACGTTTAACATGGCGTACAATGACACGGTAATGTTTGTGCTGATCGCCATCTTGAAAATTTCACAATGAAAGGCAACACTTATCGAGCAAAAAGGAAAACATGGAACAGTTGATTAGTTACATTCACAAAAGACTGTTTGCCAACGCGCCTTCTAAAGTCAACAAACCCTGTACCAACCCTTCTCCTGGCAACATAAGGACCATAAATCAACGTATTACAATATGTTGAAACTACATCTGCAATGTTCCGAAGGCTTCAAACAAAGTAGGATCGATAAGACAACAGCCGAATTGACTCTCCGCGTCGGACAATTAAGAGAGAAAACGTGAATGTCTTTTAGGGGGAAACTCATGAAAGTGACATAGGGCAGATCTGGTAGTTTAACCGGACCGGAAGTTATCCAGAACAACGATAAACTTCGGAAAAGGTCAACCCCTTATTACAACAGAGGAATATTGAGAAACCATGGAATTCTGCATGAAAGCAAATATGCGCTTTCTGTAATAAGATGTTACAGAGGTATGAAATAACCTATCTAAAGTTGACAGAAATAAAAACAAGAGAAAACTATTTTTCAATACACACACACACACTCACACACACATACACACACACACATATATATGTGTGTGTATATCTATATCTATATATATATATATATATATATATATATATATATATATATATATACGTTGATCTGCTTAGTTAGACATGTTATCACTATCGCAATCGATTAAACGATCCGATAATTTACTCAGGTCATACAGATTTGACAAGTTTATTATGGGGAGGAAGAAGATAAAGAGTAAAAAAAAGTTACAAATGAAAAAAACAACATTGGCTCCAACTGTAATCTCATGAAAACGAACAAGAAAAGAAAGAAATATAGACGTAAACAAAGCATAAAAGATAAAGAAAGTTATAGATGGCAGAAGGGAAGGGAACGAGGGTTTATTAGGAAACTGTAGGAACAGAAGAAGAGAGAAAAAAGTGGGAGAGAGAGAAAGAGTAGAAGTACAAGAGAGCAGGAAGGAATAGTTCATACTGGGGCGGGAAATAACGACGTAGGTAAATAAGCGATTAACTAAGATTGGTGGTGGACATAAAGAATATGTAATATAAGTATCTAGAAAGAAAAAATGATTATAAGGTATATTTAATTAACTAAAATAAAATAAAAATTGAATGATGATTATTAAGAATCAATGACATTAAAAATAATTAAAGATTAGCGACTAAATAAATGGAAGGTAAATAAACACATTGATAGATTAAATTAAGAAAAATATAGGTAAAACAATTATGTTCATAAAATTTTGGAAATGGGGAATTCTTTTTTAGGACATATGTCAATGGAAAGATAAGGAGAAGGAGAATGATAGGGATAGGGTAAGAGATGCGGGTGGAAAGAGGTGACCAATTTACACATTTAAAACGAGTTTTAAAAGAAGATCTTCAGACAGTTTGGGTGGTAATTTCTGCACTGGGGTTGCAGTAATATTGTGTTATAGCTACGTCCATTTATTAAAACTGGAGATATGTCTACTTTCTTATAATAGACGCTGCATAAAAATGAAAGGAGATGGCATTAACATAATTAATTAACAATATTACTGGGTATATATATATATATATATATATATATGTAGAAATATATTTTCTTATAATATTTACTACTCCCTATTTTAGAAGCTCAATATAATTAGAGAGCAATATAAAGAATAAATAACAAAAAGTTATATTCTAAAATTCATGATGTTGACCATCTTATAATTTATTCCTCATTACGCCATTTTATTATGTCGTAAACAAAAAATAAAAAAAACTGTATATGCAGCTTCTCTTCCAATTTTCGGATTTTAATCATGTCAAACCACACCTCATTTCTTTTTGACGGATTGATTTTTGAGTTAAGTGCATAATAGATTCACTGATTGATATAATAATAAAGTGATTGATTTTGCACTACGAAACAGATTATGCCAAGAAGTGTATAAGTTAACTGAATTAAAGGAATAAATTATAAGATGGTCATCATCATGAATTTTTGAAAAAAAATGTTGTTCGTTTATTCTCTCTCTCTCTCTCTATGTATATATATATATATATATATATATATATATATATATATATATATATATATATATATATATATAAGCAAATAGACGCATCTCAAATCTTAATCTATAGACGTATCTATAAACCATCATCATTCAATCTCAGGCAACCTCGGCTCTCGTTTCTAGTACATATATATATATATATATATATATATATATATATATATATATATATATATATATATATATATATATATATATATATACCACGATGTATTGTCGGATGAGTGCAACTTCCTCAGCCACTGGAAGTCCATGTGCCCCAATAAGGATTTTAACTCCTGTCAGCGATTTGCACATCACACTGAAGACGGTCATTGATTTGGATGAAACTAAAAGCAACGGAACCCGTATCATGGGCACTTCAGTGTGATCAGAAGACCTGCCTTAGACGATAGATACCGATCATACACTTCACAGATCCAAAGGTCTCTATGATTGTGTGGCAAGGTTTGGCGTTTCTTACATGTTTCTTGAACTTCGCTTGATCTATCTTGGCTGCTTCAACGTATTCTGCGTCTCTGTATATTAGTGCCCTCCACTGCTTGCGATCATACGGTAGGGAATCCCAACTAAATGTTAAACGTCTACACTGATGATTAATTTTTAAAATTCCTTATTATAGATAAATGTGTTCCTAGAATTCTTCGTCAAACCCCTGGGGGTGATTAACGAAATTAATTTAAGTGTATCTGTATAGAACTTCATGGGGCGTCTTCATAAATAATCAAATTCTAACACCATTGATATTTACTACACTACAATTTTACATTCATTAACCTTTATCTCCGTGTAAAGAAAAAATGTATATATGGCGCTTGTCCATGGCATTAATTACTGATACAGAAAGCACGCTCATGTTTGTATTCCAGGTTATTCTTTTTTTTATTTTCTGCAATTTTATGAGGAGGTAAAGATCGTTTTATTTGCTTCATTATGACTACTGTTCTCATCGTGAGTGTGATGTTTAAGTCCCCAAACGATTTTAGGTAGTGGATAATGCACTTCTGAATAATTCAGTTGTAATTACACCGTAATCGGGATTGAAAATTCAATACTATATGAGGTCGATACTAAAAAATACAATGGCGAATTATCGAGTGCATCTACGTAGAGATTGCAAACGGAAGGAGAATGAGAGTATGACACCTCCGTGAAGTAAGTAAAGGGCACCATCTTAAATCCCGTGCAGCTTCTCGAGTTAGGCACGAACAGTTACATCGACCGAAATGTTGTCCGAATAACACTAAAGTTGAGAACAAGAGTTCGAATAATCGAAATAATACGAATTATTTTTTCTATGAGAAAATACACATAAACACTTTACTTATTTACACTTTGCTGTTATTTTATTTGCTGAATTGCTATTGTCTACTATAGTCATGAAATTAAATTGTATTATACAATTTGCATTTCGTCTTATAACATGTATATTGTATTTGTATTTTTGACATAGAATCTCTACCCTATCTTTGGTAGATTAGAATACTAACTTGGGATTATTTCATTAGAATACATTATTGAGGTGATTATTATTTATTAATGTCTATTTATTGCAGACTGTTATCCTCACCTTTTTCTTTGTTGTTTCACGACATTTCTGCCAACTATTAGTCTCGCTTTCATCAGGTGGTAAGCGCGACGGGATAGGAACTCTGAATCTCCTTCAAGGCCAGTTGAAAGACACGTTGAATCTCTACGGACCAAGGTGAAAATTATCTGAAAATAGCGGTTTCAATCCTAGCCAAAGCCGGCCAGAGGGTTACCTGGCCAAAACCTGATGAGACGACAACTACAGAAGGCAGTAATTGCAGTGGATGCAGTCAGGAGATTCGGTGTTCCTATCACGTCGCGGTCACAATCTGACGAATGCCAGAGGAATAGTTCGCGGAAACATCGTGAAACAAAGATGAGGAGAATAACCCGCAATAAATAGAAATTAATAACTTGGGATCGTATGAGGAGTTATGTAGAAAGATAGGTATCTGTTCATCGTTGTTGATTCCGTTAGTCCCAACGTGTTCAGTAGTAGATTAATCCTATCTTATTTTGACACTTGAAAGCGGCAGATAACTAACGCTTTTAATTTGTACGGAAAATATGAATATTGATTAAACAAAAAAGGAATAGACCAAATTCCAAAATATTTAAGGGCGATGTTTTGTAATGAATAGATAATATATACTGTACATAGTTTTATAATTATTTAACTTACAATATGTTGGCACTATAAAGACTCAAAAACAATCTTGATAAACGGAGTATAACGCCTAGCATAAACAAAAGCAACCGTGGACACGAGGGAAAAATAATTGGATTACCGGTAGAACTGGAGATATAATCACCAAAACTTTTGTGTTTACAGACCAAACTTTGTTTGTTTTATTACGCACACAATAATCTGATGGCGCCGTCAATTACTTAAAGAAAACGCATATTGTCATAATCACGGGTACAGCTAATTTTCATTGTCTGCCGAACGGACTACTGGAAAAACTTTACAACACATTATAAACCATGCGTTCCCGCCATTCGTGCAGTCTTCCTACTTACGGTGTAGACAGAACATTACAGTCTAGAACACGTATTTCTGCTCGACAAGCCGGCGGTCTTTATAAACAGGAGGAGACAATGAACTTTGAATATCCGCTTCATTAATCTGTGTTAAAACGAGAAGGGTATAATTACGCGCTACACTTGTTCTTAACAGTATTGTACAGTCTATTATATTGAATAATACTATTTGTATCCATTGGACTGCTGTTCTCATCTTGAGTTGTAACGTGATCGACGTGAGGGGGGGGGCGCGATTTGCTCCCTATTGGGAAGATTGATACCCCTCTGAGAACTGAGAAAGACGGGTAAATATGCGAAAATTATTTAAATTAATCCCGGACAACAGCGGATATCGAAAATACGTAAAAGGAAACATATATATATATATATATATATATTATTGTTTGAAAAGCCATATATATATTTTGTTGTAAAAAAATCCAATAACAGGAAATGACAGACAATGTAGAAACGAGATCGTACTTGTTGGCCTGGAGAACACTCTCAGACTATGGCTTTCTGAAAGACAGGGATTAAAACCGGAGGTCATGGGAACGGAGGATGTCATTGTTGGTCCCATATTACAAAACTGGTAATATTGGTGAAGTGCACACACGCAAATGTAGCTGAGGTTTCCGCAGATACGTAGCTGGCTCTGATTGGTTGAATAGGACCACCGCACCCCGACACGTACCGGAATATAAAACAAGCACCATCTTTTTTAGACAGATTGGAGATTGGAGATTTGAGCCAGATTGCGGGGAATCTCGAGATAATATTACCGCTCCCAAACGCATGACTACTCCCTCTCCATTTCGCCTGAGTGCAATCTACAAAGAAGAGAGTTGAGACTTATAAAATGTGCTAAGAATTGAACGTGTATATCTCTGTAAAAAGATTGTAATTTTTGTGAAATTAAGTTTTAGTAGATAGAACCAAATTGTTTGTCTTTTTATTTCTGGCGTATGCGAGCTTCACTTTTCGCTTCTAGCATTTTACACAGAGGCGTTTAGTATTCATGTGGAGACTCCTGAAGACTAGACATCACGATCCACAGTTCCGAAGAAGTAGATCAGGGTTCACTTGCTTGACCTAACCCGGGAGTTCAGCTGTAGCGTGCTATTTTTACAACGCTTCTTCCAATATAAGGTGTATATTTGCGCACTCAGAAATCAGTACAGAATGTTAGTCAGTAAGTCACACAAAATAATGTTAGTTAGTCAGACAATCTATTTAATCCACGAAGTTAGCCTGCTCTCATACCCTCAGTCATGCACTGGTAGAAGTCTTAAGGACTTCGCAATCGTATTCCAACTATATCACAAATTGAGGGTTCAAGAAAAGCAGATTTAAATTCAAAGTAGTACTTTACCCATTATCTGAATTTTTTCAGCCATAGCCTTATTTTAATTTTTGAATGGTAATTTAATATTTATCACATTTGCACTTGTTACAACACACTAGATACACACATGACTCAGTCATAATATAACCTTCTATGTTATATTTAAATTCATGCAGATTATGGTATTTATTATTATAAGACCAATACTCTATTTATAATCATATTGTATCCAATATAAACCAAATATTTAAAAGGATTTGGGAAATAAATGATTTGCTTGCTGTTAGGTAACATCAAAACTAAAACATATAGCTCTTTTGCCTCACACGGTTTTGCCTAACATAAATACTTCATTTAAAACAACATAACGTTGTTAAAGATATAAATGTATATTAGCGTAGAAATAACCCTTTTCATTGACTTGCAGTTGCCAATTTTAACACCTTAGCAGACGTTTTATCAGCTTAAAAAATCGAGTTTGCACCTCAAGTCCAACTCTCATTTATAAAATGCACTATGTCTGTCTGCATTTTCAACATGTATTTTTACCGGAACGAAAGATCACAGCGCGTCATTTAGCGGTGAAAATTATTGCATTTTTGTGGGTTATTTTTATAGTTATTTCGCTGTTAAAATATTTGTTAAGTTGTCCAAAAATCGTTCAAAATAATAGAAATCAGAATATCTGAATGGTAAATCAACTTCAAATATATTTTAGACATGCGCAAACACTTGTTCCTTAACATTAGTTTTTTTGTTTGTTTGTTTGTTTTTTTACTTTTCATTAACTTACTGCAGTAGTTACACCCAGTAATGTATTAGGTTGATAAGACGGAAATTTTGGTCTCGATTGAGGTTTTTATTTTCACTGACAACAATTAAGTCTTATACCTTTATTTTTACTTTGGAAATAAGTTTTTTTATGCAGAACGTAAAATAACACATTGTAGAATAAAATGTGTGTGATTTTTTTATTTAGTGTAACAAAAAATTGTATTGTTAATACTGATGATATAATCCATGTCAGATTAAATAATTTATATGATTGAAGCATGTTTCTTTTTGGGTGCTTGTGTAAAACGTTTAAAAGTTAAATCAATTCTGTGTTAAGTAGTAGCGCAAGTAAAATCCTTTTTATATTGTTTCGTTCATCTTATTGTAATAAATTATAAGAATGTTATATTAAAAATTATTTATGAAAATATTTTTTCTTCATTTCAATAATAACTATTTGGTAATCCAAAATTTTGCGTCCGAAGGATCAAGCTTCAAAACGATACCAATATCGTGAAAATCCGTCGCCTGTGTTGAAAGATTTTGCGTGACATGCATACACACATACATACATACATACATTTAAACAGACATATAATATTTGTGTTATAAAAGATGGTTAATGAATACCACGACGTTGTTTCCTTGTAAAATGTTCTTTTCCTAGTTAAAAAACAAACAGATAATCAAATCACTTGATTTTCGGATTATGACATGTTTGTCTGGAGACAGGTACGAACGTCGACGTGTTTTGTTTAATTTTTATTACTGTTGAATAAAATACACATATTACTGTTGAATAAAATACACATATTACTGTTTAATAAAATACACATACGCAAATAATTATACATAATATAGATTAATATTAGTTTTATTCATTTTTTTTATTGCATACCATAACCGACTGTTTACAATCCGGCGATAACGTCACAGAATTTAATGCCATAGGGTTGTTTCGTTTTTGAATCTAGTTGAAAGCACTAAATAAAATAATGGGTATTACCTTGCTTTTATATATATACTCAATATGCATAAATAAAAATGTCATATTTGAATGTATTATACGACCGAGCAACGTGAGTTGTTTACACCAAATATATATATATATATATATATATATATAAAAGTGAACGTGTGTGTGTATGTATGTGTCTGTGTACATTTCCCTACGCAATAACTCTGTAAAGTTTTAGTCTACAGACTCGAAATTTGATAGACAGGGTACTAAGATTTGGGAAAATCGATGTGATCGGTTTTTGGCCAGAAATTGGTCGATTAAGGGGTCAAAGTTCAACGATTTGACCTTTGAGAACTATACCACCCGCCTTCGAAAAATTTTGGTCTACGCACTTGAAGATTTAGGTATAGGTTCCATGGACATGGATCTAACTTAATAACTTGATTTGAGCCCAAAACAATAAATTTTAAGGAGTCATAATATGGGTCAAATTTTTTAAAAAATTTGACCTCTGAGGTCTCTTCCAAATTACTTAGACAATTTCTGGCGTAAATATGTGACATTTTACATAAAGGGTATTCAGAGATACGGAAAGCTTTTTCATCAGTTTGGGTCGAAATTTTTTCGTTACCAATATATAAATATATGTATGTATGTATGTTTGCATGTCTGCCTTAAACTTACAATAGAGGCGATGAATTTTACAGAGATAAGTATCGTTTTAAAGTTCGGCCTTTCATAAGACAAATATCGAAAATTGGCTAAAAACGTTATTAGCTTCCTCTTCAACTAGGCACTTTTCTATAGGGGGGCACTTTTTTCGCCGATATTTTGGAAAGTTATCCTCTCCTTTAGATTGTCTAGCCTTAATTTAAAAAAAAATGTCGCTTCCTGTTTAGCGGTAGTCGTAACAGCATAAACTTTAGGTTTTACCTCGTTCTTTTCCTCCTTTGCGGTACGGGTTCGAGCCTGCCTTACTACTACCACTTTTTTTGGCTCAACATACACATCAAAACACCGGGCTGAAATTCTAGTATATATATATATATATATATATATATATATATATATATATATATATATATATATATATATATATATAAAGCTGGAGGTGTGTGCGTGTGTTTGGTCACGAATAGGCTCTTACATGGTTGACTATTTTAAAAAACTGATTAGATATAATGATAGATGATGTATCGAGACACAGGAATGGGTATGTTAGATCTGGCAGACCGGTGGTTTATTAAGTTTGTGGGGTCTGCGTCCGCGCCTGGTCCACAAAGTATAGAAATAAAAAAAATTAAAAAGAAAACGCTTACAACTGTGTTTGATATAGATGTACATAAGAATATTTTGATAAGTATGTTTTAACTTAAATAGGGATGGTATAATAAAATTGTGGGGCGTCTGCGTTCGCGCCTATCCTCCATAGAATGGAAATAGGCACACATTTTAATAAAGACTTTTCATATCGATCAGCGTAAGTATACTTTGATAATTACGTCTCAGTTTGAAGAAATATGCTATAATAAAATTATGGGGTGTTCATTGGCACTTGACCTTCATAGAATGGAAATATGTCACAAAGTTTAACAAGGTTTTTTTAATATAGATTGTGATAAGTGTTTAAGTGTAAAAGGGTATGGTATATGGGGTTTATCTATTTTATTCTTACTTCCCTCATATTTTACTTTCGTTTGGATACCCCCAAATTCAACCCAAATTTACAACCCTTCCTTTTCATATATCAGTCCATTTTCTGTTGGCTGTTTTTGAACCCAGAAATGAAAAACTAAAATAGATAAATGTTATCAATAGTTTATTCCTATTTCAGAAGGGCGTAATCAGAATAGACTTTACAAAGAAGAAGCAGGAAACAGGTTGCAAACCTCATGCGATTAAAAAGTGGAAGCAACTTTATTTGTCTATTTACACTGGAAAAAAACAATCACAAATATGTGTGTAGGAGAAATATTTTTCTATGTATTCATATTTTTAGACGTCAGACATATACATATTTAGTTGATTAAAAAATAATGTCGTTTTTTACCATCCAACTTCATGTCAAAATACAACGTTCTTTTTGCACCAATATCATATATACATGCATATTTACCATGAACCATTAAAAGGCCAGTAAATGAGCATGTCTCTCTCTCTCTCTCTATATATATATATATATATATATATATATGTGTGTGTGTGTGTGTGTGTGTGTGTGTGTGGCGTCTGGATGCATAGACACATAGAATAATCAGAACATACTACAAGCGCATTTGTACATTCTATTGCAGAGTAAGAAGAAACATAAAATACTTTTTTTACTGTTACGTGGTCGGTACTCTGTTTTATTAATATTTTTTAACTGAATCTTGATGATGTTTCCTTAAAAAGTTACGAAACGTTGATGACCATTTATCTATTTTAACTTTTCCAATATATATATATATATATATATATATATATATATGCGTGTGTTTGTGCGTGTTTGTGTGTGTCTATATACACAAACACACACGTATACAAGCTGGCACAAAAGTGACTGCTCGGCCAGAAGTAACTTCACCATTTGAAATGAAAATATCCTTTTCATAGACCAGAGTATTTATTATTTGTTATTGCATAGTTTTTAGATTAGAATTTTATTTTCAACTGTTTTTGTTTGAAAATCATAGCACGTAAAGCAAAATAGATTTATTCAGAAGAAAGATTTTGCTCGAATGGTAAAATGATTTATACGCCACCCTACATATATATATATATATATATATATATATATATATATATATATATATATTATATATATATGTATATATATATATATATATATATATATATATATATATATATATATAGGGGGGATAGCCTTTTTCTACCGTATAAATTAATGATCATTTGTGAGATAGAAACAGTACTCCGAGAAATGTAAATGATTTACATCATCAATCCTCATTTCAATCGCAATATATTATATTTGTGGTTTTGTAAGAGTGAAAGACAATGAAACCAATTATCTTCTGAGGATTTGCTTCCGCGACTCTACTGAGATGCATTTGTTCAAGAGTAATGTGAACAGATATCTCGGTATCTAATTCGTTACAGAATATCCCTGGAAATCTGGCCCCAAATAGTCGCCCCTTCAGACAAAGTTTCAGGTGTAATAACATAACAAAATCAGATCAATTAACGAAATCGATCCATAGAATACAGTAGACACATTATTAACTGTTTTTTCCTACTAGATTGCCACATGATCGGAATTTAAATTGAAAAATAAAGAAGATTCACTACAAAATGTCTATCAGATATTTTAAAATTATGACTCGACTTGAATTCTATTTATAAAAGAGAGGTAACTCTCGAACTGTACAATTTCACTGGTAAAGAACAAATTCATTCTCCTCGATTTACAGCTGATTTAAGAAGAATCTAATGCGTTGAATCCAAAATGCATTTATGGTTTTCTCTATCATGCCACTTTTTTATAGGTGTGGCTACTTGTCGTTTTTGATGTTTTTTTACACATGCTACCATGGGTGAACCATTTTAGAAGTTGGTGGGGGTATAACGCTACCTTTATTATGAGAAATGCCTATTTTAATGAAAAACCATATTCTGGCTAAACGGTTTCGGGTGATTATATCAGAAAAGGTATCAGTTGGAAGACATAAACCCTCGAAATTTATTTTTTAATCAGTGCTCAGCGTAAACGAAGTATGACCGGTCTGCGTGGTAGGAATTATTGCCTTGAAAAGAAATCGACAAACATCGACGGCTCTTCTCACCACTACCAATCACACTCGACTTAACAAGGCAACTCACTAAGTCTCTGGACAAGGATGGGAACTTCTTTACTTTCTTTTCCCAGGTTTTTAACTGAATATGTTAAAAGCTGACATTTTTGACACTCCTCAGATCCGGCTACTTATCAGAAACCTAGGGTTCTAAAACTCAAGGTAAAATGAAGACCAAGTATCAGAGTCACTGATGGAATCATGTTGGTTGACTACTGTTTGAATTTGAAAAGAGTCTTTTATGCCGCTGACCAATATCAAGAGTTCGAAGTCATGTAGGTCAAAACCTTGAAGTTTGAACGATTGTGAAGCAACATTACGAGTACGTACTTTTATCAATGATAACCATTCAGTTTACCGTAATAGATGTTTATATTTGTTAATCGATACAAGTTCATAGCAAAACGGCCTTTTCTTTAAAAAACATACTTGAAATGTGTTGACAATAATCAGCTTATACAACCTCTACAATGTAATCAATCCTATCGCAACATCTGATTTTTCTTTTTCAAATCAACTTAACACAAAACACTAACGGGATGGAGAGAAACGAATGCCTCTTGCTCATTTAACAGTGCCAAAGTCCCCTTAATCATTTATAGAAATCTAGACAACAGTACAAGAGCAAAAATCTGTTGGCAGTAAATAGATTTGTCTGTCAAATTATAAACTAGCTGGCAAGTGTAAAATATTACGGATGAATACGATGTGGAAATATAATAATAAAAATACAATAGCTATGTAAGATATTGTTCCGTCTACCGAATGCTTTCTTCTTCAGTCTTTTCTGAATTACAATTCCATTCTTATTGGGCTGTTAGTTATCGCTATCATATATGGAGATATGTGCAGGCTGTTATACTTGCTATTTATAACTCATTCTTTGCAGTTTTTCCGCAATAGTCTCAGTATACAGTAATTTAAATGTAAAATGAATAAATATATTATTGCGCAACTACTGAAATCACATTATTATTATTATTATTATTGATTATTATTATTATTATTATTATTATTATTATTATTATTATTATTATTATTATTGATTAAATTGTTTATGTCCTCAAATATTTATTCCTGTTTTTGTTGTTTTATAGTTTTGTTTTATGCATTTAAACTATTTTCAAGTAGAAGCATATTTTTTATTACATTTTCACCCCAAACAAGGCATATTGCCACTTTGTTGTAGGGGACTACTATCAGGGACATAGGCATCAGGGGTACTGTGTAGGAAGGTGGGCAGCAAGATGTCGTTTCTTTCGTACATAGAGAGAAAGTGTAATTTGGGGGGGGAGCTTTGAGGGATATGGTTGAATTTTGTAAAAAGGAAAACGAATATAATAGCATTGTGTGCTGAATTCAGGTCATTTACTCAAACATTAAGAATGCCTGATCTAGTATCATCAGAGACAATTGCTATAGAAATAGAGAAACACACCCTTTATTCACATGTAAGCCCTGTTTTTCTTAGTTAATTATATATTACACCTGTTATTTATGCAAATTTGTATTATAGATACATCTAAGACTATTTATGGTTTTACCTTTGCTTTGCGTTAATTTAGCTAACATGTAAAATTCCAGGCTAGTAAAATAGTTCTATCAACCTGAAAAATATGGTACGGAACCTTGATAGGCTGATGGAGAAGTACTAGTAGGTAACCTTGGTAATTGGCCAAACCTATGTTTCCATAACACCAGCCTGGGAATGGGTGTAGAGAAGCAACTATACTTTCGACAATATAATCATAGCAGCCGTTAATTTACATCAAATGCAGAAATCCATTTTCTTCACGGGGTAAAAAGTTGCCATCATCAATATTATATGTTAACCAAAAGTTTAATTTGAAGGTATGAGTTTTAAATACATCGATAAACACAGCTTTTACATATGAATCGTTTGCTGGTGTTTAAGTTTCTACAATTGTATATCGTTCTATCATGCGTTGGCTATTTCCATTTAAGATGTCACTGTTTATCCATTTCAAAACGCCACAAGAGGATATCAGCAAATGAGATTGTCTGCTGAATTATAAGAGACTATTGAAAAAATCTGTAACGATAGTTGAAATTGGGCAGAATTTATCTCTTTAAGAGGAGGCTCCACTAGAATTTGTTGACGTTAGATATTAAATGTGTCTGTATTGAGTCATCTGGGAAGCATCCCGTGGAATTATTCTATATTGACGCACACTTATGAAAATAAACTTTTTTTTTCATGAACGCTATGTTTACTTATATAACACAGGTTGAAAATGCTATTGTGGATTAAACTCAACGAGTTTGTTGTTAACGATTTACAGGTTGCCATTATCAATTGTAGCTCTACCGAGTACTTGACATAAGTATACTGCGTAAAAGAGAACTAGAAAACATATTTTATGAGCGAGTAGTAATAATAATAGAAAGAAAGGAGTATCCTGCACTCTATTGAAAGTATGCTGTGTACCCTTTGAAATCCCCAAACTCTGCTCTCCACTTTCCAATGTGGGCTTACAGGACTTCATATGAGGAGTAATTTCAATCATCTACAGTTAGAAAAGTGTGCTTACGTCAGATACTTTCTATAGCGGTTGTATTATCAAACGATTACTTGAACGACCTTAGAAACGATTACTTGAACGACCTTAGAACAACGTTTATAGAAATTTTGTATTTAGAGTTCGTATCTGAATAATACATCTGTTACATCTGTTAATCTAACCCCGTCTGATGAGAAACAATAAGTCACTGCAGACATGACTTTTATAATCTATACATTTTCGCACAGAATAGCAATTTTAAAAAAGTAATATACTTCGCATGGGAAATAGTATTTTTTATAAATATAACAAGAATTGATTTCATGAACGTGCGCCTATATTATGTACGCGTTTAACAATGACAGTGCCATATAAATCAGAAAAAAAGATACATTACTGACTGAAAACTTGGATTTTAGGATTATTTTAGTATAGTATAGTGTAAGAGAGGGTGCCATGTTTTGCTAGGATTGTTCAATATAATAACTATCATAAGCTTATGGTGACGTAGGCTTTTCAAGGAGGCGTAAAATACGTTTTCTATTCAATATGTTTATTGATTTATATTGTATATTAGTTTTTCATTTACCAAGCAAAGATTCAATTATTACTCCGTAGTAATGATACATCATTTACATTTCTCAATTTGAAATAGCGAAGTATATCAGCAGATTTTCTCAACCTGAGATATTTTTGCAATCTAATTCAGACATATAAAATAACTTTACAGCAAACATAATTCAAAACGTTGTGTTGAAATAAAATTAAATCCCACGAACAAACTTAAGCATTAACAATGTCTGATACATGTTACTTTTAAAATCCAGAGTTAGTATATATATATATATATAAATATATATATATATATATATATATATATATATATATATATATACACTCAGGATTTTAAAAGTTACATGTATTAGACACATACACACACATATATATGTATATGTGTGTGTGTGTAACATTAATGAAAACGCATAGTTATAAAAATCTAATTATTAATCGAAACATCCATGCTACCTGACAATGCTTAATGCTTCTTTTTAAGTCATTATCAATCGATTTGTCTCAATTGAATAAATTCTTGCATTAATTCCAAAGAAAATCAATCACTCATACAAGCGATACTTAGAGGTGGTTGAATTATATTTCCAATTTGTTAGGTTCTCTTACTACCCTATTTTACACGTTTCCGTGATTATTTCATTTAATGCTTTCGATTCATTTACAGTGAGCTAATACTTATCCAAACTGTAAACACTGAGCGCTCCCTTTTGTTTACGTTTTCTTTCTTCAAGCATTTAGATTGTCTGCTCAGATTCGTCTCACTGTTAAACCGTTTGCATTTAGCAAACACTTTCAACTAAAGAAGTTAAATTTCAATAAAGCTTTCCTACGTACCTGGCTCGACAAAAAAATAACAGAAATATCCACTTACCACAAATAGCACTAGGGCACACATTTACAGAGTGTTCACCACGAGCAGTATATACATTTACTTTAGTTTACATTTGGTAACCATTACTCAGTCGTTATTTTCCAGGGCATTCCCTGTAGACACACGCTACTGTCGTAAGTATGAATAAATAGGGACGCAACTTGATTTTAACGTATTCTTCTATTACAAAATTATTTTTTTTGAAAATTTAACTATTTATAATGTAACAGATTTCTCTCTATATATTTGTCTTCCTCGCATTCTTATTTCTTATATTTTACGGATGAAAGAGTCTAGGATTTCCATTTTGTTCATTCTCACATTTCCAAGTTTAGAACATTACAAAAAATATCGCATCCGGTCACAAAAGTAGTTGGTTGAGTGTAACCACATTAAAAAAATACTAACTGTCAGAACCGGCACTAGATGACTTTGCCCGTTACGTGATAAAAGTAGGCTCGTTTGAATGCCAGTGCATGGCAATTAAAGGCGTATTGAGGCTTTTAGTGTGCATCTACATTTCAGAAAAAAAGTTATACGTGTGCCGAAAATACTCATGATCGACAATGCGCAACAATGCTCGATAGTCGCCGAAGCAGTCAGTGCAAACCATATTCCGAAAACGATACTATCATAAGTATCTGATACAAACCCCTATTTACTGCCCCGCTCAAAATAAACCCGTACACCTACGTAAAGTGCCGTAGACGTACATTACGTATGTCTTTTTTATGATGACAACGGCAACAGAAAAACAAACGAATTGTCCATGATTTTCATTTTAGTTTATGCATTTAGTATGTATTACATGTGAAAGCTAGGAATATATTATTCCTGAAACATCTGATGCTGATTTCATTTTATTACATCAAACAAACCTGCAAAAAAACCCATCAAATAACCATTTTGATACTCTATTACCTATAAAAGGGAATTCTCTATGTTAATAAAAATTAAACTTACTTATACAAAGTTCGTGAAAGCGAATTATCATACAGATACAAAATATATTTATTTTTCCTTGAACTCTCCTGTTTTTAAGTAGTTTTTTATAACAATTTTTCCAATACTTATCAACACGTCTTCTGCAACTCTATAGTACACGCAGGGAAGAAATTATAAATAACCACGTATTGAACAATTGTAAATGTCTCCTTTTAAGGAGGGCCTACATACTCCTACATTTAAAATCTTGTAATCGAACGTCCATGCTCATTTTGAGAAGCTTAATAGGTTTGTAAATAGTGATTATAAAATATATCGACTTCATTGCGTGTCGTCAATTAGAGTAGATTTACCTGTAGATTAATACGTTTATACTATAAATTCATGGTAGACCCTGTCTAAAGCAAAAAGAAATGATCTCAGTGAATTTGACATTTGATACTTGCGAAATACAAATATCTCATTTGTTTTGAATATGTCTATATTATTCCCTTGTTTTTTTCCCGTTAAATTTTCTGCCTCTCTCCCTTTCTTCATGTTATTCGACTTAAGGGGAGTTTTTAAATCAATAAAAACTGGGATCGCGTCCCGATCAGAGAAAGACGTGACGTTATAATTGTAGAGAATAGGAACAACCATTAAGACGGGACACACAAAAGAGTGACACCGTCGTCTGATTGGTAGTACATATAGAGCACGCACGCACGCACCGGGAGAAGAACGACGACTACGACGATAGTCAACTCGGAAACTTTACATGGCGCTACGAACAGGATTTATTTTTCAACATAATTTCTTTTGCACGATTTTTGGAGTATAATGGCGTCAGGACAACACGAGGGCAGCCAATACATGCAGTTGATTCAACAACTAATAAATCTGCAAAGAGAAAACAATGAGCTTCGCGGAGGGAGTGCCTCGAGTCGGTCTAACACCAAGAAACCAGACCGGCCACGTATCGAACATGGATTCACCGACGCGGACTGGGCGCTTTTCATCGACTCGTGGGCCCGATACAAACAAATATGCGGCCTTACCGACCCCGTGGAAATCCGCAATAAACTAAGGACATCCTGCTCAAATGAGGTAAATAAACTTTTATTTGACTTAGTTGGGCCTTAAACCCTCAATTCTGTCACAGAGGAACAACTCTTAAGGCATATACAGTTCATTGCGGTGAAAGGTCTACACGCGGAGGTGCATAGACATAAATTTCATAAGATCAGACAACATACGGGGGGGGGCCGCACAGTTCTTGGCAAAGCTTCGGTCCCAGGCACGGTTTTGCAATTTCACGGTTCTGTGCCCCAACGAGAACTGCCGGCAAGCCGTAAACTATTCGGAGGACATGGTAGCTGGCCAACTCGTAGCCGCTCTGGCAAATGCGGAGTACCAGTGTAAATTGCTGGCCGAAGCAAATATTCTAACCACTGTGGAGCAGAAGCTTCACAGGCTGGTTAGTTTAGAAGCTACAGAGACGTCTGCTCCTCAGTTGCAACGAGGCTCAGAGGGACACTCGACTTTTGGCCAACTAACAACCGAAAAAAAAAACATCTCGGAAGGAGCAGCCGCTCAAAACCCCTCAGAATAGTCCTTGTGAAGGGTGTGGGAGGACCTCACACCCCAGTGGGTTAAAAGGGCGGAAGAACTGCCCGGCGAGGGGGCTGAAATGTTTTAATTGTGGCGTCACAGGCCACTTACAAAGAGTGTGCCGGAAACAGGAGAGGTCGACGGCGGAGTCAACAAACGATACCACACGTCAATCGAATATTTTCGGCAGCAGAATGGAGGGGGCACCGGCATGTTACAATCAAAAAGGTAGAATAGCAGCAGTGCCACACCTTGCATGGAGCAGTGGTGGGTCAGGAGAAGTCCCCCTGAGCCACCACCCTCATTAATGGTCGATGTGTCCCTGATACCAGAGTCCCAGGCTAAATTCGGGTGCGCTTTGGATAAGGGAGTAAGCCGTCGAAAACACCGCACCCAGGCCATCGCAGATACCGGTGCCCAAACGTGTTCGAGTGGCCCAGAAATATTGAAAATATTAGGGTGCACCAGAAGGATCCTGATACCTACCACCCACAGGATACGGGGAATCACAGATGAACCCCTAGATATCAAGGGGGTGGCCCTGACTCAGATTAAGCTCGGTCAGAAGGAAACGCGACAAGTGGTCTACGTTTCAGAAAACACGTCAGGATTCTACTTGTCAGAATCGGCCCTCAAAGACCTAGGAGTAATCAATCGCGACTTCCCGCATCGAGTATTAAAGGCCGATTTATCGGCTTCAGAAAGTGGGACAGCACCGTGTGGATGTCCGAAAAGAGAATCCGTCCCGGACAAGCCAGCGAGGATCCCGTTTACCCCCACTGAAGATAATAGGGAACGGTTAGAGAAGTGGTTACGTGAACACTAAGTCCAGCGCATTCAACACCTGCCCCCATCAACCGTTACAAGTCATGTTAGGGAGGCCGCTGGATATAACTTTTACCCCGGGGGCGAAACCATCAGCCGTACACACACCCATTCCAGTGCCTCATCACTGGAAGAAAAGGGTAAAGGATGATTTGGATCGAGATGTTGCGTTGGGTATTATCGAACCGGTACCAGCAGGCACACCTACGATCTGGTGTTCGAGGATGGTAGTCGCTCCAAAGAAAGACGGGTCACCAAGAAGGACGGTAGACCTACAAAAATTGAATGCAGCAACGATGAGAGAGACTCATCACACACCGTCCCCTTTTAATCAGGTGTCCATGGTGCCTGCCCAAACCAAAAAGACTGTCTTGGACGCATGGAATGGGTACCATAGTCTGCCACTCTCCCCAAAAGCCCGGAACGCGACCACGTTCATAACGGAATGGGGTCGTTATCGGTATCTCAGGGCCCCCCAGGGTTTTCACGCATCCGGGGACGGGTACACGCGCCGGTTCGATGACATCACAGTTGACATACCTCGAAAGACCCGATGTATAGACGACACACTCCTATGGGACAGGTCCTTAGAATTGGCTTTCTGGCATACTGTGGACTATATTACCCATTGTGGTAAAAGTGGGATAGTCTTTAACCCTGACAACTTTCAATTTGCTGACGATGAAGTTGAATTTGCCGGCTTTGTGATAACCTCGGACGGCGTGAAGCCAACTAAAAAATGACGGAGGCTATTCTCAATTTCCCGACCCCAACGGGCATTACTGGTATCAGGTCCTGGTTTGGTTTAGTTAACCAGGTGTCGTATACATTTGCACAGGCCGATATAATGGCCCCTTTTCGAGAGTTGCTGCGGACAAAGAACCGTAAATTTTACTGGGATGACACATTGAATAGACTTTTCGAAGAGTCGAAGAGGAATATCGTTCAGAAAATCGAAGAAGGGGTGAAAACCTTCGATATGAACAGAGCGACCTGCCTTTCAACCGATTTCAGTAAGGTTGGCATTGGGTATTTTCTGTTCCAGAAGCATTGCCAATGCCCAACGGAATTAGGTCCCAACTGTGGTAAGGACCACTGGAAGATGATTTTGGCCGGGTCTCGCTTCACGAAAGATGCAGAATCTCGTTATTCCCCTATAGAGGGGGAGGCTCTAGCGCTGATTTATGGCTTGGAGTCTTGTAGGATGTTCATCCTGGGATCCCCAGACCTATTGGTCACCGTGGACCACCACCCCTAGTGAAAATTTTCCCGGATCAGATCCTTGAGAATATAAAAAATCCCCGCCTGTTCTCATTCAAGGAGCGGTCGTTGATGTACAGGTTCCAGATTAGGCATGTTCCTGGGAAACTCAACGCAGCACCGGACTGCACATCCCGATACACGGCGCCGTCAAGCAGACTAAAGGGCACTGACACATCCCAGCAAATCGAGGGGAGTATACAAGCATCCATCATAGCTGCATACGCACATAACCCCAGGTTCCGAGCGATCACCTGGGATAGGATAGTCGCAGCTGCAGCCACCGATGAGGAGTGCTGAACGTTGACGTCATACATTCAAGACGGGTTCCCAAGGTCACGCCACGAACTACCACCAGAAATCCGGCAATTCTGGCCGATGGCAGACCAACTATATTGTCTGGAAGAGGTACCCATAAAAGGGGACAAAATTTTGATACCAAAACGGCTTAGAGCCGAGGTATTAGAGGCATTACACTCCGCCCATCAAGGGGCGAATGGTATGTTGGCTAACGCAAGACAACGGTTATTTTGGCCTGGTTTAGACGCCAGCATCCAACAAACAAGGGCGCAATGTCGGAATTGCAATTCGATCGCCCCATCCCAGCCTAGGGAACCACTAATGCCACCCATAAACCCGGAATTCTCATTTCAAAAGACAGTCACTGACTTACTAGATATGCACGGGAAAAGTTTCATGGTATACGCGGACCGATATACCGGTTGGTTTGAGGTCGCACCACTACCATCAGGAAGGGCTGCAGCGGTGTGTAACGCCCTGAGGGTTTGGTTTTGCACGTATGGTGCGCCGGAGGAAATATCATCCGATGGAGGGCCACCATTCGATTCACTAGAATACACATCGTTCCTAGAAGACTGGGGCGTAAAAAGGCGCATATCATCTGCACATTACCCCCAGAGTAATGGCCGAGCTGAACTGGCCGTAAAAACGGCCAAAAGAATGCTGATGGACTGCGTTGATGGCTACGGACACATACATCATGATCGGGCAGCACGGGCGATGATGACTCATAGGAATACGCCCAGTCAGGACCTTGGATTGTCGCCGGCGGAAATGCTATATGGTCGAACAGTAAGGGACCATCTCCCCGCACTTCGCAAAAAATACTGCATCCACAAGCGTTGGACGGAGACCAGCGATTCGAGAGAGAGGGCGATGGCGAAAAGGCACGTACTTAACAAAGAACAGTACGACATACACAGCCGCCTCCTCCAACAGCTCCGAGTCGGCGAGTCTGTGCAGGTGCAGAATCAGGAGGGACCAAATCCACGACGATGGGCGAAAACTGGGAGAGTCGTCGAGACAATGGGTAACAGGCAGTACAGGATACGGTTGGATGGTAGCGGCAGGATCACATTACGCAATCGCCGTTTCCTCAGGAAAATCAAACCGGTCATGGATACGCCAGAGTATCCACCCACTCAACAACCCCATCAACCACCTCCCCAAACACCAAGAAGGGAGGACAGCAAACCACCGTGCAACATGCATGAGACGATGGAGGTGGAAGAAGCTGATTGTGACACATCAGAAACAGATATGGAGGTGGACCAAGATCCGATCAACCACAAGCCAATGCAGACGAGTCCGGTCCTACGACGCAGCATGAGGGTAACACGAGCACCAAGGCCACTTTCCCCTCAAATGCAAGGACCAACTCACTACTACACGGAATTCTCCAGTCACATGACCACAAAACGACGGTAGTGTGGTCACATGGTGGGAGGAGGGCATGTAGAGAATAGGAACAACCATTAAGACGGGACACACAAAAGAGTGACACCGTCGTCTGATTGGTAGTACATATAGAGCACGCACGCACGCACGCACGCACGCACCGGGAGAAGAACGACGACTACGACGATAGTCAATTCGGAAACTTTACAATAATATCCCCTTGATGTAACGGATGCACCCATTTTTTATACTGTGTTTAACACCCGGGCACTGCTTTACCAACCCTTCCAGAAACGACCCCACGGAACTAAGGAATCAAAGTAACTTCCCAGATAGTAGCCCATTGAATATATGTATATTACGATCCCCTTTATGAAGTAAATTTATTCTACTGGAATCAGTTTAACGCTACCCCAGTTGTCTTGGAGTTGAGCTCTGATTATATTCTGCCGTTCTTAATATTTTAACCATATATCATTATTACCGACCACTTTGTATGGAACCAACACAGGCTATAGCGCATGCGTATAGGGTTGTATGAGCTATTTTGGTTTTGTATTCTTATTTATTATAATTGATATTAGTATAATTTCTATATAGTTTATTTCATTTTTCTTTTGCAAATAATATTTTAGTTATGTATTTACATTAGTATATTATATTTGTATTAAATTAAAGATCAGTTTGAGTCATGGGCACAGCGTCTTTTTTAAATTCTCATTAATACATATATTATATCGAATAATATTTAAAACAGAATGTGAGAGACTGGCTGACAAAGCCTCTCTTATAGTAATGGGGACGCATGCTAAATATAAAGTTGAAATGGTAAAACTAATAAAGTGATTTGAAAAGTTGGCGTAAATTGTCTCGGAGGCGATTAGTTGTATTGTCTCTCATTTGCTTAAAATTCTAGCACGAATTTTTATTTCAAATACCCAGTCCTCCGGGCAATGAACTTGGACGGTTGTATAACATATTAAGAATAAATCAAAAATTTTTCACTGCAAATGTTTTCAGTGGAAAAAAAGTTTCGTAAATACGTCAGGAAAGTTTAGTAAATGATATTATGTGAAATTAGGAAATACGTTTAATTCCAAAAATTTATTTGCACTTTCCGAAAAGTTGTGCCTGGTATTATCAATTTTAATAAAGTTAGGGTTACACACGATTTACGCGCGCACAACCCGAGTAAAGTTACTAAGATTTAATGAGACACTGGATTTAAACAGAGCTGAATGCAATACATGGTTAACCAGAAAACTACAAATGATTTCTAAACACGTTTGTAGATTTATAAAAATATCGAGTCTTGTTCATCATCTACTTATTTTTCTTATATGAATAAAGATAGTTAAAATGTAAATTGATGTAAATTAATTTAGTGAAAATTCTGGAAAATAAGAAAGCTTACCGTTAAAGCGTCGGTGCATTTTCACCTTATGTGGAATCAAGCTGCCGAACAAGGGGAAATGATCACAATCGCTCACAAATTTAATGACAAGTGATCTCGCAAAGTGACGAAAAATCTCGATGTTCCTGTGCAAATTTAGTGGGCCTCTACTGCATATTAGTAAGCTGCATGGAAAACGCAGACATACTGCGGTAGGAGAATCCTCGGAGACTGTTGTTGCGTGTGACCGAGTCACATTAGCTTATTGCCTTTTCCCTTCGTGTTTGTGTTACAATATAAAAAAGACAGGTAAATGATCGGCTAGATATGAGGGAGACCAGAAGGTTCTCTTTTAATGAGTTGCGACACGGATGTGCAGAGAACATTTCTATTATTGTGATTACTTCTACTTGAGCCCTTCCTTATAAAATCTCAAAACAGATTAATTAGGATAATTAAAGTATTTGGAAAAGTTTACAAAGGTTTAAATCACAACAGTTTGGCCTATAAACAAACACATTTATTATGCAAACACATTTATTATGCAAATACTTTATTAATGCTTCACCGGTATAAATCAGTAACTTAGATAAATGACCTATATTTGGATAAAAATACATCGCAATAATAAGATTATCTATTTGATATCAGCCCCAGTAATCAGTATGTGTCACATGTATCTTGGAAAAATTTTTCTTCGGTATCAAATACAATATTTGCAATCATAATCATTTATTTTTAGTTAATATAACTGTTGGAAATGACGTTTTTGTATTTTCAAATTCGAAAAAAAAATGCACAATTTTCATGAAAATTAAACGTCTTATTGGTTATTTTTTTTACATCTTTTGTTATGTTATCTACTTTATCTGCTGGGAAGTTTAGCACTGTTATTGCAGTATTTCCATTTTAAATACTTTTAAATCTATGATATTTGGATACGATTAAAATAAGGCATGTATTTTCCGTAAAATTGCAGCTGACAGAAAAAATATACCTTTTAGAAAAGTGGAATACTTCATCTTATTTATTAATATATTTGTCCGTATTTACATTTTTGTTATAGAATATCTAAAAAGTCTTTTATAAAATGAAAATATTGTATTAGAAGCTACTGCTACAGCTACTGCTACTACTACTGCTACTACTACTACTAGTACTACAACTACTACTACTACTACTACTACTAATAATAATAACAATGATAATATACGTAAAAACTAAATAAGTTTAATTTAATTATTCTTGTCACCTATTTTTATTCAATATGGCAAAAATATCTTATTTCTATTTTAACCTCTTATGAGGTCAGACATCAAAAACACATTATGGGTAAGATTCATTGACTTTGTAGACGCGCTTGTGAATTTAGTTATGTAGTGCTTTAAGAATCATGGCCTACAGTACCGAAACTCTTCGAAATATGTTTTTTATCATGTTTTTTACAAAACGGATGAGTGTATTTTGCTGGTAGAGGTAAACACATCAAGCTTTTGCGAAATACTGAATCATTTTTTAAGGTTGATCATTTATGCCTAACAACTCTCTCTCTCTCTCTCTCTCTCTCTCTCTCTGTTTTACGTAGCATAACTCGCCCTTCTCCATAAAACACGCCACAAATTTAGCGTCTTCTTTCTCTCAGGTTTCCATGCCCTGGCATCAGAGAAAACATCCCCTTTGCTTGTTTGAGGGGAGGTTGTTTTGCAGCATATTATGATCGTGCATAAAATAGTCGTGTGGTTGTCTTTACGCCGTGCGTTTCCTTGTCCCGGTACAGTTACTGGGTTCTCGTTCGGAGTGTCATTGGAAAGGACATACACTTTTTCATGGTGGGTGCGTGTTTACCTTGTCTTTCTTAAACTATCACGAATATTTCAATCGTATTTTCTAGAGATATGCCAGAACAGACAAAAAGCGGGGTTGGTCCTACTATGTGTCGCCGATCTTTAAAATTACGTGGCATTCCATCAACCCATATATTCTGTGAACTGGTAATTTCGGCCACATGTCCCACTGCATACTTTGTAGTACATTGTCTATATGGCCACATGTCACACTGCATACTTTGTAGTACATTGTCTATATGGCCACATGTCCCACTGCATACTTTGTAGTACATTGTCTATATAGCCACATGCCCTACTGCATACTTTGTAGTACATTGTCTATATGGTCACATGCCCCACTGCATACTTTGTAGTACATTGTCTATATGGCGGGGTTTTATCCATTGATCATCTGTTTGGTAAAAGCGTCTGTTATTTGTTTACTGTCGGAACGTATGCTCCATTGATTCCTATCAGCCGTATGCGGGATGGATAGAGCATGTTGGTAGGTGGTATAACAGAGAACATGTCACCCTTTTGCGTAAGGTTGTACCGAATTACTGCTTATATTATAATACCCCGTTTTCTGATAGCAATCTTTGTTGACATATCTCTGGCATCGCTCGATGATACCGTTACCGATTAAGACGTATGCACAGCAGAACTGAAGTCGGATTTTCCACTCATCCAGGAAGGTTTTAAATAAGCTGTTCCGAAAGACAATACCATTATCAGTCAGAAACTCTGTTCCTGGGGATTGCTCATAGAACAGCGGCGTAAATCTCTAATTCTCACTCTCTCTTTTAAGCTGTTATGTTTTTTTTATATAAACAGTTCCCGTAAAGATTTGCTAATTTGTTTTGTTTTTTGCTGAAAACTTACCGATCTGTTGAATACCACAATTGGACATATTAAATTATGCAGCCTTTTGGTCCAGATTAAACAGTAGCTTATATTAATTGTATTGCTCGGACTATTGTTCTCATGCGACCGAGACATTACACACGTTACGTACTAATGTTATTATTATTAGTATTAGACGATACCACTGTGCGTATGTTACGTGAGTTCTTATTGGTAAAGATATGAGTCTTAGTGAGAGCCCTTGTCTTATTATAAGTGATGTTGTAGTAAGTGAGGCTTTTATTAAGAGAGATGTTGTATCTTAGAGAGAGTGATTGTTTATGTTATTATTCTTATATATTAAATGTTCATACTTTTTACGTGTAGAATGGAACAGAAGGAGAGGAAGCTCTTTGAGTGAGGAGACAGTGTTCACTGTTCAGACATTGTGTAGACATGAGATGTCGAGACGTGTATGAAACGACATTTTATAACACAGACATATAATACAATTTAATTTACCTTTTTGTAGCAATCACAAACACAAGACAACGTCCTACCAGAATACAGATGAGTTTATTCTTCACACGACCGGCCGTGATTTCCATCATCAAGAATTCAAAGCTTAACATTTTAGTTCCAAAGTGATCGTCTCGCTTCTAGACGTCCAGACTCTCCCTGAGTTTCTCACTGACTGTCTCACACTGATTGTCTTCTTTTACTCTCTAGTTTTTCTATATCCCTAGAACTTTCTATTTTCCGTGACGTCATATGCATGTTAAAACATGTGCCTTCTTTCACGTGTTCTGGACATGCGTGTCAAAAACTTTTCCTATTTCTACAAAAGGAATGTTAACCTATACTCAGTAACCTATTTTTCCAATATGATAAAAACATTATCTTATAAGCTGCATTCTTTCAATTTAAAATTTTATAACAAACTTGACAGTTCGCATTCTTTTCTTGAAATATTTTATCTCTATTCTAAACAAACGTTTGTTTTACATTTTTAAATTTTCACACGTAATCTATTTCTAAACCAAAATTACGAGGTTCGAATTTCGTCTATTGCTATTTAATTTTCATTTTAACTAATCTCTCTATTTTTATACTTACATGAAAAGGGGACAGCCCTTATCATGTAACACACAGATAACACCCAAGATAATAACAATAGTCCGATCAATACAAGAAACGTAAACAATCGGACATCATCTACAAAATATAAAACTGTAATGACAGTAACAAAGTCCTGAAATGCATCGAAGAATTTCCTGGATTATATGAAAATATATGTAAACGTCGCGATCATTTGTACTATTAGTTTTTCATATGTTTTACTAATTTAATATTCTACCTACACTATTGTAAAATTATTACTACTTAAAAAAATGCCAAAGCGTGATGGAGAGACTCGCAAATTTAAAAAAAAAAAAAACTTGGATCCGAACGTTTTTTTTATGAAAGGAAAAAAATCATTAATTTCCTCCGATTTAAAACGGATTACGCCGACGCGCACCTACAACTAAAATCCGACACTCTAACCTTTGTTCTCACATCTTAGGCTTTTATATCTTTTCGCTACCATACGGGGTTGTTTTGCCGTAATTTCTTTTCTAAGAGGAACAAGATGGCCGGTCCCCTTACGAAGATGTGGGAATATGCAACATCGCGTGTTTATCGATTTTTCATTCCAAGTTCTCACGCGCTATTTCTTTTTTTAATGTACACCAATTTCTTTTTATCTTGATGGCCATATATGCATTTCACTCGATAATAGCATGCTTATGCTTCGCTGTCAAATATTAACGCAGCATTGCTTCGGCACGTAAGTCGTCAATATGCGTACTTATTTAAGTATTTAATCCCCCGACTACATTATGATATAAAACAATTTCTCTTTGCTGTTGTGTAATAAAAAGGCTGTATTTCTTTTACTCAGCAATTATCTTACGGAATGGACGTTACATTAAGATATAGCTAGTTATTTAAAACTCCAAAACACTTTAGAGTATATAAGACGTATCGTCTTAGTAAATAAATAAAACACATTATGAGTATATTTGTTTAGATTCTACTAGGAATAAATGAAGAATAATTATATTTTTATGTCACGTCCTGGACGCACCATCTATTCTGAGCTATGAATTTTATGATTTGCCTCAAAGCAATCTTGAACAAATATGGAATAAATACATAATCGTAATAAACGCATAAACTCATTTTCAGTTTTCTGTTTCAAACACACACACACACACTCACACACACACACACACACATATATATATATATATATATATATATATATATATATATACACATTCTGTTATTTTCTTTAAACGGTTTCTAAAACGAATGTTTTTAATAAGTTTTTCTTTAAAAGGGATTTCATTAACAAACACAAGTAAATGCGATATAAACAAGACGCAAGCTTGCAATAAGAAGTAGTAGATTTTTCTTCAGCTCATCTATTTTTTGTTCAACAAACTTGTGCAGATTTTCTAACAAATAATGACTTTAAAAATAAACTATATAACATTAGTTTAATCTAGCGAATCGAGAGATACGTTGGTTTAAGAATTTGGGGATGTGGATTGACAATTTATATAATGTTAATTGTTCGTCTTACCATTCTCATCATGCATTTTATGGCTACAACTCTTCCAGCGATGTAAACTTCGGCCTTTCCTGTATGAGTATAAACATACCCGGTAAACTGTACGTAATCTTTAAATAAACACTTCACTGTATTCATTAGGATATGTCTTCTTGTTACCTTAGGTTAGATGTGGAAGAA
Organism: Euprymna scolopes; assembly: GCF_053919585.1. Taxonomy (NCBI): domain Eukaryota; kingdom Metazoa; phylum Mollusca; class Cephalopoda; order Sepiida; family Sepiolidae; genus Euprymna; species Euprymna scolopes. Next base: position 34,414,355 of record NC_136504.1, on the reverse strand, counting down.
AACTCTAGTAATCCTTAACAGTCGTCTAGGTATTAGTTGCCAATGACCTATAGAACAATTGATGCATTGGCTAATAGGTGAAATCAAATTCTTTATTGGGTATGAAAGTGCAATCCCTATTAAAACCAATTTGGAATTACATAACACTTTGCAGAAAGAAAAACACGAACTCCATTTATTACAGACAGCATTCTGTTCGAAACATCGTTCAGAAGTTTCAGTTTGACAAAATGCATTTTTAATAACAGAAGATTACATTGACTTGCATTTGTAAATGAGAACAGCTGAGCGAAAATGTAACAAAAGTATAAATATTTCCACAATAACACTAAATATAGATGCAATGGTAGAAAGGAAAATCAGAGCTGTAGAAATATTTCAAGGCGTATTGAGTAAGAGGTGGGTTGGCAAAATGAATTTTTTATAAAAATATATATGTAAATGATAGCAAGATATAAAACTAGGGGATATCAAAACGCAATAAGTAGAAAAAGGTAGAAAAATAAGGTATAAATATTTAGGAAGTAAAGAATACAATCATAATACGATAATAATGAAATATAATTAAATAAAGACAAAAGCACTACGAAAAAATTAATGTCTATATATACATATACAAATACATTACAAATTTATATATATATATATATATATATATATATATATATGTATATATATACACGCTTTTATATATATATATGTATATATATCATTTTTTATTACCGTTTTATCTGTTTGGTTACATATAGTTCGGATGTTTGGTGTCATAATCAATTGATTAAATTAATGAGTTATTATTATCAGTAGCATTTCCTTTTTGTAAGGAAACAGTGGATTAAAACTTCGAAATTAACAAAAATTATATTAGTATTAATCATAATTTATTTTTAAAAAATTGTTTAAAAAGCAATGAAATTCATAAAAGCTTTTCAGGATACAGCTTCTACTGACTCATGTCTACAAGATTGTGTATTTGACATATTTTCTTTAGAGTAATAACGAATTTGAGTGCAAAATGAATAACGAGGACACGCGATTATTTTTCTGCATATATTCATTAAAATAGATGAGTTTTTGCACAGGAATATAATTTGATTACTATTTGCAGTAATATTTTATTTGCGCGTAATTACCTATCGGGGACTGCATCGGATAGGAAGTATAACGCGTAAATAATCAAATAACTCTAGGTAAGCTTAGGTGGTTCCTTTTTAGATTGCAAATGCCAGATATTAATGTATTTATGAAGCGAGTAATATTACAATCCTTTTTTTTTGTAATGAATGTGACCAGTTATGTATAGAAATCAAATCTCAAACCACATAGAATAACTCTGGTCTAATAATATGTGTATACATCATGTGTCTCTGTCTCGAATACATATGATGTTACATGAAAAAATGTCTCATCATTACATATCTCAGGTGCAAGTCTCTGTAATTGTGCGAATATTTAATGTTTGATAACGAGAAATATTTTCTTATCTGTTCTTGTAATCAAGTGTTTTGATATTCTGCATTTGCAATGATTAAAACGTTTAAACCTAAGTAAACATTGTCCGTCATACTTTGTTTATGATTTATTATTGTTTCATCAAAAACCCAAACATAAATATTAGTTTGTTTGTTTTTTAAATTTAATTGAAAGTAAACGTTTCTTCATTTAAAAAAGATAAATCATTAACCTGTAAAAACAAATGTAATATGCTATTCTGCAGAACAGTCTCTGTTCTAACATTAATGAGTGGTTTTGTCTACTTTAATTCAAACGTCTTTTATTCAAAATAATTTATTTCCATGAGATTGTAACTATAAAATGTTTGTTGGACATAACGAATCAGTTTGTTTGAAATAATTCTACGATTCAGCATTGTTATCACCATATTTATATATCTGCAATTGTCATGGAATATATCTGTATATTCTTTCTCTCTTTCCTTCTCTCTGTTGGACTACCATATCTTTATATATATACACATATATGTATATGAATATATATATATATACATATATATCTGTATATATACATATATATCTGTATGTATATACATATGCATATATCTGTCTGCAAGTATATACATATATATATACATATATGTCTGTATGTATATTCATTTATATACATATATGTCTGTATGTATATACATATATACCCGCATATATACATGCAGGTATACGTAGATAGATAGAGAATAAGTTAAGAAGATTACAAGTAAAATCTTACATGGAATGTATTACAATATCAAACCAATAAGAAATACATAATAAGAGGAATAGTAAAATATGGCATTATACAAATGTAATGCTAAAAATACAACCCTTATTTTCAAAGCATTAATATTATAAATAACACGTTTTCTAATAAGAGAATTGGAAACATTGAGGAGTGGTGTGATGGGGGCACAGTAGACAAAACAGTAAAGATAATAGAGGTTGAAATACAGGAAACGGTTCATAAGACAACGAAATAAGGACAATATTTTAAATATACAAATATAAAACAAGCAAACCTTTTAAAAATTTAAAATTGTTAAATTATTTAAAAATAACTGATTTAAGCCAAAGATAAAATAAGGTACTAATAATAAAATTTAATTATAAAATATAAATGGAACAGGACAAGTGAAATAAGAAAAGACATAAGAGAATAGTAATAAAAGAGAAAAAAGAAACAGAAATGCGTTAAAATTTAGAGCAACACAAATTCTCTGAAAATAATGCATCAGTAATTCGGTGTATTCAGGGTGAAATTGAACTTGAGCAAATGTCCAGTACACTCGCCTGTGAAATAATCTGAATAAAGTCTTGATGTGTGTAATGAGTCTGAAAAGGAACTGAAGGGGAGTCCGAAGGAGTAATTTGTGTACAGTTTTTTAATAGCGAAATTATGAGAGAAGAAGCGCGTATCAGCTCCTCTCTTGCATAAAATGCAAATTCCTTCATATCAAAAGTGCTTTAAAAGAAGTTTAAGTGATACAATATTATGCAAAATAAATATGCACCCAAATGCTCATATTAGTAGGTATATTTCAATACAGAGGAGCAGTAAATCGAAGTGAAAATCTAATTGTTATTCATGGATATTTTAGGAACTCATAAAATCTCATAGTAAAACTCACAGTATGAGTTACACACACACACACACACATATATATATATATATAATATATATATATCTAAATATATATATATCCGTTCACATACAACTTTCACGATATAAGCTAGACCCCAGAATTAGATAGAATCAAGCAATTGCATCGACGATGGACAACGCCAGTCTGAAAGTGGATTTTGATGTACTGCATCTCATCAGTGACGTGCTCCGACATAGGTGCGAATCCAGGTCGTCGAACTCATGAAGTGTGCAATATTGACGACCTAACCATGTGGGCCAGGGCGCAATCTATTGGCTATGCCTCGATGTTTAAATTCTTTTATCCAGTTCTACATTCTACGATCTGCCAAGCAACGCCTCTATACAACTAAGATAATTATTGCTGGTATGCAGACGGTAGATATCACATCTACAAACATGAACTGAAATTAACCGACTGCTCAGTCAAGATTTCGGAACAACCTGTTTGTTGAGGAACATCACGTACCTACGAAGGATGAACCGCTTTTTTTACATATATTAGACATTAAGAGGAGATTATAGATAGTTATTCATGAGTGCGATGACCTGAGTTCGCGCCTATGTCGGAGCACGTTACTGATGAGATGAAGTACATCGAAACCTACTTTGGATCCGGCGTTGTCCGTGGTCGGTGCAAGATGATAGATATATAAATACCCGTTTACATACACCTTTCACGATAAAGGTAGACCCCAGAATTAGATAGAATCGAGCAATTGAATCGACAACGGACAACACCAGACCGAGGTCGTGGCACTTATGAATATCAATCTATAATTTCCCCTGAATGGCTAATATATGTAGAAAAAGCGGTTCATTCTTCGTAGGGACGTGATGTCCCTCAACAAATACGCTGTTCCGAAATGATTAGAATGGTTGTGGAGAATTTTTTTGTTATTCTTATTACGAAAACCAGAAGGTACATGTTGCTTGATTCTTGTTTCAAAGTGAACATTGAAATGAATATATATATATATATATATATATATATATATATATATATATACTTGTTTATTGTTATATAAACATGCTCACATCCCGCTGCTACAAATAGCCACTTGTTTCAATCAAACAACAGATATCATCAGGCAGCGACTTGACTATTCAAAAGTTCAATGAATAATCGATTATTCATTGAACTTTTGAATAGTCAAGTCGCTGCCTGATGATATCTGTTGTTTGAGTGAAACAAGTGGCTATTTGTAGCAGCGGGATGTGAGCATGTTTATATAACAATATCAGCTCTTTTTATTGAGCACTATCTAACAACCTCGTTGAATTCATTAGTCCATTACTTTTGAATATAAAAAACCCGAGTATATATATATATATATATATATATATATATATATATATATATATATATATATATATATATATATATATATATAAATGAATACAAATTATATATATATAATAAATTAATACAAATTAGTATATAAACATGAAAAGGATGGTTGTCTGTATATAGAAGTAAGAAAACCGCCCCTGGACCTTTCGATCAAGTCGTCGAGGAACGGAAAAAAATTGTCCTTTTACATCTGCGTAGTAAGAGACAAAGCGTGGTGAAAGGTATTGAGATGTTCGAAGAATTCTAAAGCAAGGTCCCGAGAAGGGAAAGGTGCAAACGTATCTTCAACATAAGGAAAATATAAAATCTAAATGTTATGTGGTTATTTGGAAATTTTAATTCATAAAACCCAACGAAAATGTCGGCAAGGAAACACCGTAAAGGGCTTCCCATGGAAACCCTTACAATTTGTTGGTAGATAACGTCGTCGAAACTAAACTCTCCGGACTTAGTGCTAAGAGAAAAGAAGATATATAAATAAAAATAAAAAGGTTATGTAAATGTTTTTAAAAAGACACGCAATCACGTGGGCAGGATTTTTTCCTTCTTTTGACACGATAACAAGTAACGTTCTTATTTTTATTATTTATCTATTTATCTATTTTCGAAAGAGTGCCACGTGCAAGTGGAGAAGAAAAAACAGAGTTATGCAAAATTTTTGTCGAGAACTGTCTAAAGTTCCGACTTTTTTGGGCTTTAACTTTAATACGAACGTGGATTCATGAGGTGAATTTAATCGACACGATATGATTCAACTAAAAAAATAAATAAAAGTTAACGTGAATTAAGATTAAAGTTAAGGTGTTATTGTGGACCCTCACCCCTTCTAAAAAACCTTGTTAAACTTTGTGATATATTTACATTCTATGGAGATCAGGCGCGAAGGAACACCTAATAATTTTCTTATACCATATTTCTTCAAACTGAAAGATAATTATCAAAGTATACTTACGCAAATAGATATGAAAAGTCTTTGTTAAAGTTTGTGCCATATTTCCATGAAGTACAAACCCGAACGGAGACCCCACAATTTTATTATACCATCTCTATTTAAGTTGAAACATACTTATCAAAGTATGCTTATGTACATCTATATCAAAAACAATTGTAAACGGTTTTTCTTTTTCGTTTTTTATTTCCATACTTTGGGGTCAGGCGCGAACGCAGACCCCACAATTCTTATGAACCACCGTTCTGCCAGATCAAACATACGTATTCCTAACCCTCGATATATCTTCTATCATTATATGTAATCATTTTTAAAAAAAATAGTCAACACTATAGGAGCTTATTCGTGACAAGCCACACACACAGACGTTCAGCTTTATATATATATATATATATATATATAGTATATTTAATTAATTGAAATTCATTATTGAGATGAGTATTATTTATGAATTTATGAATTTATTTATTTATTGCGGACTTCTACTGCAATCTATTTTACTTGTTATTTCACGACGTTTCGCCCAACTATTACTTTGTCCTTAATCAGGTGGTAACCGCGAACTCCGAATCTCCTTACTGCATCCTCAGCAATTACTGCTTTCTATAGTTGTTGTCGTCTCACAACGGTTTGGCCAGTAAGCCTTTGAGCGGCTTTGGGTAGAATTGAAACCATTATTTTTACACAATGCTTCCCTGAAACCTTAAAGATTCAACGTCACTATCCACTGCGTCACGGCCCCGAAGGGTGATCACGGATGGATTTTTGGTTTAATAAATCCAAATTTATTTATCATCTGATCTTTTCTGGCCTGGTCCGTATCGAACGGTATATATATATATATATATATATATATATATATATATATATATATATATATATATATATATATATATATATATATATATCTTATTTAATTAAAAAACGAGGATAATAGTCCGCAATAAATAAATAAATGTATGAATAATACTCATCTCAATAATGAGTTCCAATTAATTAAATAATATACATACTATTCGATACTGACCCGACCACGGAAGACCAAACAATATAGACACGTGGATTTATAAGACCAGAGAAGCCAATCTTTGTCACATTTCGGGGCCCGTGGTGCAGTGCATAGATAGGTTAAAACTCTACGGTTCAAGGTGAGTATTGTCTTAAGATAGCGGTTTTAATCTTACTCAAAGACGGGCAGAGGCTTAGTTAGCAAAATCGTTGTTGGACGACAAAAACTATGCACGCAGTAATTGCTGAGTATGCATTTAGGATATTAAGAGTTCCTATCCCGTCGCGTATATTTGACCGAAATGTCGTGAAACAACAACTAAAAAAGATGAGGATAATAATCTGCAATAAATAAATAAATAAATGAATAAAATCAATAGTTTTTTTTTTTTTTAATAATTAAATTAAAGTTATATTTTTCTAGTTTTCAAGCAACCATCATACCACAAGGTTTAAAGTATGAATATAATGTATAACTTTTAATTAATCATCAGTTTAATAATATGTATATTTTACATTGGAAGGCCCTAGTCTTGCAAAGCGCGGAAAACAATATCCCATTTTAATAAGTTCGACTGAGAGCGCATTCTAAGAAATAAACGATATTCATTGAAATTGTGCTTGAAATTTACTCTTGGTAACACATATTCCCACGTCAGTAATACGATGTGTATCATTGTTTGTTATAAGAACTACTGTTCTCCTCGTACGTGTAATTCTCACAATGTTCTACAATTGGGTCTGGTGCTTTCGGGGTCTTTCTATCAAACTTGCTAATACACACAGAATTCCGAACGGGGGCGTTAATTTAATTTACCGTGTGACACATTTTCTTTATGTCAGATATGACCGGGTATACATTTTATGTAATTTCATATAGCTATCTTAATATAGCGCGCAGTGAGGATGTAATGCCAGTCTTTTAGAACATTATAACATATACATAAATTCTAACTTGGTACATGATTCCTAACACAATTTATAATAGTTTAGTGAATAAATCGTTATTTGTAATTCCGTCATTATCTAACAACTAGAAAATCGTGTACCGAGAAGGTGGAAAGTTTTGCCTAGCGATTCGCCTCCAACTTCACCTTAGAGCCAACAAACATCTCCCTCACAGATTTACCTGTGGACTGAATCCACACGTGATGACTGGAAAGTATTCCTTTTTCATGTCTGCGATATCAATTAAAAAAATATGACACTTCCCTACTTTACTAAAAAAAATGTTTTTCTAAATCTTTCTTCCTTATAAGCTCGATGACCTCTGTGGTATTAATGTACAAAAGTTCTGAATAACATTCCTGCGATAGTGTATCGATATTGGGACACTATTATATTTGATAATCATTAACGAACTCCCAGAAAATAGTGTTCGAGATGAGTATATTTGCTAATTATACAACCCTCAATACCATGTAGGGAGAAAAAAAGATGTACACAAATCTAAGGTAATAAATGAATCAATAGCAAATAACCTTTAGAGTGTAGCGTAGTAGAGATCGTAAATATATGGTAACATTGAATGCTTGCCAGCTACTATCCTTTAACAATTACAAAAAACCTCTCTAACCACCAATATGCATGACAAAAAATTCCCTACCTAAGAATTATTTCTACAAACTCCTCGGCTTTACTTTCACAGAAAATATGAACTCTAACAAATACACTAAGGACATTGCGAAGGCTGCAAATGAGGTGGCGTTACTCTATCGTGATAGAAAACTGCTCGTTTCTGAGAGTATCCTGAAGCTCTAAAACTCCACGATCTGGCAATGTTGTCACATCAGGACGAGTGCATCTTCTTGGAGAGGGTGCAAAATACAGTTTCCAATCTAATAGGTCTCGCTTTGTCAACTAGTATCCAACCCCTGTACCATCGCCGTATTGTTAAATATATGTGTATTTTAAAAAGTATTTTAATGGAATGTGCTCCGAGGGATTTATTTCAACTGTGTAGCATCGATGTACATATTCTCGACAAATCGCATAGTAACACAATCATATCTCTGGAATATAGGTCCCTAAATTTGAGAAAGCTTTCTACTCGCATAGTTTCTTGCCTCGAATTGCTAGATTTTAGAATTCATTTCCTGCTGCCTGTTTCCCTAACACTACTCATATGTAGACGTTCAAATGTAATGTAAACATACTTTTTGTTTATCTTCCTTAGGAATAATATAAACTAATATCGGCCTACGTCTAAGTTGCGATATGATTGGGGTAAACTTAAATTAAAAAAAAAAGATAAAAAAGCCCAGGTTCCTTGTTGAAAGTTAAATCCTGCTTGGATTCCTATTTATAACCTGATGAAGATGCTGACGTTTTGTGTAAAAACTAAATAGATAGTGATGGATGATTGACAGGCGAACATGTTATCATTTTGGAAAAGTAATAGAAAATTTAAGAACATATGTATTTATAAATCCAAATAATACAAATAATCATCTACATTTCACACTTTAGTTACATAATTACATCATTCACATAGCAGAATCTCATTAGATGTTTTCATAGGTAAATGAAATTTTGCATATCATTGTGTTACAACTGAAATTGCGATTTTCGGTGACGACAAACATCTTCAATTTTCTATATTGCATGTTGTTACCTAATGATAGAGATCTAGAAATATTTGACCAAGTTAGATAGAAAACGGATATCTATATACAAAAACGAAAATGTATGTATGTATGTTTGTGTGTCTGCTAAAAACTTTCGATAGACGCGACGGAATTCACAAACTCGGTATCATATCGAAGCCCCATCCTTCGCTTGAAAAATATCGAAAAATTGGCCAAAAACTTTAACCTTTTCACCCCGAAATCGACAATTTTCGACAGGGGGGTCAACAAAAACGGGTTTCTCGTAACGGTGATCGATTCTACGCATGCGTCAGATGACGTCATGACGTCGTGACCTGATTTACTTTAAATAGTTGAAAAACCGATCACGTTCCGTCTACGTCGCTTTAGTTGTTTGTGTCGCGTTTGTTCATTACCTAAACATTTTGGGTTCGAATCGTGGTGTGAGATGTTTTTTTTCGATTTTTTAAATTTAAATATTGAACCCTATGTTATTTAAGCCATTTTTCACGTAACGTTCGTTTTCCTGTTTTTTTTTTGTTTTTTTTTTACTTCGCTTATTCTTAGCGACACCCCAAAGCACCCGGCTATCCACCGATTTTTAAATGTTAATACCGAAACAGACTTATTTAAGCCATTTTTTACGTGTTCGTTTTTATGTTTTCATCGTTCGTTTGCCTTACGTTATATTTTTTGTGTTTTTTATGTTTTGATTACCCCCCCACTTTATTAAAACGTTGAATGGTTACATCGTCATCGTCGTCGTCGTCGTCGTAACGCTCGACGACTTTCAAACATCTTTCACTAACTCATTCTGGCTGGCCGATTTTATTTTCAAACTTCGCCTCAGGGCTTCGGGTTCGATCCTACGCCCCGGTTTCTTTTTTATTTAACACCCCACACACCTACAAAAACCCGGGCAACGCCGGGTACCCCTGCTAGTCTATTATATAAATTTCACATGTCTGTTAAAATGTATGTACGTATGCATGTATGAATCTGTGTATGTCTGCCAACTACTTTACAGGGATGCAACCCATTTTTGCAGGATCGGTATCGTTTTGTAGGCCGACTCATCGGACGACAAATATTGAGAGATTGTCTGAAAACATTATTTCCTTCACTCTCAACTAAGCAGTTTTGTACAAGGAGGGGTCGCCTTTTTTTACGATATTTTCGAAAGCCATCACCCTTTTTCGATTGATTAGGCTTAATTTAAACCTTTGCCATTTCTGGTTTGACGATGGACACGACGGCAAAAACGTTATGTTTTTTTCACGTTTTTTTTATTCTCCGCGTTACAGGTTCGAGCCTGCTTACTGCCTACTACCAATTTATTTCTCAACACCCATTTCCAAACACCCGGGCAACACCGAGCTCTCAGCTAGTAAATAATAAAAGAGATTTCCTTTGGAGATAACCATTTTTATTTTTCATTTGTTTTCATAGGTATAAGAATACAAATATTTATTTATTGACTTTGTGCCAACTTTTATTGTGAGCGTGATGTATCTATTGAAATTTTTAATGCTATATAACTAACTATTTAACTAACGTAGACACTCCTAGTAAGCTCATACCAGCAAGGCACATGCGATGGAAAAACAAGATTACTCATTTTAAGGAATGTGTACATGATTCGCAAGTCTTGCTCTCAAAATATTCAGATGTAAACACAATTTACTTCTACGATAATCTCTTTAACTATTTTCCGAAATTCAATAAAACACAACAAAAAAAACAAGTAAGACGAAATATATTTACTAATTTAAGTCTATGTAATTTTATTACGAATAGCTCGAGCGAAAAATGTCGCTTTGGATTTTATAATGAATCACTCTATATAAATATAATCCTCATTTAAAACTTAACCGGTAAATGATCCAACAGAATTTATATCATTTCTGTAGAATGTTTGTGTTGGACTTCAATTTCTTACGTGCTAAATTTGAATATTAGTTTAACTTGTCTGCTATAGTTTAATTCGAAATCAGTCTCAGGCGGTTTGCCAGGCTAAACATTTGAACTAAAATCTAAATTTGTCTTTAATACTTATAGTGTTGACTGATTTTTTTGTGTTTATCTCCAATAGAAACGTAATTTTAAACGAATGAAGTAAAATATAGAATACAGCGTATTAAGCTACTATATCGACCATATCGCTATTTTAGTTCGAATTTCACGTAAGCCTAAAGCAATGCTTTCGAAATAAACGTTTAATAATTGAAAATAAAATAAAATGACATAATTGTTAGTGCTAATTACCTATACAATTACATGTTACAAAAATTTAAATTACACAATTTTGTAAACGTATCTAGAGTAAATTAATTTTATTGAATAATGCGCGTTTAGAAGTGGTAATGCTATTTAAACCTGGATCCTCACATAAGAATGCACTTGTAAAAAATCATAACATGAAGATACGATAACAAATTTAAAACATGATCCACACACACACATACATATGTACACAGACATGATAGAGCGGAATAAACACCCATTAAAATTATTTATTATATAGACATAACATTTATAGAACAGAATACATAGTTACTAAAAAAATAATTAGTACTTGGTCGATATTTCCTTTGCTGTTCTTAATGGTAGAGCCTTCTTAGTATGGCACATATCAGCTAAAAAATATCATCTTGAAGACTTACTTGGCATGCCTTAGAAAGTAATACTTTTCATTGTTTTATTTTACTTCAGTCGAAGTTCTCAGAAATCAAGAGGCCCATACCAGGGGCTAACACTTGAACTTTATATGAGATACATGGACATTCGAATGTTCCATTTATGTTCTTTATCTCTCAAAAACTGAGTTAAGAACATCATTTTCCTCTCCAAAATTAACCATTTTTATACGTTGTAATATATCTTTTATTTTGGTCTCTTGGTCTTACTGGATTCCAGGACAAGAATAGTCTTGTGGAGTAGTCAGCTTCATGCTATTATTTTACATAACATCAATTGGAGAAAGTGCACCGTTCCTCATAAAACCTAGTGTGGGTTAGCCATGGTGAGAAGATCTTATTTTGGCAGCGAATACTATGTGATTTTGAATACTTCTATGGAAAAGTATCCTCATGCCAGGTTGTTCTGACAAACCCCTGTACAGAAGTACCTTAGACACTCGAGGGCAGTGTCTAGTAAGTATTCAAGTTCTCTCCCTCAGTTGCATATTAAAGTTTTATCCATCAACGAATAGTTTCTCAATGTTGGGAAGTTAAAATTGGTGTGATGATATTAATATTTTATGCTCGCCTTCATTATATTTTCAAATCCATAGGCGAGAATAACGCGAGGGTATTTTTGAAAAATAATACTAACCGGATTTTATTGTATATCACAATTGAGATTATTCTTTTCGAGTCGAGTATATATAAGCAGTTTGAAAAATATAAATTTGCAATCAATAATAAAGATTTCAATAAACATTTTTTAGTTTGAGATCGCCTTCTTATATAATCATGTATACTAAAAGCAGAAGAGATTCAACTTCTATCCTTATCTACACAATGTGAAGGTGTAGGAGTCATTTAAGTATAAAAAAAACACTTACAAGTATATGCAAACACGCACATATTTGATTAACTATAAGTATATACATACGTACATATATATGTACATATATATCTAAATATATCTGTAAATATATATATATATATATATGTGTGTGTGTGTGTGTGAGTGTGTGTTTCTGTATGGGGGATAAAACAAATTAATAACTCGTATTTGTTTCATTTATTTTTGACGTATAAATATTTCATGGTTTACCTTGCAGTAGTTGTATATGAAATAAATAAATAAATATAGTGTGATGTAAATATGTAGGTATGTTAAAACTTCAACTAGATATTCTTAACATGCTTAAATACTTAGTAAATTCAACATATAAAATACATAGAACATTCCTGATTAGAAAATTCACCATAAAAAGAAGGAACTAAATATAATCGTTGCATGTATAAGTAATCGGCCAGTTTTCTAACATTTAGCTGTGCCTTTAATTTAAAAACAGAACTGGTGTAAATTTTTTCCTCCTTATCGAAAACTTAATGACCTTATAAACATCTTGATATTATCAGGGTGCTATTGTAGTAATTTTTGCATTAATACACACACACATACACACACATGCACACACAGAAGCGTATATATATATATATATATATATATATATATATATATAATGCCACAGGGATAATTAATTACTATATAATAGCTGTGCCCTGCCATAGGGATAATCAACCACTTTATCTGCTTCCATGACAGCGTCGACAAATTTGTATTTGACTACCTTACTTGGAATGTTACGTTGAATAATAGCGTTTATGGACGTCTTTGTATTGTCCTACAAGAATAGCTCGTTCACTCAGTCAAGTGGAATTCGTATAATTACTTTTAATATGTGGAAAAAAACTTTTTAAACCAACTCTTCTCTTGATGTATCAAAATTACAGAAAGTAAGAGTCAAAGAATTTCTCCCTTTACTCGGATCAGCCGGCACTTTTCCATGCCCAATTCTCCACAAATGATGAAAAAAATTATGTGCGAATCGAGCAGTCTGCAAGTGTAAATGTATATTTTGAGTTACATTTAATGTCCGCACACAGCACCAAAAAGTAGAGTGTTTGAGGCAAGCACTCATTTCATCTGCTAGTGTTGATTGAGGAATTCTCCTGCAAGCAATATTACTGCATTCCCAAATAAACTGACATTACCATGCAAATCTTGCAAGGATCGACGAGGAGCCTCAATTGAAGTTTTGCGTGTTAGTGTGCATTCATCCCAAAAAATAAGTTTGCATATTTGCAATCTTTTTCGCCATACTGGATGTTTAGGTGTTGAACATGAGCTTATTGAAAAATTGAATATTAAATAGTAGTTTCAAACTAAAATAAGTAGTTTTTCTACTCCGTAGCAAAGTCTAAGGTATTCCGCCTAAAGCAAGGGCTAGGGCTATGTCATTTTGTCACCGAATGGCTTCCAAAATCAATGTAATTAGAAAGGTGTTACCAGTTACTTCTGGTGCTGTTCAAGGTAGGAGTAATTGCCAAATAACTCCTATTTAACAGTAAGTAAATTGGCAAGATTCTATGAAATTGCATAATAAAGTCCCATCACAAAGAACACCAAATACTAGTAGTTTTTTCTGAGACTTCTGTGAGCGATTTTAGTAAAGTGTAGTTTGTTTTAAGAGCCATTTACATGAGCATGAAAGTTTTACATTAATCTGGAGAGATGGCAACATCTGTCAAAAAGATGTTAAAAAATCGGCCCCCCAAAAAACAGCGAAAAAACCCGCTGTGTGTATAGGGGGGAAGTAAACTAAAGAATAAACGAAGTAAAAAAATAAAGAAACGTTGCCCGCGTGTAAAAGAAAAATAGTTTTGGTCGTGAAGCTGGATTGAACCCGGGAACCTTGACGCGGAGGTGAAACAAACTGCAACCACTTAACTGTCTAGGCCAAGAGTAAGATGAATTGATTACAGTGTTAAAATAAGGCTTATAAAGCGAGTGAAAGAGGTTTGATTGACAGATATCCACGAAATGAGGTCATCGCGGGAGCGTTACGAGATGACGAAGAAGCATTTTATTTTTTTTTGTTTTACTTCAGATTAGCGTTTATTAAATTACGTATGTAGTTTCCTGTCTAGACATCTCAATCTCTATCTGGCTCTCTCTTTCTCTCTCTCTGTTTGCGTGTGTGTATGTATCTCTCTCTCTCACTCACTTCGTCTTCCTTACTCTAAAGGCTGTTACTGAAAAAAAAGCCGTCTGACTGGGTTTTTTTGTAAAAACTTCGATCGTTAATATTTTTTGTAAGCGTATTTTTTTACTTCACATTTTTGGCTTGTTATTTTTCGTTTAACTATCGTATCTAACTATTTTTAATGTGCTAATAACTTTGATAACGTTGTCATAGCTTAGAAGTTCATAGTTTAGCTTGTGTGAGAGTTATTTTTTTTACCGACAACAACAATGTTTTTTAAATTCAGACTGCCATTAGAGCTTGCTGACGTCAAGATCACGTGACATGACTCAGCGGTTTTTAAATACAAGTTGATCCAAAATAAACGGCCCCGTGTATACTTTATGTAGAAGAGTTGGCGCCCGTATTTTTTGGGCAGTTATAAATCGATTTAAAAATATGTAATGTTTAATATTAAAATGTCACCTTTTTGGGGGCCTCCCCTGCAGAAAATCGATCAGTTGACGCACTTTTGATGGTCCCTTGGGGCTAATTCTTCGATATTTGTCGTCTGGAGGGTGAGCTTTAATATGATACCAAGTTCGTGAATTTTTGTTCCGTCGGCAAAAAGTTTTTAGCAGACACACAAACACACACACATACATACATGGTCGCTTTTATATATATAGAAGAGGGTCCTGACAGACATCTTGCTTTGAGATTTTTCTAATTCCTGTGTTTATTACTATTTATTTTATATTACTACTAATTATATTTTATAAGTAGTAGCAGTAGTTGCAATTATATGAAGAAAATGTTGTAGCAGTAAAATATTTGAGAAAAAGTAAAATTATTTCAATCATTAGAAAATTTATGACAAGTTATCTCTAGTTTTTTTTTACACAATTGGCATTTTCAATAAAAGTTTAAATTATCGGGCGTTATTGAAACATCAGTTTACCATGGGTGTGTCCGTCATTGATAGGACCAAATACAACGTGCACGCCAATGAAATCGAGGCAAAACCATAAACTCTTCCATTTTTTTGAAGGGATTATAATAAAAATGCATATCATAAATATAATATGAACTTATACGATATCCAACTAATTTCGGAAGTTAAAAACAGGGGACAAATCTCATCGATGATATATTTATTTTTATGCAGATTAGTTTAATTGCCAGCGCAGATGTACTCATGATGTCTATAGAATTCATGTTGGAACACTAACGGAAATTGTCATAGATAACATATGTGCAAAATCCTAACAACGCAGCAGAAGTAATGCTTGCACACGTGTTTGTTTATAAGGTCCTTTATGAATAAATTCTTATAAATATACATGTTACTGTAGTGCTTTAAATACACTAACGTAAATGTAGTTAATAATGTTTTGCAATATTTCAGCAAATAAGCATTGCATGAGCTGTTGATAATATCTGTGTTATTATAGATGAAGATATTTATATATATACATATATATATATATATATATATATATATATATATATATATATATATATATATATATAGGAACCTGTACATGACCAGACACACACACACACATACGTTCGGCTTTATATATATATATATATATATATATATATATATATATATATATATATATAGTAGAAATTGTAATTAATAATATTGTTTCAGCTAATCGGCCGTTTTTTTAACGTTTATAGCTTCCTCACACTTGTACAGAAATGTTCGTTATGATGAGATGAAAGAGTGTATGATGTCAGGGGAGGGGTGAGGTTACCTTCAAAAGAAGAAGTGTAATTTACAGTTAGACAGTAATAAGAAGGCCCTTAACGTGTACTAATGAAAGCCATGAACAAATGGTTCACTACACTAAACTAATAACAATTATCCATTAGACAGATATTACCATTAAAACATAATCCAGGAGCAATAACATCCTCTCAAATTCGCCTGATAATAGACCACAACTACACCTCTTGAAAAAATATACGACAACAAGTCCAATGCAAAACAATTGTTATAATTCTGAAAAATCGAAAGCAGTATACATTAGATCAACACTAGGGCTAATTAAATATGGGATATATCCACAAAATCATTTTTTAATAATAGATCATTAAAAAAAACAACCCTAGCAAAATACATATGGTACATAGAAAATATGAAAATTTCCTTTCATATAAAATGTAGAAAACATCTATGAGATCTCATAAACCTGGCGATAATTTTTTTACTCTCTGTGCATTCGAATATTTAGCCATTTAAATATTGAACGACGCCAACTAAACATGTTTAAACATAAAAGAAGAAATATTAACCAGATGCGTACATAGTAAATGTATAATTTTTAACCATTCAGAACCAACCTAATAAAATAATAAATATTAAAAATAAATCGCAAAAAATTAGTAACTAAAACTTATATAATTGTAATAGAGAAAAATCATAGATTTAAGTAAAAATCCTAAAATTAGATCCTTAAACAATCCATCAACAAATTTCTCTTTTTCATTATACTTAAAAATTACTTAACTTAGAATTGAAATAAACCGACATAAGCACTTATTTAAAGGTAAGTATTTCCTTTTTACTTATACAGCCTTTATTTTTTTAAAATGGTTACAGATACCAACGGTCCTGCATATGACCTTAAAGTATATCCGATGGTGAGGCCCCAGCTTGCGAGTTTCGAGACTGTGGAGCAACCCTTTAATTGCCATTGCTCCCAGGTCAACTCTGACCCGGACTGGTAGTACCTGTTAGGGTTCCAACTCCCGGTAAAGTAGAAACCGACTTGAAAAAAAATATATATACTCTATTAATATTTTTTTTTTAAATCACATGATTGGGCATTAAATAACCGGAAAAGGGTTGATATGCCGTAAAACAAAAACAACCAACCAACCAACTAACACATACCAATGATCCCTTTTAGATTTAAAAAAACATCCTGATCAAAGTTTTGCGCACCAAGAGGCAACCTTACGGTTAATAAAAAACAAACAATATAAAACACTCTCTTATTTATTAAAAAAACACTCTCTTCTTCATTAAAAAAACAATATAAAACGCTCTCTTATTTATCAAAAGAAAACTTCTAAAAAAAAAACAGCATTCAATACTTATAGTTTATTTTTCCCTTAGAAAATAATATCCAAGTATGAAAGAAAAAAATGCAATTACTATATATATATATATATATATATATATATATATATATATATATATATATATATATATATATATATATATATATATATATATATATATATATATATATATATATTATATATATATATATATATATATATATATATATACATATATATATATATATATATAGCACACATGAAGGGTAAGCTTCTTTTAGTGTAACTCTGGATGCGGGAAGAATTCTGGAGCATCACAAGCATCTATTACCACCGTTGAGCGTCGCCGTTTTTCGTAAGTCACACACACACACACACACACACACACACACACACACACACACACACACACCCATATATATATATATATATATATATATATATATATATATATATATATATATATATATACCTAATTTCCACAGAAAATAGAATAGATATACTTACTATTTAAGGCATAATTTCTATAATATCCAAGCCTGATTGTTTTCCGTATCCTGAAACACTCTATGTATACGTATGTGCTCGAGTATTTTATTTTTATTTACTTACGAGAAATAAACTGTTTCGAAAAACACATAATACTCGAATGTACATACCTCAGTTTCATTCCGTCTGTTTTTACTTCACTTTTAAAGAGGTTTAACGTTATGGTTAATACCGGGCAACGCTGTGCACATATACTAATGAACTTCTGGTGTTAATCCTGTCGTTGTCCGCATCGCTGATGCCCCTTCGTCATTCATAAGGACGTGCATCTTGATATCTATGTCAGTTATTTATAACCGTATGCTGGACATATGTACGAAAAAAAATAGCTATTTATACCTCTATAATTTATATGTTAATTAATATTTCACCGAAAATATATTTCGTTATTATTATTATTATTATTATTATTATTATTATTATTATTATTATTATTGTTATTATTATTTTTGGCTTAAAAAGGAACTTGCACTCAGTTCATAAAGGATCTCTTAAGAACAGTCTGTGGTGTTCTCTGTAAGTTGAGTGACAACAAGTCCCACCAGTTTTCCAGTGCTCTCTACCTCTCCTGATAATATTTGCAAAAAGAATTGGTATTATCGCAATATTCGCTTACCAGCAAATTCTCGCTAGCAGCGGCCATTGGTTTCCACTGAAATTTGAGTGACAATAAACCTTCCCATCGTCCCAGTTATCTTCGTACTTGTGCATCAGAGGTCTAGCCAGTGCTCCCTCCTCGGTCTTTCCATTCTGCTTGACACTTTTCGGCTGTTAACATCATTCATTCCTGGGGGGGGGGCGGTGATTGTGTCATGGGAGAAGGTGGGGGAGGAGATGGAAAAGGGGTTAGAGAACTCGTAGATATGCATCTTCAGTGTTCCATGTAACGCTTCTTCACGCATTGTCTCTGCAGCAGTTCATCTGGTCCGCGCGTCTGGCTTATGTGTATTAGTCCTCGCATTCAAGGATGTTCCTTAATATTTCAGTGGGTTTCATCATTGTTATTCATGGTATCTCTTCAGTCATTCCTCTGATGATTTTTAAAAGCAGCACGTAGCTTTCCCTGGATTCTAAGTGTCAACCAACCCTCTAAGATTCCTAATACCCATCATCGCTTTCAATTACTACTTCAAATAAATTTGCGTTATCGCAATGATCTTTTACCATCGATTTCTCATTAGTAGCGACTATTGATTTTCATTAAGATTTGAGTGTCGATAACACTAGACTTCAGTCTTCTTCAGTGGAGGTGTGGTTAGTGCTTTCTCTCCTCTATATTTGCATCTTCCTTGACTGTCCTCATTTATTTGGTATGCCACCAATTTATGGGGACTCAAAAAAACGAGGGAGGAGGAGAAGGCGGTAGCGCAAAGGGATTATTATTTTTATAATAGTAATGATAATAATAATAATAATAATAATAATAATAATAGTAATAATAATAATGATAATAATAATAATAATAATAATAATAATAATAATAATAATAATAATAATAATATAAATTTTATTATTATTGTCTCACAAGTCGTTTTCACACCGGTCTTCAGAGATCTTTCTCTAAAATCAGTCTGTGATGTTGCCATAAGGCTGAGTGACAACACGTCTTCCCAAATTTCCAGTACTCTCGACCTCTTTTGATAACATTTGCAAATAAATTTGCATTATCGCAACAGTTACTTGCCATTAATTTCTCGTTCAAAGCAGCTATAAATTTTTGCTAGGATTTTAATGCCAATAATCCTCCACAAGGTCCCAGTTCTTCGAACTTATTCGACTAAGCATCGGTCCCTCCTTTCTCCTTGACTTTATTATTATTATTATTATTATTATTATTATTATTATTATTATTATTATTATTATTATATTGTGTGTAAATTTTCCCAACCATCAGCAATATCATCGGCGGAGATGACAAAAGGACAAACAAAAAAACAAAAAAAAACGAAAAATAGCAGACGAAAAAGTAAGCGTTTCTAACGTAAATTATAATTTATCCTTAAATTCACGGTTAAACGAGGAATTGCCTTGGTCATACTCGTATGTTTCATGTTTTTGTTTCTGTGTACATTTTTCCCAGCCATCAGCAACATCATCGGCGGATATTTAAAAAATAGCAGACGAAAAAGTAAGCGTTTCTAACTGAAATTATAATGTGAACCTTAAGTTCACTGTTAAACGAGAAATTGTTTTACACCTCGGCTCATGTTTCATGCTTTATGTTTCTGTTTTGTGAACATTTTCTCTGGACATCACCAACATCATCGGCAGATTTTAAAAAGAAAAATAGCGGAGGAAAAAAAAGGAGCGTTTCTAACTGACATTATCATGTAATTCACGATTTAACGAGGAATTGTCTTGCGCATGTTTTGATCTTTCACGTTTTTTGTGTACATTTTTCCGGTCATCAGTAACATAATCGGCGGATTTAAAAAATGGCAGACGAAAAAAGTAAGCGTTTCTTACTAAAATTATGATTTAAACTTTAAATGCTTCTTATTCTTCTTCTTCTTCTTCTTCTTCTTCTTATTATTATTATTATAGTTGTTGTTGTTGTGGTTTATTTTATTAACTCATATATGTGTGTGTTTTCCGCGTCGTCATTGTTGTGAAAAAAAAAAGTAGCGTTTGTAACAGCATCAATGTTTTAATAATACAAAAAACAGGAACATCGACTTTCCTGACTAGTTATTTTTATGTGAAGGAATTCTTTATTTTATTTACTCAAAAATATGTTATGAATGAAAAAAAAAATTGATAAGTTATAATAAAAAATAGGTAAAAGAGGGGGTATAATGGAGGAAAATCATTCTTAATCATTTATTATCATTCTTGCAATATTTTGGACGTATAATGGGGTATGATCCCACAGTCGGGCGATTCTATTTATAACCGATGTTGCTAGGAACTGACGAATCGAATTAATTCACGTTCTCCTACAAACCAATCAGAAACTAGAATTGCTCCATAAATATTAAACCGTTTCTATAGCAATTTCGCATGTTTTTTTGTTTGTTTTTTTATATATAGAAATTTATATGCATACAGAGTCGTGAAAAAAAAATTATTGAGTCGAATCCCCCAACACGTTTTGAGAAAAATACGCTTTAATTTTATTTTTGTTGCGGGTGTCGTGAATACATCAGCGATATTTTGTTCTGATGATATGTAATTCAAAATAATAGATTCCTTTTTCACCTCGGTTTTTATGAAATGGTATTTTATATCTATATGCTTAGATCTTTGGTTGATTATCATGTTCTGTGCTAAGACTATACTGGCTCGAGTATCACAATTAATTACTACGGGCTTTTAGTTAATTCTGGCTCAAAAATAATCTTTCGGATATTTTTAAGATAAAGTGCTTCATGGGTCGTGTGTTTGATCGCGATACATTCTGCTTCACACGTAGGGAGAGATACAATTTGTTGTTTTTGTAGATTTTCATGAATAATAGACCCATTTTCTGAGAGTCTGAAACAATATCCAAATATACTCTTTCGATCTTCGTCGTTTCCCCAAACTGAATTCGAAAATCCTTCTAATTCTAGGGGATTTTTTGATTTTCTAAATACTAACGTCTGTTCTTTAGTTCCTTTTAAATACATCAGGGCTTGTTTAGTTCTGTTTAAATCCTTCATTGTCGTGATAGTTTTGTTTCTCTATAGCATATGTCAGGTCTTGTCGCAGTCATTAAATATACAAGACTACCTATAATTTCGCGGTATTGTTTATCATTTACTATTTCAGATTATGTGTGTATATTTTTATTAATATCATTTTCGACCGGAGTAGAGCGTTTTTTGCACTCCAAAATATTAATAGTATTTTGTGGATGTATCTCGATTGATTCATCGTAACAAGTCTTTTGCTTTGAGTAAATTCTATCCCCAAAAACCAGGATATTTTGTCAAGATCGGTCATTTTGAATCTTTTACTTTATTTGTTCTGAATTAATTGCTTTGTTAAAGCTTTTTGACGTATTTTCCATTGAATAGCAATAGTCGATTAGTCGATTTATACTCTTTTATATTGGCGACCACAAAAAATCGGGTTGCCTTCTATTTTCTCTGAGATATCTTTCGACTTCATCATCATCATCATCATCATCATCATCATCATCATCATCATCATCATCATCATCATCATCATCATCAGCATCATCATCATCATCATCATCATCATCATCATCATCATGGATACTCTTGTCTCCGTCATTTCTATTGTCTTCGTTTGTTTTAATTATTTGAGAAAATATAATTTCATTTTCTTCATATGACGGGTTTTCATCTGTAAAATTAAACGTGTCTGTGAATTTTACGCATCGAATTCTTTTTATTTCATTTTTCTCTGTAAAAAATAATAAATTGGCTGGACTGTTTTTTATCGTATCCAAGAAATATACCTCTACCGGCTCTAATATTCAATTTACTCTTTTTCTCTATATATGCGAAGCAAGTTGAACCAAATACATGCATTCTGCTTGAATTTGTTTTTTTTACCACAGAAAGATTCATATGGAGTTTTAGATAGTGTTTTGTTAAAGCTCCTGTTGCGTATATAGGCTGCCGCCGTAGGTGCGTACGTCCAAAGGTTTTTTGGAAGTTGTGATTCAATGAGTAGGCATCTTGCCATTTCAAAACGTGTCCGCCATGCATGTTCAGCAGTCCCGTTTTGGTGTGGCGATCTAGGAGCTGATTTTTCATGCTTGATATCATGTGTAATTAGTAAAAGTGCAAAGTCTTTATTGGTGAATTCCGTACCGTTGTCAGAGCGAATACACTTTGCTAAATATATACACTTCGGCTAAATATTTTTTAGTTACTAGCAGGTTATCAGATTTGTTCTTTAAAAATAAACCATTATTAAACCTGAATGGTCATCTACGAAATTCAACACATATCTATAATGTTCTCTGGCCATCGGTTCCACGGGACCGTTAAAGTCACAATTCACCATTGATATGATTTTTTGGCCTTCTAGTCTGGTATATTGTTTTGATAGTTTGTCATTTTCCCTTGTAACTTCATCAGATATTTTTATTATTATTGGTTTTCACCATTGTTGCTATTATTATTGTTATTATTATTATTGTTATTATTATTGGTAGTAGTAGTAGTAGTAGTAGTAGTATGTTTTTATTTTATTGTAGCTGTTGTTGTTATTGGTGTTGTTTTTGCTGCCATGACTATTGGTGTTGTTACTGCTATTATTATTACTACCGATATTAGCGTTAGTATTATCATTCTAAATTTATTTCTGTTGTTGTTGTTGTGGGTGGTGGTGGGGGGTTAAGGAGAAAGATAGGGAGGGTATCTTTAACCTTGGTCGGGAACCCTCCTAGAGATGATGTCGCAATAAAAATATTCACTAACCCCATTTATGGAAGAATGTCAAATCAAAATATTGAAAATAACGACGTGAATGAGGCTGGAATATCTTGTGCAGGTCCAAATGAAATGAATAGTGAAAGTAAAATTGATGAAACTAGCTCTGATGAAAGCATTGAGAGAGTGGAAATGCAGAAGAGAAAGGTAAGCGGTGATGGGAGGCGGGCAATGGAGTCCTATCGTTAGGGGAATTGATGAGAAGGAGTTTAAAAGATCTAAGGCAGATAGGATCAATGACTCTGAGACAATGGCACCAGTAGAAGGAGGAGATTTACGGAGAAGTGGTGATAAAGTTCGAGCTTTGTCTTTTGTAGAAATAGCTATACTTCAGAAGTACATTGATGTTCTTCTTGGAGACGAGATCATAGATATTCTAAACATGGAACGTAGTGATAGGCGGAAGATGAAAAACAAGGTAAAAATAGTTCAAGGAGTAATTCACAACATCATAGGAAAGAACATATCGATTACGGAACATAACAGGCTTCTGTATGCAGCGTAATACGTTGTTGCGAATCGTCTTGGTGTAATACAGAAGAAAAAGAGAGAAATGAAGGATAGAAGGCCATACTGGCAGAGGCGGCTTGAAGAAAGTATTAAACGGTGGCGGAAATATATTGATAGAATTGAACGAATAACAAAAAAGAGTTTATCTAGGACAGAAAGCTAAGGACGAGCTTGAAAGGAGGTATAGATTGCTGGAAAAGGGAAATATGGCCGTTCTTACAATGTTGAAAGAGAAGGTCCACACTGGTGGCATGAAAATAAGGAACTTTATTGGAAAACGTGTTGCGTTTCGACAGAAGAACCTTTTCCGGAAGAATCAGTCTCAGCTGTATACAGAATTAAATAGTAGTAAACAGGCGAGAAATAACAACACTCCAAATGCAGATAATGCCAGGAAGTTCTGGATTGTGATTTGGTCTGCCGAAGGGCGATATAATAAGGCTAGCTGGTTGGGAGAGATCAGATAAGGCCCTCAGGAATATAGCAGGTGTAGAACGTTGAGATAACCATTGATGACGTGATGGCTGGCATACGGAGGATGACAAACTTGAAGGCATCTGGTCCAGGTGGAGTGATAAGCTTCTGGTTCAAACAGTTCTAATGGCTTTATTCACCTATAGCTGCTGCACTGCAAAGGGTCGTAGAGTCGGGAGATGTCCCTGATTGGTTTAATAAATGGAGACCGACACTAATTTAGAAAGATCCTGCAAAGGGAACAGATGCCAGTAATTATAGACCAATTACATGTTTACCACTAATGTGGAAACGATTAACTGGAATCTTAGCGGAAAAATATTTATGAACATCTTATGAGTAATGGTGTTTTCCCTGATGAACATAAAGGGTGTTGGAAAAGCCTTGAGACGTACCAAGGAGTAACTACTGATTTATAAGGCAGTAATGCAGGATGCAAAGAGGAAGAAGCGGAATCTGAGAGAGCAGCATAGATCGATTACAGAAAGGCTTACGGCATGGTTCCTCATTCATGGATCCGTGCACTACTATTGATGATGGAGGTTGCTAGGAATGTAGTAGTACTTTTTTGGAGACAAGTATGGGTCAATGGAAAACGGTGCTGACAGCAACAGAGAGGTGATGGAGCAGGTTGGCATTAAGCGTTGAATATACCTAGGAGATTCGTTATCTCCACTTCTTTTTGTAATGATAATTATGCCACTAAGCATCCTTTTGAGGAGAGGGGTACTGGGGTATAACTTTGGATCTGGTGGAAGACGCATCAACCATCTACTGTATATGGATTATTTGAAGATATTCGGTAGAAATAAAACCGAAATGGAGAGACTGATAGAGCTCGTATGGACATACTCGGAAGACATCGGCATGGAGTTTGGGATAAGTAAATGTGCCGTGCTGGTGAGGAAAAGGGGAGTAAAGTTTCATTTGAATAGAATAGTGCTGTCAAATGGCTTGTTTTTTTTTGTTTTACGGTATATCAACCCTTTTCTGGTTATTTAATGCCGAATCGAAAGATTCGGAAGACATTTTTTTAATAGAATATATTTGTTGTTTTCAAGTCGGTTTCTATTTAACCTATAGTTGGGACCCTAACAGATACTACCACTCCGAGTCAGAGTGGACTTGGGAACAATGGTAATTAAAGGCTGGCTTCACAGTCCCCAAAGCCCGCAAGCCGGGGCCTCACCACTGGATATAGTTTAAGGTCATATCCAGGATCGCTGCCAAATGGAGAAATTATAAAAGAAATAGAAGATATAAGGTATAATTATTTGGTAGTGCTGGAGGGTGTGGGATTCATGAGCAGATAAATGAAGGAGAAAGTCAGGAAAAGTAAAACTAATTGCGAAGTCGAAAGTGTATGGAAGACACTTAATGAAAGCGGCGAATACATAGGTAGTCAGTTTCTTGAGATACAGTGCGGGAATGTTAGAATGGTCTGACAAGTATTTGCATGTCATGGATATCAACACAAGAAAAGTTTTAGCAATGTTTTTTTTTATATTTCACATTCGAACTTGCGTAGCAATTGCATCAAAGGAGGAAAGACGGTGGGAGAGGATTGAAAAATGTAAAAGATTGTATAAAAACTGAAGAGATGCAATTGAAGGAGCACGTGTTTCGAAGTGAGCAGTGGGTGCTTAAGGTTGTGGCAAATGAAGCGGACGTATGTGAGATCAATACTTATTATGTGAAACGTATGGATAGATAAAGGGCAGAGAAAATTGCTAGGAAGAAAATATACGGAAGGTTCTTTCAGGATATATCAGAAGTAGCTGATGAAATATCATGGCAATGGCTTAGAGCTGGTATCTATGGAAGCGTTGTTTGTGCACCACAGGAGTAGGCATTAGGAACAGGATTTAAAAAAAAAAAGATGTTGCTGCAGAATGCCGGATTTGTGGTAAACCTCAGAATCAATTGCGCAACTTGCAGCAGGGTGTTGTGAATTAGCTCAGAGAGAGAGAGAGAGAGAGAGAGAGAGAGAGCGAGAGAGAGTACCGCAAAAGACACGATTGCATGAAACTCCGGATATATTGGGAGGTGTGTAAGAAGGTTGGGGTGAAGTGTGCTTGAAACTGATAAAGTGAGAACCAGAGAGGATGGCATTGTACAAATATAATGGAATAAAATTGTCATAACGAAAAAGCAATTGGAACATAATCCTCTGTATGTAGTCGTTACTTACAAGATCTAAAAAACTGGCAAATTTTAGACTTCTCAGTACCCTGGGACAGGAATGTGAAAGACAAGGAGAATGAGAACGGAGCAACGAAGCTCCAATGTACTTTGCAGATAAGGTGTATACACGGGGTTAAAACACAATTACTCCCGGTCGTAGTTAGTACACTAGGAGTAGTATCATATCGTCTAGAAGGACAAATAAAAATAACACGAATCACCGATGTTTTAGGCTGCCTTCAGACTTCTGCTGTTTTAGATACCACCCACATCATTAGGAAACCCCTTGATATTTGAAGTTCCTGATTTGGAGGTGTGATCGAGGGAATTCCTCTGGAAATGAATCCCACCTCTTTTCAAGGAGACGTTGATAAACGAAATCAGAATGATTATTATTTACTTATACATACATATATATATATATATATATATATATATATATATATATATATATATATATATATATATATATATATATAAAGGCGGGTAGAACAATAGTCTAAAGAGCAGAATGTATTTTAATGTGAATTTAATGTAAAATTGCTAAATTAATTAAAAAAACAAGAAAAGATACGATAAAATCACTACTTTGCTTCCACATCTGGACTTATTAAGCATAAGATTCTTTTAAAAACAACTCCCTGTTGAACCAAACCACTCTATCCAAACATATTTGGTGACTCAAAGATGAGAAAACTTTTTTAAATTTGAAATAACAAATAATGGAATCATATAAAGGATATACACCAGGACATAGATTCTGTGCACTTAGTACACAGGAGACCCTAAAGATTTTAAAATATGACGACATAAAAAATAGAACAGCCCTCCTAAATTCAAGATAGGAACTTATATCCTCATGCAGTCATAACAATGATTTACATTTAACAAATATAAACTACCATAAGTCATAAAAAATGTTACTTATTAATATTCAATCTTGAAATTTAAGTTTAACTTGATACACTTATTAATGAAATTTTGATCACCAATATTATTATTAATATTAGTTTATCTGATATATTTACGATTAGTGTGTATTATTTAAATATATATTACAGCTTAACCTTTACTATATTTATTAATTCCAATAAATAAATTAAGTATTAAAAATACTAATTTCAATAAGATTCAATTATAGTATTATAAACCAAATGGGAAAAAAACAAATTATCTCCCTTTGATTATTTAATTAGAAAAATACGATTATATCCCCAGTTTTTGTTAAAATTTTCTTAATTTGAAATTAGGCGTTTACTAACATATTCTAACCGCTAAAAATGTTCCATTCACGTTCTTTTTGAAAATTGAACATTTCGTACATTTATAAGCTACAATCAACATCCAAATGAGTGTTTTGACGATAATTACGGTTTTCAAAAGGCGAAAAATTAAAAGGTATATAGTATATTTTACATATGAAAAAACACCCAATACTTTTGCTGATGAGGAGACTTTGTGTGAAAAAAACAATATGTCAAAATTATTGTCCGTGTCTTAATGTCTATCACAATAAAAACATCGTTTCCGAAACGATCGTACAAATTATTGATTTTGTTGTTGTTGTTTCTTATGAAACAGATTTTTAATTTTTAATTCTAATTTGAATTTTAAATTATCAATTACATTAATAAATATATATATATATATATATATATATATAATTTCATTTTTTATTTGCATATGTGCATAAATAATATCTGGATTATGCTTACATTTTGTTATTGGGGAAATGGTGTTTTACACTGGAGAGACATGCTGTCTTGTTTAAATCTCTGCAAAACAACCGTCCGATCTAGTTGATCTCCAAAGACTTTGAACTGCATTTATAACAACAATTGCAGTGATTAATTTTATAATCTTTTTGTAAAATCATCCGAGCGTTTTTTATTAGACTCCCCTTCCATGCACACCCACCTATCTCTCTCTATCTCTCTCTCTCTCTCTCTCTCTCTCTCTCTATATATATATATATATATATATATATATATATATATATATATATATATACTCGTATGTCTTTTGTCTCAACAGAAAAAACACATGAGAAGATAGAACATTTAAAATTTCGACTTTCACTATTTTCTTCAAACGTGTTTCATACATAAGTATTTTCTGCTTTTCTCCAGGGTAGTGGTTCCTCAGTCTTTAGTATCGAATTGATGTTATATATATATATATATATATATATATATATATATATATGTATATATATATATATATATATATATATTTGGGTACGTGGGTATGCCTACTACCTCAGGGAGATGAACGCCTCTGCCTGGCATAGTTTCATTCACTTTTGGCAAGGTGTAGTACCTGTTAGCTTCCCTCTCAAGTTCTGGAGGGTTACTATCTTGTGAGAACAAGGAATATATATATATATATATATATATATATATATATATATATATATATATATATACACATGCATGTTTGCTTCCTTATGTGCATGCGTGTGCATATGTCCAGTTGCGGGAGAGGTCAAAACTCCGTGATAATAAAACATGCACACTATGCCACTGCTCAGTCATCTCACTATTTCAGCCAGTTGTAGGGTGTGAGAGGGTAAAATGTGTGTATCACAAACATGTGTCGCGATCAATATGTGCAGATATGTTTCGAAGAAAAAAGAAGTAAAAGTCCTATGGCGATAGGTGAGTGGCGATGTGCACATGCTTCGCGAGCTGGAAGTGCATAGCTGCAAATCTGCACATAGGCGGCCAGTGATTTATCTAATATCCTCGAAGGGTGGAAGCAACTTCGGTGGATGATCTGCCGGCTGAACACCCATTTCTAGGGATACACTGCTCACCCATGAATTTGGGAAGGGTCTAGAAAAGGTGACCTACAAATTTCTACCCTTTTGTTAGCTGGTCAGCTCCCGCCGTCAGCGGCTGCTCTATATTTGCAAGAGAAACAATATAAAGTTGAAGAAATATAATAAACAAGGAAAATCAAAATTTTATCAGGAGAGGATTAACCTAACTGTTGCTACGTGGAATGTGAGAGCTTTGCTAGATGTCCTGGATAGTGAAAGATCTCAGCGTACGACAGCTATTGTTGATAGAGACCTCGCTAGGCATAGACATTGCGGCATTGTCTGAAACACGATTGAGTGGTTAGGATCAATTGGTAGAAGTGGGCTCGGGATACACCTTTTTTGGAAAAGAAAACTATCGGGCCTAAGACGAGAAGGAGTAATTGGCTTCGTAGTGTGTTCTGATTTGGTGAAGAGCATTGAACAGCCAATCTGTGTAAGTGACAGAATTATAATGTTGCGCTTCCCTCTTGCACACAGTAGGTATATGACGATTTTATCTGTCTATGCCCTTCCATGGATCATAATGAAGACACCATCACGGCATTTTACCGAGATCTCAGTCG
This sequence comes from Euprymna scolopes, assembly GCF_053919585.1. NCBI lineage: Eukaryota > Metazoa > Mollusca > Cephalopoda > Sepiida > Sepiolidae > Euprymna > Euprymna scolopes. The sequence continues at coordinate 34,384,057 of NC_136504.1, read as the reverse complement.
TACCATTTCATCTAGTCCTTTATCTGAGAAGATCTTACTCATGGGTAATCTAAATGCAAGGGTTGGCAGCGATCATCACACCTGAGATTTATTCGGCCGGTTTTGTGTAGTTAAGGTCAACAGTAATGGTCTGCATCTTCCCCATCTATACACTCAGTTTGACCTTACTATCTGTAACACTTTCTTCAGCCACAAAAAGGTCCATAGGTTAACCTGGACCCATCCTCGTTCAAGACAAGGTCACTTGATCGATTACATTATTTCCAGGAAGGCAGATTTGCGGGATGTCTGTAGTGTGCGTGTTATGCGTGTAGCTGACTACGGCACAGATGACTTTTTGGTACGCGGGAAGTTGAAACTCTGTATAAGGAGGAAGTGTAGGTTGGGCGGAGTTGGGATTCCCGATCGGGTTGATGTGCCCAGGCTGGTTGATCCCAGTGTACGTGAACAGCTTCGATCTGTAGTTTATACTGCTGATATTGATGGGTCGTGGGTGCATTTTAAAAAAAACAATATAAAATAAGTCTAGATTTTCTTGGCTTCCGCAAATCTAAACATCAGGATTGGTTTGATGATAATGATTCTGAAATTACTCAGCTGTTAAGTGCTTCAAATGAGTTGCAACATAAGATGTTGTTTGCCTCTTATGGAGGTCGAAAGTACCTCCAACAGTCATTTAAAGCAAACAAGGGTATTCTCCAAAAGCGATTCCGCCAAATAACGAATCAGTGGTGGGCTAAACTCGCCAACGAAATCCAGATTGCTTTTGTATGTTAAGACCTCAAACACATGTACCATTTGATTAAAAAAGCTTTTGGTCCTCAAACACTATGATTCAATAACTTGAGTTTTATTTCTTCCGCCGGTCACACCAATAATTTCCTGGGTAAGGTTAACACTTTTGTCCAAACTTCCAACTTTTATACACGTAACGCACCTTCTCTAAACTCCCAACGTACTTCTGCTAATTCAGCTTATTTCTTTGAAATCCAACTTCAAAATGAACGACCCTCTAAAAAAATCAACCCTCTTTTATCTCCAACCAGGAGCATCTCATTTGCATATTGGGTGGTCACAGTGCAGGCATATTAAGAGATCAGGCAGCCATTTTTGTTTATTTCTTCTTCATTCATTTCATTTCACGACCGACCCATTGAATTATGCACACGCTATAATTAGGTCAGTCGCACGTTTCCCTACACTCCCCCCCCCTGATCTCATGATCACACACAGGGCAGGGGCGCAGTCGTCTTGTCGGGTACTTCTTTGAAGAATCGGGGGAAGCACTTCCTCATTGCCATCTTCCTCATTACCAACGTTATTGCCACTAGTCTGTTCCATTATCCCTACTTGTGGTTCCCTATACGATGTTTCACACTCAGGGCAAGGGGACAGTATCCGTCTTTGTCGGGTACTCCTTCGAAGAATCGGAGGCATCACTTCCTCGGTTCCATCTTCCTCAGTATGTTTCATCATTCCTCTCGTGGTGCTATAGGCGGTGTTTCACAATCACGGCGGGTGGGCAGTATTTGTCTTTCTCAGGTACTTTGATGAGGAACTGGTGGTATTATTTCCTCATGTCCATCGTCCCCATCACTATTGCCACTAGTATGTTCCATCATTCCCTCATCTGGTTCTGTAGGTAGCGTTTCTATGCTCACCTGTAGGGGCAGTAGGCGATCAGGATCATCCCTGAACTGCATGTGATCTTCCTCATTATCCTCAGAATCAGAAGAGGTATAACAGGGGTGGATTTCTTTTACATGACGTGGTACACCATTAATCAACATGGTCTGAGGACTTATGATTTTGTCTATTGTTCCTCTGCAAAATTTAACAGTGCACCCAGCATTTGGGGGTTTTACCCAAACACGGTCTCCCACTTGATATGGTGTATTGACAATGAAACGACTGATGGTGTGTCATCAACCCCTTTTATATGCTTTTCATAGCGGTAAATCCCATTAGCTGGTCCAGTTTCTGGTGTTGCATCGTCCTTTGGTGTCACATTATACCAGTACACGGCTTCTGGAATAGAACACTGTGTCCTTGCCGCAATTCTTTTAATGGTGCGGTGACACCGCTCCGCTATACCGTTACCTTCTGGAAAATATGCACATCGGCAACACATTCTAATCCCCATTCCTGCGTAAATTTCTTAAATTCTTGACATCGAAACGTAGTGGTATTATCATTCAGATTTTCTAGCGGGGCACCACGTTCAAAAAGACAGCTCTCAACCGTATAATGTTAGATGCATCCTGTCGTGTCAACAGGCGCCATATCGTGAAACGTGTCGGAACACAATCCGTCAAGGTCAAACAATGCCTGCCCTCATAATGAGTTACATCCATTCCTACTCGATACCAGTTTTCTTCCACCTCAAGCTTCCCTTTTTGCCATTGGGAGGGTTCCGGATCAATTCGCTGACACTCTTCACACAAGCGCATAGCTGCCTTGATTGATGTTCTTGTAGTTGAGAGACACACTCCTTGGACAAAATATGTTGTCCTCCGAATTCCGGGATGTCCACTCTGCTGATGTATTGTACTGGTCAGGTGTGTATCGATCTGTTAGGGCTGCGCATGTCTGTTGTGGAGGATCAGATCCCTGCCTCATTACATCAATCCACGTCTTTGGTACTCTAGTCAAGCTATCAGCCAAATTCTGCATCGACGAAACTAAGGTAATGTCAACCTGCAAGCTGTATTCGTTAACTATATGCTTTATTATTGCCAGCCTCCTTCGTACTAACATCTCACGTGCAGCTTTAGTCTTAACTCGAGCCTTTCCAGTCAAGGTGTCGGTCAACCAGTGGTAAACACACAACGAATCAGTGTGGAGATGCACAACCTTAGTCTTCCATGTCAATGCAAGATTAAGCCATTTTAACGTGGCATCGAGTTCTGCCAAATTTATATGCTGGGCATCATTTTTCGGACGAAGCCAGCACGCATCTTTCACAACGGCACCCAACTGTTCCAACACGACACCTGTAGCCAGTGAACATGCGTCAACCCATGCATTCGGTTCGTTTCCAGATACTTGCCACTCACCCTGGACAGGGTCGTTTCTATGTACTCTGGACAACATTTCAGCCATCATTTGCTGGAGAGAGTCATCATCCACCATGTCGTCCCATCATTTGGTTATTGCAGTTACTCGTCTTTTAACACTCCTGTTGCCGATCGGAGCCATCCACAGAAAGGTGGATCTCCTACTAATTTACCGCAAATAGAAAACACAACGTGTCTTGTCAATACACTGAGTAACTCTGGAATTGCGCTCCCCCGCTTCCATCGCAAAGTATTGCCCTTCTCATATACCTCTAGGCCTAACACACGCACCCCGTCCTTTAGGCGCTTAGGGTTTTTGCTTTTTAACCCAAACGATTCCCGTTTTGCACGAACCATATCTGCATACATTATATCCTCATTATCGTAGATGTCGTAAATGTAAGCTGAAGTAGCTTTTACTGTGGTCTCATCCTGCATCAAAACAGTTTTAATAATAGTTATCATTATTAAGGGTGCTACGTTTAGGCCAAAACCTAAACGTGTCAAGCAATATCGTTTTCCCTTGATTATCACTGTCTGAAATGGTCATAATGACTCATGGACACGTATCTGCAGGTAGGCTCTCTTTAAATCCAGCAGTGCTACATTACTCCCTTTCTGACGCCCCCTCTTAGTTTAGCAGCGCAGACGTGTGCGTTTCCAGTGAAAGCATCAACATGTTGATTCAATTCTCGGTAATCCATTACGGGCCGAATTTTGTCTTTAGTAGGTTGTTCAACAGCCATAAGCGGAATTAATCATTTGGGTGGTCCCAGACGTTCCTGTGGGTATGGTACTAACCATCAGTTATCAATCCACATCTGAAATTCTTCTTCATATGCGGCTCTATTCTTTGTGGAAACTGCATACTCTGGAATAGTGTTGCACAGCCGATTTGGTGCCTGGCTCATAGTCCATTTCCACTTTGCAGTCCACGCCTTTTCCTTGTCGTCAAACGTAGCAGAGAATTCCTTTTCTTCAATAGACATGGTTGCACCGACTTCTTTTTCTTCTCCAAGCATTACACCTCCAGTCGCTGTGATTATGGCGCCTCCTAGTGCTTGTATTGTATCAATTCCAATCAACATGCCATAGCCAAGGGGTTTTTTCCTGCATCACCAGAACAGCAACTTTGGCTGTGTCACCCTTCTCAGTACAGATCGTATCGTCCCTTCACCACAACATGCTCGGGATAAACCATTGATCGTCATAATACCGACTGGTTGCTCCCGACACATCTGACAGTGATGTGCACTAAATATAGACCGGGAACACCCCGTGTCTATGAGTGCTGAACACTGCACATCGTCAATTTTAACGCCAATGACCGGAAATCCTGTGTTTGTTGGTTGGCAAGGAGAAAGGGTGGCGATAGTACCTTGCCCCCAACGTCGTTTCCCGGACAGTTGCGAGATATGTGCCCATAATTATTGCAGCGATAGCATTGTACTGTTCTCTGTGCTCGTGGATATCCACACCTCCTATCACTCCGGCAATCCTTAGCAAAATGATTGGCCTCCCCACATTTATAGCACACTGGGCCTACACGCTTATTACTACTTGGGAGAGAATCTACATTGCTTCCATGCGGTGTACTGTTTCATGTTTAATGCTAGTTGCTACTGCAATTGGCTCCTGTTCCTTACAGATGTTTCGAGCTCGGGCTAATAACTCGTCTGTTGTCAATTCATCAATTCGTGACGATGCCCGCAGCAGTTTGCTGACATCCTCAGATAAGCCTACTAAAAAGGCACATCTTAATATCTTATCGTTAACCCCACCAAATGGCACTGACAACTTTCGTAGGTCGGCTAGGTACACATCAGCGGTTTCCTTGGGGTGAAGTCGCCGGCTCGTGAACTATTACCATGCAACAAACGGATCTGTACCAAACGCTGTATACAGGCTGTGTTGGATTGTATCCCAGTCTGGTTCATCTCCGAGTTGCTTGTAGACTGCATAGGCCCTTCCGGTTAACCTGAAAGGAATGACTGTGGCTGATTCTTTAATTCTGCACAGTCTTTTCAGCCTTTTCCACCCATTCGACGACAGACGGTCCAGTGGTAGCTCCATAAAACTCAGGTATCAAGCGAAAGTCGAATCTGTCCATTTTCTGCCTTTCGAGTCACCGCACACCGAGAGCCGAATTAGCTCATAATTCAATAACTTGAGTTTTATTTCTTCCGCCCGTCACACCAATAATTTCCTGGGTAAGGTGAACACTTTTGTCCAAACTTCAAACTTCTGTACACGTAACGCACCTTCTCTCAACTCCCAACATACTTCTGCTAATTCAACTTATTTCTTTGAAATCCAACTTCAAAATGAACGACCCTCTAAAAAAATCAACCCTCTTTTATCTCAGACCAGGAGCATCTCATTTGCATATTGGGTGGTCACATTGCAGGCATATGGACAGGGGCTGCTAGAAACAGTCCATCCTGCCTTGACAGAGTACAAAATAGACTTCGTGGCTTAGTGGGGGATGACATTTTCTCTACCCTGAAACCTCTCTCCCACAGAAGAGACGTTGCGAGACTATCCTTGTTTTATCGTTATTTCCATGGCAGGTGCTCGTCTGAACTCCAATCTCTGGTCCCCCTCGCCAATATTTCACGAAAAACACCCGTCTAGCTGAATCCACTGTGAAAAATTTCCCCCACTCTATATCTGTGCCTAAATCAAAACGCGGATTCCATGAATAAAGCTTCTTTCTTAAAACTTCACGCCTTTGGAACTCTGTTCCGTCTGCCTGCTTCCCACCGGACTACAACTAGGATGTCTTCAAGTCCAACGTTAACAAATTCTTAATGAACCGCCCTCTTAAGTAAACACTTAATATCAGATCTCCACGCTAACGTAATGTACTTGCAATAACCCTTATCCCTGAGTGTCTGCCGGGCCTTGATAAGTGGTGATCACTGTGTAAAAAAATATAAAGAGATAAGGCAGCAATTTTTGTTTCTTTATTCTTCATTCATTTCATTCCACGACCACCCATTGAATTATGCACACGTGCTAATTAGGTAAGTCGCACGTTTCCCTACAAACACGATCTACATCTCCCCTACTCTCACGTGATGAAATTGCCCTTATACAGGATCCTAAGAAGATTCTCCTTCGTTGGACCGAGCATTATTCTGATCTCTTTGACAACCCCTCTAATGTTGATGAGGACGTCATCAATGAATTCTTATCACAACAGAAGCTCATCCATGAAATTTCTGTGTTCCCATCTGAGGATGAAATTAGAGATGCAATTAAGGAAGTGAACGTTGGGAGGGCTCCAGGGCTTGGTGGTATTTCTGTGGAAATCCTCTTATATCGGGGTGATAGACTTGTTCATGAAATTCTTCATCTTATCACTGATGTTTGGAGGGGTGTTCCCGTCTATCAAGATTGGGTTGATACAATTTTTATTGTACAAGGGAAAGGATCCAGGACCGAGTGTGAAAGTTATCGTGAGATAAGTTTGTTGGAAGCAGTTGGCAAAGTATTTCACAGAGTTCTACTCAACAGATTGCTAAAGTATATGTGTCCATCCGTCATTACAGAAATCCAAAGTGGTTGTTGTCCGGATTGAGGAACCACGGACATGATCTTCTCTGCTCGGCAGTTGCAGGAGAAATGTATTCCGCTTTATCAGTTTTTTTTTATTTGACTAAGTTTTTTCATACGTTGAACAAAAGTGCCCTATGGCAATGTTAGGATGTCCACCTCAATTTATACGATTAATCAGGGAACTCCAGACTAATATGAAGGCTCACCTGAATTTCAACGGATGCCTGTCGGAACCCATATCGGTTGACAATAGTGTGAAGCAGGGTGATATCCTAGCACCTACACTTTTTTCAATTTATTTTGCAACTATGTTATCGTATGACTTTAGGGGATGTTCTCTAGGTGTTTACTTGCGTTTCGGAACCACAGGTAGGGTCTTTGATCTTCGTCGTTTTCATGCTTCTACAAGGACATTTCAGCACCTGGTTCGTGAATTACTTTATGCGGTTGACGCCGATCTTGTGACCCATGGTGAGAGGGGTATGCAGGGTATCATGGGTCTGTTTTCGGGGGGGTGCACGTCTTTTGGCCTTACTATTAGTCTTAAGAAAACTAAGGTAATGTTCACACCTCCACCCGGTAGTTTTATGGAGATTCAAATAGTTTTGTCAACAACCAGAGACTTGCCGTTGTTGACACATTTGTGTATTTTAGTAGTACTTTCGCCAGAGATGGAACCATGGATGCTGAGGTCAACTATAGGATACAGTTTTTGGTGGCTTCGAGAAGCGAGTATGGTCTGATATGGGTATAACTATTCATACAAAGGTCAGTGTCTATCAATCTTGTATTTTACCAACCCTGCTTTGCGCTTCTAAGGCCTGGGCAACTTATGGTAGACACATACAAGCCATGGAGAGAGTGAACCAGAAATTCCTGAGACACATACTGGGAGCACTTCTATATCTGATATGGATGTTCTCATGCGGACTGACGTACCTTGTATCGAGAAGCTGATTATTCGCGGCCAGATGAGGTGGGCTGGATATCTGACAAGGATGGACGACGATAGATTTCCAAAGCGCTTGTTCTATGGTGAAATTACACAAGGAAAGCGCCCCTAAAATAAACTTAGGAAACGCTTTAAGGATAACATCAAAGATAATCTTAAAGCTCTTCGTATTGACGTGTTCAGTTAGGAAAGTGCTTCCAATGATCGTAAAAAGTGGCGCTCCTTGGTCTATCATGGCTGTGATAGTTTTGAGAAGAAAAATATGAGCATGAAAAAATGAAACGTGATAACCGGAAGAAAAATCTGTCAGATATATCAGGTCTGTCGGAGGTTTTCATGCAGAACTACGCTTGTGATTTGTTCGCTAAAATGACTTTATCCGGAGCTGGCCTAGTTCGCCACAAGCGTTCGCATGGGGATCGATCTTTCTTTGATGGGGAAAACATTGTAGGGAACAGATGTTCTGTTTGCTGTGTCGTCTGTAAATTGAGTGGAGGCCCGAAGCGTCATATGGGCATCCACAGTAGAGTAGCCCCAATTGGCATCCCTCAATCTCAGTTTAAGTGTGACCTTTGCAACAGACTATGTAAGAGCAGAGATGGGCTAAAGAGCCACCTTCGTTCGCGCAGAAAATAGGAATTGATGCATCTTCATCACATCTCCACATGTATATATGCATGTGTGTATAAGTGTATACATGTGTATATAATTTTAAAAAAATATGTTTCAAAAATACATTAAAATGATTGAGCAATCAACAATAAAGCAAGGAAAAGATGGACTTCTTCTGACAAGAAGTGACAATCACCACCCACACACCCACACACAAACACACACACGCATATATATATATATATATATATATATATATATGTGTGTGTGTGTGTGTGTGTGTGTGTGTGTGTTTATAAACAAGCGGTTAGAGCAAAGTACAAGTGTTGGACAAATGTTTGTTTAAATAGACATTAGGCAAGATAATTTAGGGGTGCCGCTCCCGTGGCTCGATCGCTAGAACTGCTGGCTGTCAAGGCGATGGTTCTAGGTTCAATGCTCTGCTTGGGAGAGGTGCTAGTCTAGCGACACTCATGAGTTGTGATACAACGAAACAGGACTGTATGTCGATAATATATATATATATATATATATATATATATATATATATATATATATACTCAAGTGTGTATGTAAAACTGCGATAACATCCGCATCTCATATTGCTTGATAAGAATTATACGTGGAAATTATGAGTATCTTTATTGCCACATATATGCTCATAATTAACAATATGTATATCTATAAATACATAGTACAGAACACACACACACATATATGCATATATATGGATATATAAACACACACACATATATATATATATATACAGTTTATACTTTGTTTAAAGAGAACTTACATGTTCGTGTACGCTATAATTTTGTAAACGTTATAAATCTTATTTAATACTATAACGTGCGGTAAATCCCAGATCCTTTTTATCTACAATTGCAAAACTGAAGCAGAATTAAGTTTCCAGTTGGACAAAGAGAAAAACCTGAAAGGTTTGATGTGTTCCAGACACGCATTGCATTAAAATAAATGACATAAAATATAATACTACGCACATTGTATAAGTTCTTTGTTATAGAAATTACATATGACACGCTTTTTTAAATTTTACGCAGCACAGGAATATCTAAAAAGTCGACAGCACTTGCTTGCGATAAAATATCTGTTGGTCTGCAAGAGAAAATGAATATAATGATTATAATACTGTATACGCTTTCAAACATAACTCTTTATGCTGTTCATCACCTAACCCTGCCGTTAACATCGTTGGTGTTCGAAGCATCTGTAGCAATAAAATCTAGCACGCCTAGTGGATATTAAAGGGAATGAGAATCATGTTTAAGCAACAAATAAGTTTTATAAAGTCATGTATTCTGCATATCACTAGGAACTAAAGTTTTTTGTACAGAAAGTATCATAACACGCAGTAAATATGAAATTATTCGAATTTCTATGAAAATAGTGGCATTCTATTTTAAATAAATAACTGACACACATTATATAAATTAATAAGTACTAGTATTCGGAAAATAATATTATGTTGCATACTTAAGTACAAATAATACAAGCACATTTTATTTAATCTGCCATATACACACCTCTTGATAGACAACGTTCTTCTGTTTTCGCCTGTTACATTTGGATGTTCGCATTTTTGCGTTACGTTTCGCTGGCTTCTTTCTACTGGACGTCCGAAATGCTACGAGTTTTTTTCTAAGCTTATTACAAAAAGGTTACATTTTATTATAAAAAAATGACCACACAAATTGATAGAGGCAATTCTCATATTTTTTCCACGGTTGCCAGTTCGGCCTTTATAAAACCAAATCTTAGAATTTCGTTTTTAAGAGACTGTTTTGACTTAAAACGTTGTATTTAACCTGTTTCAAAGCGTACCGTCAGAACTAACTACGAAAAGAAACAGACAAAATATTAAATGAAATGATTAATTGGGTAACTTTAGAATAAAAGTGTGAAATAATAATAAATTAATTAATGAATTAATTGATATTGTTATTTCACGCTTTTATTCCCTTAAATTTTATTTAAACTCTTTTTAAGTTTTGTTAATTTAATTTAATAACTCACAGTAAGAACTATAAGTTATAATGCGTGCAGGTACAATATCAACTCTTTTTTAATATATGAGTGCATGGAAATTCTCACTAATGCCAGTTTTTTTCTTTCAATATCAAATAACATAATAAACCGATGTGTATGGAATAGAAAAAACAAAACGCAATAATAATTATGTTGGCAATATTACAAGCACCATCACTACTACTACTATGCCCTCTTCTTTTTCTTCTTCTTCCTCTCTACTACTACTACTACTACTACTACTACTACTAATAATAATAATAATAATAATAATTATGAGAAAAATACGAAATACCTGAAGAAGGAGCAGAAAACGTAGAAGAAAAAAAGAGATATATGTGAGGTCGATTACCTTATTAAAATCAAAAGTGCATAAATAAGATATCGACGAATAATAATATAAAGAATTTGGAAACAGATGGGAAAATAAATATCTGCATCGATTATCCATAACGTTTATCAAGTAAATGACGAACGTAAATAGACACGGCTACAAAAGGGACACTTTAACAGAGAAACTTAGTTGATACTGACAAACATAAAAAAACTACACTATTGAAACATGTGAAGGAATCGTTACAAGATCAGCAATGGAGCTGTCGAAAATCCCGTCGTATTGTTGTTATTTAAATTCGGGGAGCTTGATGTGTATATTTCAATCTGTGTCATTCTCAAAAGGTCTAAAGGTCAACTGTGTTCGTTACAAATCTATTTTCAACCGAGTCGTTGTTTGTTTCGTCACCACACTTTTTTTTTACCTCTTCTTTTACACACGTCCGTTCGCTTTAGTGACTAAAAATCGTCTGTCCTCCCGCTTTCCTTTCCTCGTTGTTTATGGAATCAGGATACGAGATTCTCCGAGATTCCCCAAGATTCCACGATACTTTTTTCCTCATAAACGCATGCGGGCGCCATCTTGATTCTGAATTTTTGCTCTGCAGACACAAACGCGCAGCCGCTTTAACGGTAAGCCAGTTCTTTCTCCACAAAACTATGTGCAAGGCAAAACACTGAGGGAGATCGACATTCTAATAATTCTAAGGACGAAAATATTGAACTACAAAACTTTCTAGCATTTAGGAACATCTACAATGGAGGAGAGAATATCGACTCCGTGTGGCATTACTCGGGTATATTTCCCTCGAGCTGATTACTATTATAATATTGTGGTCCATGCACATGGATGCAAAATTGCATCAATTAAAAGGGGTTGCAGCTTGAATGATAGTGGAGGAACGTATTAGATTATGGACTGTTTTTGCTGCTCATCTAACAGAACAGAATAGTGATAGATGTCCCAATAATAATGTAGCAGCTCTATCCCATGAATTAGAGATTTATTGTATATGTTTGCATGTTAGATACAGCCGATCACTTTTCAACAGTCTTACCAATGTATTATTCTAATTTATATTAGTGAATATTAAGTTGAGGTGTATTAATGATGTGATCTCATAGTAGATGTTATTAGTCTTGAAAATCCGAGGTTGAGGAAGTTCCATGAAATGTTCAAATGTAAGAAGCTTACTTTTCTTAGGGTTTAATGTCATCACCCGTTGATGTGCCCATTCAACTACAGACTTTAAAAATATTCTTAATGCTATTTGCAACGTTCTGTGACGATCTCCAAGTAAGAATAAATATAATTGCGAGTAGTCTTTCCTTTTTAGACGGCTTATTGTAACATAACTAACATAGAATAACCTGCTTTTTGGAATCCGATACATAAATTCTCGATGAAAATTCGATATGTTGAACTGATATTTTAAAAAATTTATAACACTATTAAGTACATTTTTATTGAATTTGATTTATATTATTTGTTTAAAAAATGAGCTCATTTTCACATGGTAAACATTGGTTCGTCGCTTGCGATCGTCTTTAGCAATTAGTTATGGCTCAGTGGAGAGAAATGTGCTGACATCTTTACGAACTTAAAACGCAAAACGTGTTTGAAATAAATTAGACTCATTTAAATTCAGCTGAGCCGTAATTGCTCACACTTCATATGGCATACGTAACATTTTTCTGTTGTCCGCCAATAATTTAAAAGATAAAGTAAAATTATTGGTGATTGATTACCAAAAAAAAAAAAAAAAGAATATTTAGAATTATTAAAACTCATTCGGACACTGCAAAATTCTACGTGTCGTGCCAAGAAATAAGATTTAATGCCACTGAATTAATCTAAATATTTAGAAGCAATAAAAACGATTAAAAATATACATAAAATATTAGATACTCTCTGGTAAAAGGGCCATAGCAAGTTATATTATATAAATATAGGCAATTCCTTTCAATTTCTTTTTAATACTGTTCAATGAGATATCGATTTTCAAACCAAGAAGTCAGAAATTACAATTAGTATCGTCACTTATTCGCAATCGACATCTAACTTATCTCGAATTACCCTAATATAGGCCCCGGAAAGAATTGCAGAGCTTATGCTCGAATGCACGCCTAATTCAAAAAGGGAGATTAAAAATAAACTGGAAGCAGATAATCGAACGACGTTTGATTATAAATAAATTAAAGAGAAGATAAACAGTTTATCTGACTTTGGGTCTAAAATAATTGAATACAGTGTCTATATCTTACGTTGAAAGATATGATAGATCGTATGTCAACGTAAGTAAGTAGGGATACTATTAGATTGGTGCAAAAATAATGTCGTTTTTGACGTTCAACTTTCAAAGATTATAACTCATTTCATAATAAACTTTATTAATCGAAATAAAAAGATTAGTGTCGACACATTTTTGCCAACGAGACACAAGTTTATTTATCTCATTAGCATAATAATCTAGAGTTCTGGAAGCGATTAAGTTATTGAAGGCCGATTCGGCATAATCAGGGCTTTTGAGGCATTTTCGCGCCGGAAGTTGTTGAGATTTTTGAAAAAGTGATAATCGGTGGGGGAGAAATTCGGTGAATATGGCGGATGAGGCAATCTCATAGCCAAATTCGTTCAGGTTTTAAGTGTCCGTTGAGCTACCAGCGGTCGACGTTGTAATAGAGAATAATTGGTCCCCTCATATTAACCAATCTCAGCCACATACAATGAAGCATCTGGTGCATTTCGTCAATTTGTCGGCATTACTTCTCCGAGGTAATCGTTTCGTCTGTACTCAAATTGATGAGACCGGTTACAGACAATCAAACAGTAACCATAACTTTTTTGGTGCAATTTCAGCTTCGGGAAGTGTTGTGGAACTTCTCCGGTATCCAATTACTATGCCAAACGTCGCTGGCGTTCGTAGAGAATACACTTCTCATGACACGTCACAATCCGCTCGAGAACTTGGTCGTTTCTCTTGCGCAAAAGCAACGCAGTGAACACCTCGAAACTACGATTTTTTTATTATCGTCCAATTCCTGTGGCACCCGACAGTAAGCGGAAGAGACGCCTCCTAAAAGGTGCTGCACAAAATAGTATACCACTTGTTCGACACGGAAGAGGGTTGTTCAGCAGATTGCAAAGCAAGTATACTGTAGAATCAGTGGCAAGACATTATTCTCGAATGTACCTGTAAAATAAATGTATGTAGTTTCATTAAAAAAGGGAATCGATTTTTTTCTGTTTTTGGCTTGCGACGGTGTCGACATGTAAACACGTGTGTTATATTACACGTATTCTAGTGAGCAAAACCAAAGCTTTTCAGTCGGTCTTTGCTTTGCGAGCTATGCTAATGAAACATGACTAAAAAGGCAGATTTTTTTAATCTCAGCTTATGTTACTGATGTCATATCTTCTGCTTTACTTATGTTACTGATGTCATATCTTCTGCTTTACTTATGTTACTGATGTCATATCTTCTGCGTTACTCATGTCGTAAGATAAGGAAGATCATTTTTGAAATAAATAAATATTGTTTTGACCAATTTTCGACTGAAGTTATTTCCATCCAAATGTAAGCTTTAAGATACTTACAGATACTTACAGATGCCTCATTGTTGACAACTTGTGATAGGAAAAAATCTAAAAACTGTGACAGAGAGAAACGACAAGTACAGTCAGTACGAAAGAGAACAAGAAGAAAGAATATCTATAATTGGAATTTAAACAGACGCTGACAATTAAAATAAAGGAAAAAGGTTGAATAAATTATAAACAAAAGTTTCGTTAAATCATAAACCAAAAAAAATCTGGTTCAAATACATTTGTCGAATAAAACCATGACTATTTTTGTTCTTTACTGCTTTGTTCGATGAAAATGTACATTATTATGTAAATTAAAATAAAATAACGAGGAGGAAACAATTTAATTTAGTTTGGCAGTACTTTGACTTTCATTAATTGTTCAGTTTTTACAATTGTAAAGAAAAAGCAATTATACGTTAAGTTTTTTTTCGTGACATTTCCTTTTTCACGCATGTTTTTGGGTTTATTCTGTTATTTTCATAAACGGTTTCTGAAACACATGCTTTTACGAAGTTTTTCTTTAAAAGGGATTTCATTAACAAACACAAGTAAACGCGATATAAACAAGCCAAAAAATTGCAATAAGAAGTAGTAGATTTTTCTTCAGCTCATCTATTCTTTGTGCAACAAATTTGTGCAGATTTTCTAACAAAATAAAAGTAATGTTTAAATGACTTTAAAAATAAACTATATAACATTAGTTTAATTCAGATAATCGAGAGATACCTTTGTTTAAGAATTTGGGGATGTGGATTGACAATTTATATAATGTTAATTGTTCGTCTTACCATTCTCATCATGCATTTTATGGCTACAACTCCTCCAGCGATGTAAACTTTGGCCTTTCCTGTATGAGTATAAACATACCCGGAAAACTGTACGTAATCTTTAAATGAAAACTTCACTTAATACATTAGGATGGTTTCTTCTTATACCTTAGGTTAGATGTGGAAGAACACTCTAGTAATTCTTAACAATGTTATACATATAAGTCGTCTAGCTATTAGTTGCAAATGACCTATAGAACAATTGATGCATTGGCTAATAGGTGAAATCTAATTCTTTATTTGGTATTAAAGTGAAATCCCTATTAAAACCAATTTGGAATTACATAACACTTTGCAGAAAGAAAACACGAACTCCATTTATTACAGACAGCATTTTGTTCAAAATATCGTTCAGAAGTTTGAGTTTGACAAAGTGCTCTTTTAATAACAGAGGGTTACATTGATTGCCATTTGTAAATGAGAATAGTTGAGCGAAAATATTACAAAAATATAAATATACCCACAATAACACTAATATTTCTTTCTTTCTTTTTCTTCCTTTCTCTATCTTTCTCTCTGTTTATATATATATATATATATATATATATATATATATATATATATATATATATATATAAACTCTGTGTGTAGAATGACCTCGAACAACTAATTGATCAACTATTTGGCCACACTCGAAACTTATATATAAGGAATTATTACTTGTGAAACGAATTCAGTTTGTTTTACGCAGGTAAAACGAACAGCTAAGCGGTCCAAATTAGAAAATAACAAATTTTTTCGGGCGTAATTTGACTAAACGTCTTTTTCGAAGCGTGAGAAATTATGCATTTATATCTATAAAAAATGTATTTTGTAGAAAAGTTATGTGATTTTCCCGTCTTTGCCTCTGTTATATATTTTTAAAAAAATTCTACGACACGTTTTCTGCATAATTAGCAAACATATGGATAACTTTATTTTTTTCAATTTCAGCAAGAATGATTTCATTTAAAACATTTTCTCATACAATTTGATCGTAGACAGGGTTACATGGACAAGGACCATGTAATTATTACAAAACATCCCTGCCTTGAAAATGTGTCTGTCCAATTAAACAATGCCTTATATACCTCATGAATAATATTAGGTTAACTTTCCATCCAAAGCAAAAAAGAAATTGTCATGCGAACAGATAATAATGTTGCTTTCTGTATATCAACAACTACGTTTTAGACATTTCTTTATATCAACATTAAAATTGTCAGGTAAAACTACGTTTTAGACATTTTAAAGCCGCGTATTTTATTGTAGACATCTTGATTAAGGGATAAATATAACGAATGATTATTAGGGCTAGGACAACAACATATTATTCTTATTGGTTTGACTCTCGAGTATGTATCCATTGATATCTTTTATGCTTTTACATAGAGTGATGTGGTTTTACCTAGATTAACTGTATCTAACTTTATCGGATATATACTTAGTAAGGTTGACATATTTCCAATTTGTTTTCGCGATATGTACAATGTTAGACGAGAAAATGTTGCACACACATATGAAGAGTACAAATAAAATAAAAAATTCTAACGTCAGTCGTTAGATGAGCATTTGATTTTTAAGATCGTCACCTTTGAGACACGGGAAAGTCCTTTTCCTTCGAAGAGTTATATTAAATTATTTAGTATTTTATAGTTTTAATTAAGTATTTTATAGTTTAATCATACTAAAGAGTGTGATTATTTTGTAAATAAACTATATAATGAATGATATGCTAAAAATTAAAACATTTATAATTGATACCCCGCCCCGAAATACTGTTCAAATGCCGTATTTTACTTTATTGCATTATAACTGTAACAGATAACAAAAATGATCAATTCTTTTTACTATCAATGAAAACAAACGGAATGTTTTAATTCTGTTTGGAGACAAAGATTTAATATAAACGAAGACAAATTGTTTACCTACGCCTAGTAAAGTTTTTGTGCTTGTATGAAACACAAAATTGCCAAGTAGAAAATAAAGCTATTTTTCTAACATAATGTAAAAAGCAAAACATGGGCTCATTTCATGGTAGAAAATTTTAGCAATTATATGTCTCTGTCTTGTTTCAAGTTCATAGATTAATTGGCAGGCTTCGAATGTTAATTTTACAGCCGTTTTTACACTTTGTGACTGTGCAGGAAAAATAGGTTACTCTGGTTTTCTGCCGCTCATCATTAATTCCTGAAGTTCATGATCTGATAATTCTTCCGTCAGCGCTGGCTCTGACACTTCACTTTGGGAAAGGCCTATCAAATTCGATTAATATCCAAATTTCTTGTTGACGTTTTTAAACGCTTTTTCACTGGTCCCCCACTCCTGAGAAAAAAAAGAAATCAAATTATTTTATTGACTTGAATAAATGAGCACAAGTTTTTTTAATTCATTTTATTAAGATAATAATTTACAATTGACGTATAAATCTACGTAAACAATTTGATCAGTTTTATATAAATATATGTTTAGTTACCTAAACTGCAAACATTCTTTTTATAGCCTCTTCTTTCATTTCCATTTTGTCTGATTTTTATATTGAAAACAGATTATTCTCAGGCAAAAAGGAAAAAGCATTAAATCGAAGATTTCTAAAAGCAATTTCCTAAATTTCTCGAGGTTTCTCTTGTTTTTTCTAACCATTTTAAAATTATTAATTTGCTAGCTATGAGTTTCATTGTCTAGTTAAATTTTACACCAGCTAACTGCAAAGATTTCTACAAAGAATCTAACGTGGTAGTTAATTTTAGTTGTCAGTTCTGACGGATAAATTTTTCGATTTCATAAACACATTAATCTGATTGCGAGAGTAAGCATCTTGCCTGATTCAAAGGTCCGACCCTTCGCTCTGAATATTGAGGGTCTACTTTACCCCTTGAAATCCCAATAGTAATCTTTGGTAACCAGTTTAATCGTTGTTTTCTGTTAATGTAGAGTAACCTCTCTCTAGAAGACTACTCACTCGTAAAAGGTCATCTTGGGGAAAATGATCGTGATTATTAGCACATAATTTTCCGAGTACACCAGTGAATGATCTTGCGCTTCTTACACTTCCATCAATAGATCTAAATATTGCCCTAAAAGGAAGTTTGTTCTGGTGTAGGGAACAACCAATGGTATGACGTTTTTTTTAGTCTAGTTTCTAATGATGAAATGATGTATGCAGTCTTAGTGCATGTGTTGTCTAAAACGACAACCTTTAACTCTCACTATGTTTTAAAACTTTGAGTACGTCATCTATCAGAACAGCACAAGTTGCTCCAATAGTAGGAATTTCTCTATGTGTAAGATACCTCCACCTTACGTCTACATCCCATCTCCTTTGTAAATGTTAAGTGGTGCTCTTATCTTTAGCTATTCTTAAATTTTTGTTTCCCTTTTCATCAACAGTTTCCTTGTAAAATAGAGTGTCTTTTTCGTGTTTTTCATCAATACTAATTAGGAGAAGATTTCTAAGTTTTGATAGCATTATATTTTGTTCTTTCATTGTCTATGTCAATTTTGGATTGGTACAAAAATATTTTAAAGTCAATATTTGGCTTTAGAAGGTCTAAAGCCTTCAGATTTAAAAGAAGTGCATTTTCAATATTTGCACCTAAATTTGATAAAAACATAAACTCTGAAGAATTTAATGGCGTCATGAGGAATTTTCATCAGGCTGTAAATATTCTTACAGTCTTGCATGTTACGTAGTGTTATTATTACAATGATGAATGTATGTTCTTTTGTTTCCATGTTTAGAAGGATAAGAGTCTTAAGAGTGTTAATTGAAGTAAGAGATCTTTGAGGTTCATGTGTGTGATCATGTTGTGAGATATGGAGACATTAACAGGTGTATATAAAGAGAGAGAGTGAGAGTTTACAATTGAGAGAGAGTAAATATAATTACACTTTGAGAGGGGATTTGATATCTAGATAGATAGACTGATAGATTGGCATTTATACCGATAGATTGAGAGGTTGACACTTATGCTTTTGACATAAATAGACGCATATACTTTCTTACACATATATTTTAGATGATGAATTTCAAATGGTTTTTACACATAAATAGACAATACCTTTTTTCAGTTAATAATGGGCACAGGAGACGGAAGTTATAAAAAACAGATTGAGCATTTATTCTTTCACTTGACCGGTCAATAGCTTGCATCCAGGAATTCAAAGTTTCTTCTTACATTTTCTTTTTCTGTTTAAAACCCTCTCGCTTCCAGACGGGCAAAGATTCGAACTGGTCGGACTCTCGTCTGACTCTCTGACTCTCTGCCTCCCTTCTTCTGACTTCTCACTATCATACTAACTCTCATTTCCTATATTGAGAAATCCATGCATGTCCGGCCAACGTGACTACAATTCACGTGCCATCAACATACGCGACCTGGAAGTTTTCCGAACATTCTTATTTCCCATTTTTCTTCTGTTGTTTTCACAATGGAATTCAACCTACATATCTAATTCATTTAACCCATATTTTATTATCCACATTCTTTCTAACATTGGTCTGGTTCAAAACTTTCATCAGTTTAATCAATATTTTCTGATGTAAGAATGATATTTTGGGCATGGGATGTTGAAGCGACAGGGAAAGGGGTGATGCATCAACTTGCTTTTCTTATAACACAATTAACTTTTTAGATTTTGGCACTGCAGCTTTATCAACAGGTCTCAATTAAAAAATTGGCTTTGAGTCCTATTTTATTCTTTGGTCCTTCAAATGTTCTCGCTCTTCTAGAGGAACCTGAAGTATAACATTTTACAAATATAAATCTACTCTTATCTTAGATATAATACTATTTTACATACAAAGAAAACTGTAAGAATTTGTTTTCATTGGCTACCTAAAGTACAAGGATAGAAATTCATTCAAGGAAAAAGAATAGTAATTCACAAATTTGCCCTTCAGTAGGAAGGCAACTCAATGCACAAAGAAAAGAAAACAAACTCAGCTTCTTCTACTCTACGAATTAATTTTCAAGCAATAAGATATGTATACATATACACACACACCTATATATACATATATATATATATATATATATATATATATATATATATATATATATATATAGGTGTGTGTGTGTGTGTCTGTATGGGTGCATTTGCGTGTGCAAATACTGTTACAGTTCCAACTATTATATAAGTCGACAATTAATCTTTAGGACTTCTTTTTTTCTTTTTTATTTGTTCTTAGTAGTTCGGCATTAGTAACACGGGGCGTCGTTGAGAGGGGGTACGCGATTACTCTAAAATTATAACTTCCAAAATGAATCGAACGATCGACCGAATTACTCTTACTGACTGGCCCTCTCACTGACTGTTTCTACTCTGCACATTATTATCCAGTGGTGGGCGGGGTAACGTGGGGATGTTCCTTCTAATCAATAAACCACGACATTATCACTTCCGCCCTGTCTAGATTGGTCCTCTTTTAGAGTTCCTGCAAAATCGACGCTAAAAAGATTGCGAGTTGTTTACAAGTCCTTGAGGGTCTCACTCCTTATCCCTAGGTCAGATGATTCTTTCCGAGCTGTAAACATTCAATCTCTAATAAATTAATTCGCATCATTTGCACCAGCCTACAGCAGCTCAACCTTTAAAATGACATTGTTGTTGACGAATAACCAAAGATGAATAAAACACAAGCTTTTATTATTTTGTTATTTTCTCTTTTTGCTGTTGCTTGTTTTTATAGCGGATTTAAAGTGTCCACTCCCTCCCCTGTGGAGACCAACCGCTCTTAGAGTCGGTCATATCACACTATCGCGAACTGCTACGCAATTGAATATTTTTAAACGACCATAAATTGTTTTAGCCAACTTCAATTTTAGATCTCTGTTTGTGATACTGGATATTATACGTAAGTAACAGGGTTCATACGAGCGTATGACAGACGCCGAAGATTTATGCAAATGACCGAGGAGCTGTGTGCGAGAAAAAAGGATAGAAAACATAAAAAAGAAATAAACATAGACCCTTGAAGTTAGAAGTGTCAGAGGTAGACGCGTTGCACAGATAGCCCGAGTGCGACAAGAAAAGACGCGTGCTAAACTTGGCCGGACAGAGACTGAGTCAAACATTTTCGACCTAGCACATTGGATTGCAAGACGAGTTTTTAACAAAGGACATAGCGTTCTTCTGGAAAGTATATATAAATTAATGTTTGAAGTTTACCCTGGCAAAAAAGAGAGTGGAAATATTGTCCTGATTTTCCATCGACGGTTCCGAGATATTAACCCGTGTGTAACATTATAGTTTTACTGTGTGCATATATGAGGGACGTGCAATAAGTAATGCCCCTGCCCCATTTCCAGTTGTCTGATCTAGCTGAAATTTTGCATGTGCAAAGATTTACATGTGTTTGAACTGAGCAGGTGTGAAATGGAGCCTGTTGAATGTCGAGCAGTGATCCGGTTTTTGTATTCGAAAGGACCCACACCACAGGAGAATTATGATGAAAGGAAAGAAACTTTTGGTGATAATCCCCTATAATATGACCTTGTAAAACGCTGGCATCGTGAATTCAAACATGGTCGAAAGTCCGTGGAAACAGCTCCCAGACCTGGTCCCCTCTTCTGCCATTGATGATGCATCTGTCCGTCAAGTTGAGGCTGCCATTTTGGAAGATCGGCGCATTACTATTCGCCAAATAGCCCAGGATGTCAAGATTAGGTCGATGGAAACTATCATTCATGACCATTTGCATATGCATAAGGTGTCTACCAGATGGATTATCATGTTGCTCGCACCATTCCAGAAGCGACAACGCCTCGAGCGCTCGAAGATTAATTTAGAGATGTGCCAAGAAAATGAGTCAAAGTTTTTCAAAAGACTGATTACACAGGATGAAATCTGGGTCCATCACTATGGTCAAGAGACCAAAGCTAATTCCATGCAGTGGAAGCACTTGGACTTACCACCTCCAAAGAAGACAAGGGTGCAGCCCTCTGCTGGCAAGATAATGCTCACAGTCTTCTGGGACCAGGACGGAGTAGTGGTGACATATTTCCTGCCAAAGGGTACCCCAATTATAGGAGCCTATTATGCTTAACATTTGAGAAAAATAAGGAAAGCTATCAAAATCAAGAGGCGGGGCAAGGTCAGCAAAGCTACCCTCCTCATGCAGGACAACGCTGCGGTCCACAACGCGCATGTCGCCAGATCAGAAGCACGAGCGTGTGGTTATAAAATCCTCCTCATCCTCCCTACTCTCCTGACCTTACTCCCTATGACTTTCACCTCTTCCCAACCATGAAGTTGTTTTTGAAAGGAATACGTTTCCAAGATGATGCACCCTTGATTTCTGAAGTAACGTCGTGGTTGGAAAACCAACCTGGGGTGTTCTACAAAAACGGTCTCCAGAGCTGCATCAAACGATGGAAGATATGCATGTGTGGGTGGTTCCTATGTAGAGAAAGACTAATAAATGTGCCAAGTTTCGTTGCTCTACTGCTATGGTAAGTGAGTCAGGGGCATTACTTATTGCACGCCCCGTATATATATATATATATATATATATATATATATATATATATATATATATATATATATATATATATATATATATATATATATATATATATATATAATACGAATGGAAAGTAGAATAATTTACCCATGTTTCCACCGTTCGGAAACATTTAAATTAACTAAGAAAATGTTATTTTACATTTTAAACATATCTTCTAGTATACTCTAAGTATCTTTCATTTTAAATACTTCCTGAAGAGGACGCTTCACAGAACGTCTGAAACGCGTTAAAAACGATTTCAATGATTTAAAAACATTATTACAATGATCTAAACATAATTTTTAATGTAAAACCAAATAAAATAATGTTAAAAAATACACATTGTTGGTAACCCTCTGATATATATATATATATATATATATATATATATATATATATATATATATATATATGTAATTTTATCGTTTCACCCTTTATATAGAGTTTAAACTTTCAAAAGTCCCGCGACTGAAATATCTTAGATAGCACGGAAATAACGGACGTCCCGTAAAACCGCCTATCCTTAGCTTAAACAGAAGAATTAAAAAATTTTAAAATTATGTAACAAAAGTTATTCTGATCAGTTACATATTTCATGACATATATTACATTTTCATATATATATATATATATTTATATATAAATATATATTCTTATAGTATACATCACTCTTTAATTAAGAAGTTCAATGTAATTACAGAACAATATAGAGATAAATGACAAAACTTTATATTCCAAAATTCATGATGTTGACCATCTTATAATTTATTCCTTTAATTCAGTTGACTTATGCAATTTTTGACAGTATCTGTTTCGTAGCGCAAACTCAATCACTTAATTCTTATATCAATCAGTGAATCTATTATACCCTATAATCATCAGAAGAAATAGCAACAGTCAATCCGTCAAAAGGAAATGAAGTGTTATTTGGTATGATTAAAATCCGAAAATTGAAAGAGAAGCTGCAAATACCTTTTCTATTTTTCAATAACGCCATATTGAAATTCAATATGGCGTAATTGAAAAGTCTCTCTTCCTATTTTAATTATGTCAAATTACATATCAATTCTTTTTGACGAGTTGATCGTTGCTCTTTCTTCTTATGAGTGAAGGGTTTAAGGATATAATTATTAAGTGATAGATTTTGCGCTACGAAACAGATACTTTCAGTAATTGTAAAAGTTAACTGAATAAATGGAATAAATTATTAGATGGTTAACATCATGAATTTTGGAATATAATTTTTTGCCATTTATTCTTACTCTCCATATATATATATATATATATATATATATATATATATATATATATATATATATATATATATATATATATATATATATGTTTCCAGTTGCCCTGTACATACACTTCACTGGCATCTGATATTTAACAATGTCGAATGAGGAAAGGTGTGGTCGGAAATTGCGCACTTTCTGTCACAGAAATTCCACGCGCAGGCATCCCCACGTGGGTATATGTAATCTGTCAAAGACTGGAGGAGCCTCTTATATATATATATATATATATATATATATATATATATATATATATATATATATATACATATATATACATAATATATATATATATATATATATATATATATATATCAGAGAAAGAAAATAAAATCTGTAAGTTGAACTTTAGAATCAAAATTTATTGCTCGACTGAATACCCCAAAATGCAATTTACAAAGTCCTTATTCAGCGGAGTTTCAAAGAATAATATTCTTGTAATTGTTGTCATCAGAGGACATAAAGAAATCAGCAAAATATATTTGTAGCCATGCTAGAATTTGCTAGTTAAGGCATTGAGTGAAACCGCAATTTATTATAGTTATACATTACCAAATAAAAAAATAAAAAACTATTGGATATGTAAAAACTACTATAAAAACTAACCGCGCATATTATTTCAGCTTGAATAAAGCTCCTCTCGAGTTGATCGAAAACGCAAAACAGTACTTTAGATAGAATGTATTCCAAAATAAGTCCATTGTGACGATGCACATAATCCGATTGGAAAGTATATATATATATATATATATATATATATATATATATATATATATATATATATATATATATATATATATATACACTTACAAGGAGACCTGATTCTGTTCGCGAAATTGAATGAGGTCACCACTTTCTTCATACTTCCAATACATTTATTGTCATTGACCTCGGTGAAATCGCCTATTTTCTATCCATTGAGTTGAATGCTGACTTTAATTGAAGCACAACATCAGTGCAATGAAAAGGAGATTCACGTGCATCTCTACAGTGACACAGTCCACAATATATTTAGTCTTTATTGCACTGTAGAAAGTTTAATTTTAACTTCATAAAATCATGTTTATATAAAAGCCTGAAGCATAGTTTAAAATTAGAAATTCGTGTATCCTATTTAATTATGTACTAACCAAAAGCCTTTATTCAGAAGAAAAGATCTAATCTTATCAAATAATCTACAGTTCGCTTCATGCAGTTTGCTCTTCTTTTATAGTAATGATAATATTTATTTAATGCACGTGTAATGTTAGGCTTTATAATGCTTGTTAACTTTGTTTCGACTGTCCTTCTGAAAGCGGAGTTTCTTGATCATCGGTTTTCGATACTTATCTTCGCATTGCGATACAAAAAATATCTAAGATAACTCTCAGACGCATATGCTCACTTATGTGAAATTAAATATAATCTGATCTGATGCTTTGGACTCCATAGAGAATGAAGGCACCCTCGCAGACACAGCCTAATATCCTTTCCTATATAGCGTGATATATACATAAATATAGTTTAGAAATCATAACGATGTGTTCGTTAAGATGGATAAAGTTTGTTAAAATAAATGAGTTTATTTATTTAGACAACCACATCTTATAGTGTTCACTAAAATATTCTCCAATTGTTTAAATTAAGTTTTATGTTTTTAGATGAAGGCTTGAAACATCGAAGTGTTAGTAGATGCATAGATAGCTCGACATACTCTGATGTCTGAATAGTATTTACTGAATTTGCCATTCCGTTTTAAAAGACGGTCTCGAAATAAAGCCTTATAAAACTCAGCATGCCATATTTCTAAACAATATTTATTATCTCTGAGAATTGCACTGTTTTCTTTGACAAAGCAAATGCATCTCATTGCTTCCCCAGGGTTATTTGTAAAAAAAAATCACGTACACTATATTCACACGTTACTCCGCAAACAACACACGTGTTTACGCACAAATTACAACGTGTCTACGAGTGACAGAGAAACACATATTTTACTTCTTTATTTGTCTTAGTCACATCTTATGCGCGCCTAAATCTAGAACGTAAAACATATTTTGGACGCCTTTGATTAACTTTTATTTTCTTGGATTGTGAATTGTTTTTTTGTATCATGTCAGTTAAAAGGTAAATATATGCTACATTTTAGGATTTTTGTTTTGTTGCCAATGTTATATTTAAAGAAAGAGGCGCATCTGTGATAAATAAATGAAGCATGCATAGTCCCCCGTGCGTGCACAGTGAACGAGGCATAAAAAATGACTAAGTTCAGCATTACACCAATTTAGCCCCCAAAATACCCAGGGGATGTCAAATCCTGGTAAACATGAACAAACGGTGCAGTTTTAGGATTTAACACTTATAAATTTGAGTTATGCGCCATGCGAGAAAAGAAATGATTATGTCCATAATATGCCCCTCCCCCATTTATCCCCAAAAGTCCACAGGCCTTAACAAATTCATATTTGAGTTAAGCACAGGACTGCTAAATGAACGTAGACAGAAGATTTTGGGAAAATGTGTAAAAATAGTCCCCAAAATGGAGTGTTTTATTAGCCCTAGAAGAGCCAGAGAGTTATCGCGAAGTATAGAAAAAGAAAATATAGAAATCAATTAGTTACAACTCTCCAGAAAAAATTATAAAAAAAAAAAACGTTTTATATAATGACTAGCGAGGGGTACCCGGCGTGGCCCGGGTGTTTGTAAGTGTGTGTGATTTTGGGTAAATAAAAAGAAACATCCTTGATTGTTAAAAAAAAGAACGAAGTCTTGATGCGCAGTTGGAAAATAGTAAAGTGTGAAAAAAAAAGAGTGCCCGTTTTTGACGAGTTATTGACGTGAACGTTGAGGGCGGGACAGTGTTTTATTTAACGCAAGTCTGTTTTTTATACGAGAAAGCATAATACACATTCGGCGATGGTGTTGCATATTCGTTTCATTGAGAGAGTCTTATTGAGAGATGCTTAGAAAGAGTCTTAGATATAAAGTAAGAGTCTTATTATAAGTGATGCTTTTTCTTGTGAGAGAGAGAGGCTTAGAAGAGTCTTATTACAGTGAGGGATGTTGTAAGACTCAGAGAGAGAGAGAGAGAGAGAAGTTGTTGTAAGAGTTCTAAAGAGATAGTTCCTGTTAGGAGAGATTCTTATATATGAAAATGTTCATTTCTTTGCTTGTGTAGATTAGAAGGAGAAGCTCTTTGAGTGATGACATAGTGTTCAGACATTCGAACATGATGATGTTGAGACGTGTATGTAAAGACATATAACACAAATATATAATAAAATTGGACTTTACCTTTTTTAAGAATCATAAGACACAAGACGAGCTTTACAAAAAAACACTTGATGGTTTATTCTTCACACGGCCGTGATTCCATCATCAAGAATTCAATGTTTCACATTTTTTTCTTGAAGTGACGTCTCGCTTCCAGACGTCTGACTGTCCCTGAGTTTTCTCACTGACTGTCTTCTAACTCTAAAGTTTTTCTCTATCCCTCGAACTTTCTATTTTCCGTGACGTCATACACATGTTAAAACATGTGCATTCGTCCACGTGCTCTGGACATACGTGTCCAAAACTTTTCCTATTTCTACAAAAGGAATTTTAACCTATATTCAATATGTTAAAAACATTATCTTATAAGCTGCATTCTTTCAATTTAAAATTTCATAACAAACTTGATAGTTAACATTCTTTCCTTGAAATATTTATCTATTTCTAAACAAATGTTTGTTTTACATTTTTACATTCTCACACGTAATCTATTTTTAAACTAGATTACGAGGTTCGAATTTTGCCTATGCAATTTCATTTTCATTTTAAACTAAATTCTCCATTTTTATACTTACATGAAAAGGGGACAGCCCTTATCATGTAACAATGGTACGCGATAGCTATTCAGCAGTTAACATTTCTTCGGGACAGTTTTTAATGAGGTCAAAAAACCGGTTTGTTTGTTTTTAACTAACTTTGGAAAAAAATAGCTCCCTGTTTATTAGGGAGAGTATCTTGTCTCGAAATGAAAGCAACCGTCTGATATGACGAAGCCGACATTGACCAAACATTACATAGCTTTTTAGAGACTACTGGCCGTGGGCCAGTATTTCGAATGTAGTTTCGCTTTTTTATATATACCGAAAAACTAATGCAGCACGTGCAGATCCTAAAATGTCGAATAATTAACGTTTCAAAATCGGGCAAATTAAATAGAGAGGCGACCACGGTTGTTAAGTCATAGATATTATCATTTAGACGTGATATAAAAAGTTTTAAAAATGAGCGACGGCCTCGAGAATCCGCTGGAAAAAAAAACCTTTTGAAGACATACACAAAAAGCGAACACACATACACACATACATTTTCGCTTATATATATATATATATATATATATATATATATATATATATATATATATATATATATATATATATATATTACAAAAATGCCAATTTTAGTCATTTTAACCCAAAGGGGGTGCAACCAGGGTTTTCTCGGAAAATGCTTTGTGTTACTTTCTTACTCATATCGTTTCCGGTTAGTAATCTAATATTGGGGGTCCTGTATGACATGGCGTGATGCACATATTACGTACATGTAACGTCTAATAATGTATAAATTTGTGACAAAAATACATTTTTACAACGAATATTTAACAATGGAGACAAATAAGAGTTCTCTGGGGTTGTAACATAAGGCCAATCTTTAGAATCATACCTTGTCTGTCCCTAATACTGTTTTACGGATCCTTGAAAATAGCTAAATAAGACACATCCTACGGAATCCACAATCCTGGGCCGTCTTTTCAGCAACATTTATTTCCGATCGTTCCTTGCTGGAAAGCAGCCAATGGTTCTACACAAACGCATTCTGATAACCTCTACTAGGAGCTATCACCGCCCGATTCTATCCGCTACCTTTCTCACTCCCGATAATTGACTACGTCTGCTCTCTCTCTTGTTCCCGATCTCTGACTCCTCAAATCCTCGTATCTTTTCCCAAAACACTCCCTAAAAACCACGTCACTTAATAATACCTTTACTGAAAAATCGTCAGACTCCAATATTTTAAATCATTATTTATATTCTACATGTTTTAATTTATTAAACCCCTTGACATAAAAAATTAATTTTGTAAATATTTATTTTGCTATGATAACATTCTATTTTTATAAATATTACAATGATTAATAAAATCGTAGACTTGCAATTTTTTGAGCGTTACTTTATTATATCTTACATTGATCATGGGGATGTACGTCGTGAGGTACAACTGCATTGAGTTCAACGGAGTACATTCTATTAAACTTCTTGTAAAATAGACATAGCCAGGCAACATTTCGGCAATAAAACAGAGGTTGGAGTTTGGTTGAAATTGTGTAACATTGTGTAGGCATTGTAGAATTACAGGATACGCTCATATGTGAGTAATTTTAAGCACAATGCAGCCATTTTTATGTCGTGTTGTCTGTGAAAGTTAAGCCGAAGATTTTGTTTTTGTGTAAAGTTTGAACTTCATTTTTGTGTCTAGTCTGTGGATAACCATTTTGTTGTCTGTCTACCATGCCAGCATCTATGGTATTATGTACAGGACAATTATGACACAACATTAAACAACTAGGCAGATATGTTATAACATAGAGCTTTAACAGTGTTAACTTGACAAATAGGAATAATAAAAAAACTGCACACGAACAGGAGGAATGTGTTGACACTGTAAATAATAACATACACAACCCAGTGCCTACCTAAAGTGTATCCGCCCAGAGGAGCAGGTACAGCCTAGGCACTTGTCAGAATTGACCATAAGCATCATGTCAACATTGTTAACATCCCAGGAGCTGTTGAAGTGCAAATATCAAAATGATTTATGAACATCACAAAACAAGAGCCAACGAAACTATTTCCATCACAAACCGGGTCTAACACTTTGGACAAAATTTAATAAGAATGAGATGGAAACAGAAAACAGCTCTGCTACAGAATCAAAGAAATACACTGCCTATTACAAAAAACACTGTGTAAACACAGATTCCATGACGAAAGCTTCTTTTACAGAACTGCCCAACCAGGGAACACTGTTCCGCTGGTATGATTTACGGTTAAATACAACATGATAGACTTCAAATCTAATGTAAATAAGTTCCTGTGAAGCCGTCCTCATAAATAACCAAATTCTACCTAATTTACATCATAAGTGTTCACTATACCACCGCTTTTAACTCATTAACCATTATACACGAGCAGCCTTCGGGCCTTTATAATTGGTGATTCTTTAGTAAAAAAGGCCAACCACCAGCGTTACAATTATTTTATGAATAATTTCACTGAGAATAATATATATATATATATATATATATATATATATATATATATATATATATATGTAAGACTATAAATGGGCTAAAAAATGATCACTCAACTCTCATCAAAGCAGTATAACAATGGCTGCTCAACATCAAGTTTTTTTATGGTCAGTGCTTTCATAAATCAGATTTATCACCAGTTGCAATAGGTACAGGTTTTTCCACATAGACATATACAGTGTGAGCCGGTTCACATCCAACTGTAATGTTCTGGTGATAGACGGTTTCTAAACAATGCATCATAGTCAAGTGTGTCAGTGTACTGGATGATCTGTAAAATGTTGAATATCGAATGCAACAGCATGTCATGTGAAGATATATCGGAAAAAACAGTTAGAAATGAATGATAAACTATGCACAATGATGATAGGATTCTGACAGCTATCTAGAAAAAAAGAGCTATTAACCATGGCCTACCGAAAATGGAGAATGAAGCAGATTTAGCAAAAAGTAGTGTGTTAATACTACTGAAAGCGTATACATCTGGTATACGAAATTAAAAGAAACTGTGATGTTAGGAACGTCTTTACTGTTTCAGTAATTATAGGTAGCTAAAATCTATTTTTCAAATATATCTGGTGAACCAAATGCAATAGAGATTTATACAAGTGCCGTTTAAGCGACTGTAACGTATTGAAATATATCTCTGTTAGAATATATAAGATTGCGAGTAGATGTCTGGCCTCCGGTAGTTTTACTATCTTCTGCTTGCACAAAAATGTAAGATATTTTTGAATTAAGAAAATTTGAAAGGATACTTGCGATGTGAATGCCTACAATACATTTTCCTTGTGTGGCTAAAGCTTTCCGCGTATGGAGTTTGTTAACAATACCTGACACGAAGATATTCTACTTTACAATTAAATTAAACACTGACCTAATATTTCAAACAATATAGCACTGAACACCCAAATATTATGGCCCAGGTATATTCATGCACCGGCCTGTACAGACAAAGCCTCTCCGAGTTGTGTTGCCTATACTAACGCTAGTAAACTGACTAGAGTAGTGCTTGTTCTGGAATCCGGTAAGACGAGAGACTACAAGAAGGATATAATATACGAGTGTTAATTAGCTTTCCTAAAATTCAGAAAGACATAATTACATTAAGGAACATTGTCAGCGTCCGATATACAGCATGCGACCTATTGAATCAGTTCATGGAAGATATAGTCAGCCCAGTCATAGTTCAATCCGAATGGTTTATCAAGAAGTCAGGTCACTTCGTTCAAGTAATCCACAATTATCTAATTACTTCCAACCAGCAAGTAATTATAGATGTAGTTAAATTGTTCACAAAAGTGCCAACTGACGGGGCTGTTGCTCTGACTTTAGATATGTTAATGAGGAAACACACTTCCGTCTCGATTGGCCATATAATAGATATGGTGACTTAACGACATACTTCGTGATAGTATCTGATAGACATCTCGCAAAAAAGGCGGGCGAAGATATAACATAATCCCCATTACTGATAACTAAATATATTGAAAACTTACGAAATAGCGTTAAGATTAACTCAACTAAAGCCAATAATGTGGCTGCTATAAAAATTGAACTGATCTACATTAAGTTAATGTAACACCCCATATATATATATATATATATATATATATATATATATATATATATATATATATATATATATGTATAAATATACACGCATATATATATATATATATATATCTTCTATACTCCTATCAATCCGTTTTTCTTTTGTGTGTATTGCTATTCATATTAAACACCCTCTTTTCTATTTATTCAAAAAGAAAATGCAATTATCTCATATATGGATTGTGGAATTGCATTTGATAGCAAAAGATCTAGCTAACTTGCATATTCTTTTGAACATTATTTTAATTAATTCCCTATTAGTTGCTTCGGTTTTATAAGTGGATAATTATCTTTAGCTTACTATTACGTGTAATTATATTCATGCAGATATTCTCCATGATTTATACTTGCATAATACTTGTGTAAACAGTGTATAGTAAAAATAAAATTGTTTCCATACATACTTATGAATACGTATATATTTTTATGTTCTAAATTGTGCCTACCAAACTCCTACTAGAATTTTTGGTCTACAGACATGAAACTTCATATAAAAGGTATTTGAATCCATGCAAAACTTTATATTTGGGTTTTAGTCCGAATAAATCAGTGCAAATATGTGAAAATTAAAAAAAAAATGAAATTTGCCAGGCGAAGGTCGAACGCCGGCATGACGAATGCATAACGTAGTAGCATTCGTTCATATTTTAATATTTAGCCTTACAGGAAAGATGTTTTCATAGCCCAGTTATTGACGGCAGGGGCAAAATAAATCGTGAGGTGAGCGTTTTGGTTTCGATTTGGTGGCGCATAAGTCTTCTTTTATACTTTTTATATCATCACTACATATTGCATCCCCTCTATCTATCTATCTATTTATGTGTCTATAAAATTGAAAAGGTCATTCTGTCTTTTCTCTATAGTAGTTAAACAAGACTATTATACAGAAACGCGTTACTTTACATATTCACACTTTTTAATATATACATATGCACATAGTATACATATATATATATATATATATATATATGTATGGGTGTGTACACATACACACACACATATATATATATATATATATATATATAGCCGTGTGTTCGTATTGAAGTATTACAACTTTCATTTGTCGTGTTGAGTACACACAGCGCTCTTTATTACCTTATTACACACGCTTTTATAAATGACGCAGTTTTTAAATAAGATGTACACATTGGTTTTACCTCATTAATTGACAACTGGTGAACCTATTAATGGTATTATTTATAAACCTAGAGGCGTCAACACATACATACCCCTGTGCTCACCAGAAAAAATATTTAATAATTACTGGACAATGTACTCTTTATTCACCCATCTACACAGTTCACGATAGAATAAACATAATAATATATTATCCTTCCTTGATATGCTGGTAACTGGCACTAGTATTATAATCTTCATATCAGAAGCGAACATTCCGTAGAAACGTGTTTAAACTTTAATTCCCACTAACCATCGTGATGTCAATGAATTAATTTTTATTTGTCTTAAATACTGAGCAAAATCAATATGTAGGAAGAGAAATACACATGAAGTAATATAGTCTTCGATAAACTCTTTATGGAAACAACTATCTAGAGATCATGTGGTCCACTCTGAGGAACTGTAGACTTAACTCCAAAAGAAAACCACTAATTACTCATCAGTCAGTGTATTAACGACTTATCCATAAAATACAAAGCACTTATAATCCTTATACCATCATGAACGACTCCTCTCCGGATTCATCTTCGAAGGAAGCCCCTAAAAAAACAAGTAAGAATAATGTGTTTTAGATTATATATCTAAAAAAAATATAACGGTAAGATATGCCGTACACTTAAAGTAATGTTCGAAGAAAATAGAAAGGTTATATGACATCGAGCGATGGAGCAGATGAGTATGGCCGACGACACATAGAAGTAAAAATTAGAAGCAAGAAAGAACCGGGAAGAACAGCAGGGAGTAAGACAGATCAAAGTAGGAGGAAGAGAAAGAGAGAGAGAAAAGGCAGAGAGAAAAGAGAGGAAAGGGAGAGGAAGAGAGAGAGAAAATATCTATGATAATAATAAACAGTAAATAAAAAATATTAGTAATACTACTATTTTTGATACCAACTGATATATAATGAAAAATATCAAGATAGTTGATCAAAAATAAAATAGGGTAAAGGCTCTGAAAATTCGTTCTAATATTGTCCACACGTAACAATGAAATAGTCCTTTTTGTTTTGAACGCGTCTGTGTGTCTGTCGGTTGGGTGTGTGTGTGTGTGTGTGTGTGTGTGCATTTCCCTATGCAATAACTGTCAATTTTTAGACTACAGATTCGAAATTTAATATACAAAATAGTTAGATTTGGGAGAACAGATGTGATCGGTGTTCTGCCAGAAATTTGGATGGTATGTGTTCAAAGTTCAACGATTTGACCTTTGAAAACTCTACCAAACTCCCCCTATAATTTTGGGTTTAAACTCTTTAAATTTTAGATATAGGTTCCATCGACATGGATCTAACTTAATAACTTGATTTGAGCCCAAACCACTAAATTTTAAGGGGTTATAATAGGGGTCAAAGCTTTTTTCTTTTTCTTCTTTTTTTTTTTTGGCTCAACATATTCCTCCAAATACCCGGGAAAAGCCGGGCTGAAATGCTAGTATATCTATAAAAGTTAAAGTGTTAGTCTGTGTGTGAATATGTGTGTGTACATTTCCCTACGCAATAACTCTGTATATTTTAAGTGTACAGACTAAAACTTTGATATACAGGGTACTAAGATTGTGGAAAATCGATGTGATTTGTTTTCGACCAGAAATTTGGCGATTAAGGGTTCAAAGTTCAACGATTTTTCCTTTGAGAATTCTACCAAACTCCTCCGACCATTTTGGGTCTAAACAATTGAAATTTTAGATATAGGTTCCTTGGACATGGATCTACCGTTATAACGTGATTTGAGCCCAAAACAATAAATGTTAAGGGGTCATAATAGGGGTCAAATTAACAAAAAATACCACTATTTTTTGCTCAGCAGATATCTCCGAACACCCGGGCAACGCCGGGCACCCATAAAAGTCTATATATCTATAAAGGTGAAGTGTATATCTGTGTGTCTGTCTGTGTACATTTACCTACGCAATAACTCTGTCAAGTTTTAGACTACAGACTCAAAATTTAGTATACAGAATACTGAGATTTGGGAAACCTTTTGTGATCCGTATTTGGTCAGAAATTCGGCTGTTAAGGGGCCAAAGTTCAACTATTGACCTTTACGAACTCTACCAAACTCCTCAGGCAATTTTTCGTCTAAACATTGCAAATCTAAGATATAGGTTCCTTGGACATGGATCAGACTTAAAAACTTGATTTGAGCCCCAAACAATAAATGGTAAGGGGTCATATTTGGGGACATATTAAAAAATATACCTCTGCGGTCTCTACCAAATTACTCAGACAATTTCTGGTCTAAACATTTGAAATTTTACATAAAGGGTATTCAGAGATAGGGCAAGCTTTTTAATCGGTTTGTGTCGAAAAGTTTTAGTTACCAATATATAAATGTATGTATGCATATATGTTTGCATGCCCCCCTAAAACTTTTTAAGAGTCGACGAATTTTTACCAGATCCGTATCGTTTTGATGTTCGACCTTTCAGAGGACAAATATAAAAAAATTGGCTAAGAACATTGATTTCTTCACCTTCAACTGGCCACTTTTACTATAGGGGGGTCGCTTTTTCACCGAATATTTTGGAAAATCATCCTCTGCTTTCGGGAGTCTAGCCTTAATTTAAACATTGGCCACTCCCGGTTTAGCGGTAAGTGTAACAGCAAATACGTCGGTTTGTTTCCCCGTTATTTTCCTACTTTGCTGTACGGGTTCTTACAAACACTTTTTTTTGCTCAACAACCACATCCAAACACCCGGGCAACGCCGGGCTGAAATGCTAGTATATCTATAAAAGTGAAGGTACGTGTGTGTCTGTGTGTACATTTCCTACGCAATAACTCAGTCAATTTTAAGTTGACAGACTCGAAATTTGAGATACAGGGTAGTGAGATTTGAAAATATCGTTGTGATCGGTTTTCGGCCAGAAATTCGGCTGTTAAGGGGTCAAACTTCAACGATTTGACCTCTGCGTACTCTACCAAACACCTCCGACAATTTTGGGTCTAAACAGTTGAAATTTTAGATATAGGTTCCTTTGACATGGATATAAGTTAATAACTTTATTTGAGCCTTAAATAATAAATGGTAAGGTCATAATAGGGGGCAGATTTAAAAAAAAAATAGACCGCTTTTTTTTTTTTACTCCACATAGACCTCCAAACACCAGGGTAACGCCGGGCTGAAAAGCTGGTATATATTGAATTGTAAAGTAATTCATTATTGAAATTGTTCGTAGAAATAGCCGACAACCAAGTAGCATCGTGTCGTTGTTACTAAAACGCGATTTATTTGTCAATGTATTGTTTTTCATTTTTTTTTTTTTTTTTTTGCTGATAATCCTCGATTAATAATTCTATATTCAAACTGGACACAGCAAAGATTAAAATTCGTATATCTAACTTTTATGATACACAACTTTTCGTTTTTTTTTTTTTAATTTGTTGTGAATACCACAAAACAAAATTGATTTTAATAATCTCCCTGCTGTATTTGTTCGAGAGTCAGATACGTAAATGGATGTGTCTTCATTTACATCGTTTTTACGTCGAACGAAAAGGTTTCACTATACTTCGAATAATGTATTCTTTTTTTCGGCGAGTGTTATTTTCCGTATATTATTTTACCTATATTTTTATATCAGATTTTTATTTATTTCCTTATGTTTGATTGTTGTTGCCTTACGAATATCATTTTCAAAACTATTATTTTACAGGATTCAATTTATCATTAGACATTTGTTTATGCCATCAGAACTCTTCGCAAATAATCTTGTTTTAGAAAGCCACAAAAATATGCATCTCAATAAATATTTTATGTTTTTTGTTCATGT
Organism: Euprymna scolopes; assembly: GCF_053919585.1. NCBI lineage: Eukaryota > Metazoa > Mollusca > Cephalopoda > Sepiida > Sepiolidae > Euprymna > Euprymna scolopes. The sequence continues at coordinate 34,347,393 of NC_136504.1, read as the reverse complement.
ATAGCAGAATTCGTCATGGATATGTGCTTAATAATATCCCCCCCATGACATGGTATATTAGTTTACGTTTTGCACATTTAATTACAATAAATAGTTTATCATTTTCGCATGAGAGAAAGTATGTATTAAATGCATTAAAGATAAACATTCCCTCCCAGCGGCATATGTCTGGTAAATTACGTTAGATTCGTAATGCGTGTCGGCATGTTTTCCAATCACATTACGAAAGCAGTGACGCGAAAATTTTCTGCTGCGAATGTGCATATACCATTTAACATAAAAGAGTATGTACAATCTATTTCAAGTATTATATTACAGGTGAAAAAGTTAATTGATTACTTGTTTTACGTATCAATGAGAATTCTGGATTGGTTCAGCGAACACAGAACATTTTATCGCCAGCACGTAAACGCAATTATCACGATCTTCAAAAGCTAGTATTTTTGCGATACCCCTATTTAGGCCAATGTTAAAAGTGTGACGTATTTTCTATCTATCTACTATTATATATAAGAAAAACTATCTTTGTCTGCACTTGTGTTTGTCTGTGTGTGTAGAACAGTTCGTTCCTATAGACTCCAAAATGTCTCGACCGATTTATTTGGATTTGCACAGCAGTGTACTTTGTATATATCACCGTGTTCTTAGATAGGCATCGTATCGAAATATCTTCGAAAAGTTTTGATAAATGAAAGAATATCCGATGAAAGAAAGAACAGGCGTTTTTTTACCAGAGTTAATAGCGTATAGAGCTTATTATCATAAGTTCATTTGAGACGCTGTATTACCACACAAGCAAAAAGAGCTGATATAAAAAAAATGGCCAGCATGTTCTTTAATATAACGGGGCCGCGTTAAAAATAATGTTTCTGTTTAGGGGAAAATATACTATGCATTTGCATTGTAAACTCCAATCCAATCTGTTATATGAAAAATGTTAAAAATCAACAAGAGAATATATATATATATATATATATATATATATATATATATATATAAATCAACAAGATAATATATATATATATATATATATATATATATATATATATATATATATATTATCTTGTTGATTTTTAACCTTTTTCATATAACAGATTGGATTGGAGTTTACAATGCAAATGCACAGTATATTTCCCCCTAACCAAAAACATTATTTTTACACTTTTACCCCTATTAGTACTCCTTAAAATTTGTTGTTTTGGGGCCAAATCAAGTTATTATGTTAGATTCATGTCCAAGGAACCTATATCAAAAAGTTCAAGTGTTTAGACCCAAAATTTTCGGGGGCGTTTGGTAGAGTTCTCAAAAGTCAAGTTGTTGAATTTTGACCCCTGAATCGCCAAATCTCCGGTCGAAAACCGACCACAAAGATTTTCTCAAATCTCAGTACCTGGTATATGAAATTTCGAGTCTGTAGCCTTCAAATTGACAGAGTTATTGTGGAGGGAAATGTAAACACACAGCCACACAGACACACAGACAGACGGACTCGTTCTCTTTTATAGATATACTAGCATGGATTCCCAGCGTTGCCCGGATGTTTGGAGGTGTATGCTGAGCAAAAAAAAAAAAAAAAAAAAGCGATCAATTTTGTAAAAATTGACCCTATTATGACCCCTAAAAATCTATTGTTTTGGGCTCCAATCAAGTAATTAAGTTAGATGCATATCCACGGAACTTATACGTACAAGTTCAAGCGTGTAGACCGAAAATTGTCGGAGGAGTTTGGTAGAGTTCACAAAGGTCAAATCGTTGAACTTTGGCCTGTTAATCGCCAAATTTCTGTCCGAAAATCGATCATATCGATTTTCCTAAATCTCAGTACCCTGTATATCAAATTTTGCGTCTGTAGACTAAAAGTTGACAGAGTTATTGCATAAGGAAATGTACACACACAGACACATAGATAGACAGGCAGACACTTTCACTTTTATAGATATACAAGCATGGGTGCCCGGCGTTGTCCGGGTATTTGGAGGAATATGTTGAGCAAAAAAAAAAAGCGGTCAATTTTTTAAAACCTTGATCCCTATTATGACCCCTTAACATTTATTGTTTTGGGCTCAAATCCAGTTATTAAGTTAGATCCATGTCCAGCGAACCTATATCTAAAATGTCAAGTGTGTAGACCGAAAATTGTCGGAGGAGTGTGATAGAGTTCTCAAAATCGTTTAACTTTGCCCCCTTAATCACCAAATTTCTGACCAAACACCGATCGCATCGATTTTCCTTAATCTCAGTACCCTATATATCGAATTTCGAGTCTGGAGACATAAAATTGACTCAGTTATTGCGTAGGGAAATGTACAGAGACATACACACAGACACACACTTTTACTTTTATATATATATATATATATATATATATATATATATATATATATATATATATATAAAGAGACACGAAAACCACCAGCATTCCTCGGTCGTAAAATGCGCTTTAATATCATATTTTGATTAATGCAGATTTCGTATTTATTAAATGGTAGTAGGCAGGCAGGCTCGCAACCGTATAGCGAAGGAGGAAAAACGTGAACAAACAAACGTGACGTCTTTGCCATTACGTCCATCGCCAAACTGAATGTGGAGAAGGTTTCGATTACAGCTAGCCAATCGAAAATGGAGATGAAGTTCGAAAATATCGCCGAAAAAAGTGACACCTCATTGTAGAAAAGTGCCTTATTTATATAGTGTAGGGATGAATGTGTTTTAGGTAATTTTTCGATATCTGTCGTTGTAATGGTCGAGCTTCAAAACAATACCGATTTTGTGAAAATCCGTCGTTTTGTTCGAAAGTTTTAAGCATACATACATACATGCATACATATAAACAGACAGGTGAAATTTATATGATAGATTAAATCCAATATATAGTAAAATAAATGACTTGAAAAGCAAAAGGTCTATCTTACGATTCACTTTGTCGTTTGGTGCTTATGCCGAAATTATGAAGACAAGTGTGCTGAAAGTTTAAAAAATAAAACATTAACTATAAACTATTACGTTAGTCAGGCATATTCGTTATACCGTCATTAGGTTTTCCCTTCGCAAATTTTATTTTTTAAACCTTTTTACGTTTTCCACCAGAATTCCCCGGCTAAAATCCTGAAATAATATTTCGCATCAGTTCAAATACCCTATAAATTAAGTTTCATGTATGTAGACCGAAAGCTGACAGATGAGTTGGATGGACAAATTTAAAAAAAAAATTATATACATATATATATATGTGTGTGTGTGTGTGTGTGTGTGTGTGTGTGTGTGTGTGTGTGTGTGTGTGTGCGTGTGTGTGTGTGTGTAGAAAGAGGTTTGTGTTTACTATAACCTTTAAGTACGCAAATATTATGCAAGTATAAACATGTAGAGTATCTGCATTAACATAATTACACGCAATAGTTCACTAAAGATGATTATTCTATAAGAAAACATTAAAAAAACTAATATAGAATTAATTAAAATGATTTTTTAAAGAACATGCAATTAATGCAATACAACGACACATGTATACCAACGTTTTATTTTTAAATAAATACGCAATGTTAATTTCAATACACTAAAATTTTTAGAGTATATATATATATATATATATATATATATATATATATATATATATATATATATATATATATATATATATATATATATATATATACAACATTTATGCAATTTTATAATTGAAAAAATGACTGTTGATCAGAATTTTACAAATTAATATCCTTCAGAAAGGTAATTATCTGAACTGTGTAGTAGGCTATTTGACATATACCCTAATTATCACGCATCAAAGAGATCATCCACTATTCACGGCGTATTTTAACACATTTTTACAGCCATCGATGGCTATGTTTTTCCCATGTTTTGCATATGAATTACAAATATCTTTTATTTCCTCAAAACCTCTGGCCTTGATCGAGGTAGGATTAAAATTTCCTGCTATCGGGTCAAATGATTTGAAAGGGAAACTTGACTCTAAATAGTTCTCATATATTATATCTAGCCTCGTTGGTTTTCATACATAAATTAAATTTCACAGTGTATACGGATTATTTCATACTGAAAATATTCATGACCGTACGTATATGTTGGCTAACAGAAATACACTGTTCATATTTGAAGGAAGTTACAGAGTTAATCATATAAAAAATTTAAAACTAAATATTGTATTACTTTACGTATTCTTCTATTATGTGCGTATTACATCTGGGTGATCTTATCTATATATTCTTTCTCGTCTAAATTTATTTTAAAAAAAGCAGAATCGAAAACGATTAGTCCAATTTTTGACATTGCCAAAAAAGCAATTTATCATTATCCTAGATTATAGGACGGTATGGAGAAGTCAATGTATGCACTCCCTTCATAATATTCATAAACGTAGGTGACAAGTTCAAGTTTTATTATGGAAGAAGAGGGGCAATTTAAACTTATGTCTTCTATTTTTCATTTCGCCCGAATGATTAAGTAAGCATTTAATATTTTATTGTTATGATGATATAACTTATGCACTTATAAACTGAATTTTTACTGCCTCTGTTAATCGTAGGACTCTAAGGAAAAAAACACCTGCCATGAACGTGGGTCAGAAGAAAAGAGATGGGTCATTGACTCCCTCTATGCAGAAAATATTTAACCAATTAATATTCACCGGCAGCTGTGGCACGTTTTCGAAGCCGTTGCAGTTAAGGACAGTACAGTTAGGGGGCAGGTCTGTCGGTTTTAGAATTGCAACAGAAATTTAACTTACAAAGGGTGCTCCACATTTTCACGACCAAGGAATCAAGGCTCTTTGTCATCGCTGGTAAACGTTGGGAATGCCGGTGACTATGTAGAAAAATAGATTCTGTAGCACGAACTAGCACTCGTTTTAATTGTACCACTCGGGTCTTCGTAGTTCTTTAAGTTTTCATTATATTAGTTTAATAATTGTATGCCTTTTATGTGGATCATAATGTTTAAAACAGCTTTATTGATTTCGTTTCGTTTAAATACATATATATAAGGTTTAGGTAAGATTATTAATATACAAGCCAGTATTATTGTAAAAGTTTTGCTTTCAATATGCTGTAGCATTCGGAAATATGGACATGGCTTCAGGTTAACGGAGTTTCTGGCATTATAAATCTTATCCGTGCATAAACGTAGAGTAAAAATGGTTACAATGACGTGATAGAATCTATTTCTACAGCACAAGCTTTCTGGCGTCAGATTCGTAAACACGTTCGGCTCTCAACGAACAGAAGAAGCAACTATTAGTTTTACACGATTTATTGAGCGCTAAATCTGTTAGACGAAATCGCCTTTTAACAAATTGACATTGGCGTGTGCTTTGAGTAAATAGTCACCGTTCTCTGTGATATCGCATGTTGGATTACACAAGCAAGGAGTTGACACCTGCGAGTCTAACCGGTTGTAGCGACAACGAGTTTTCTGTGCCAACATCGGCTTAGATACGAGGGTCGTCTCAAAAGTAATATATTCTGCTTTATGGTTATTCTCATGTCAAGTGCTAAACTGAGCTTTCGTAATTTAGTAAGTGGTGCTCTTTTTCCTTTCTCTATGACTTTTTTCTACAGGAGAGAAGTTGTGCACCTACCTTGGATCTGCCGTTATTTTTTATGGCAAATGCTTGATTAAAAGTTTCGTAATCTAGTAGTTGATGTTTTTTTTTTCCTTTCTCTGTAACCTTTTTCCCACAAACTAGACTTTAAGAACTCGTATCTTCCATTTTGTCATTTTCATGTCAAGTGCTCGACTGAACTCCAATTTATGATGCCTCTATCACCAACTTTTCACAAAAAAAATACACTTATATAGTAAAAATCACTATCAATAATTTCCCTACCTTTTATTGGTTACTAAAACTAATTGTGGATTCCACAAACAAGGCTTCCTCCTCTAACTGGACGTTTGTAAAAACCTGTCCCGCTAGTTTGCTTTTCATCTGACTACATTATTGCTGTCTCAAGTCTAACATAAACACATTCTTATTAAATCGTTCTCGTCAATAATAAAAAAATCCTCCACGTTTTTACTAACATTACTGCCTAAATGACTACGCACATATATTAAGATTATCCTCGAGTGGCTACGGATCCTTGACGTGTGCTGGCCGCTTTGTATGCACACACGCACGCGCGCACACTAGCCCCCCACACACACATATATATATATATATATAAATATATATATATGTATATATATATATACTAGTGGGACTACCTGGCGTTGCTCGGGATCGTATAGACAATGAGGAATTTTTAATGGCTATGCAGTATTTGGTATTTCGAGCATTATGTAGTTGCTTTTTTTAGCATTAAGTAGTTACCATCTGATAATTAACTTTCATTTAAAAAAAAGATCGCCTGCAAATATTAAGAGTAGCATTTGAAATAACAATATTTTCAAATGGTTTTATTTCAGCACAGCTTTCTTATATTAACAAAAGAAAGTCAGCAAATCCACTCACATGTCGTATGCATTGTTTACACTTTGAAATCGAGTAATTATGATTTTCGTCGGTAAATATATGAAATCAGTCATAGTTTGATTTATTCCAAATCGATTTTCGTGAAATTTTGATATTTTACATCACTTAAATGCGATAATCACGATCGTATAATTATTAAAAATCGTTTAAATGTTTAACTGGTGTTACCCCCCCCTAAAAAAACCAAAATACCAAGGTTAAACTTGGAAACTGCCCCACCCAAAAAAAGAACAGGAAAGAACGATGTTAAACTTTCCATAACGCTCGGCAAATGTAAACAGTGAAAAGAAAAATCGAACGTAACGAAACGAAATAAAAAGGAAACGAATTCGAAAATGGTACAAAAAGAGAAAAAATGAAAATAATAACGATGTCAAACTTTCCAGAAAGATCGAAAAAATGTAAACAGAAAAAGAAACATCCGAGAGGAGTAAACAAAATAAAACAGAAATGATTTAATCTATGGGTTTAAAAAAATGGAAGAATATATATATATATATATATATATATATATATATATATATATATATATGTAGTGAAATTTGAAGAATAAAACATGTATAATGCATTTGAAGCCAAAACTGCAACGCGAATTTTTTTTTTACAAAATAAACGGCTGTTTATTTATAAAGAAATATATTCCGGAGCAAGACTCAATCGTCAACCTTCCTCCCTCCCAACACTCCTCCTCGACACAATGTAGTGGAAGATAGTTCGGTGAGGAGTCCACGTGATGTTGTTAACTGCGGGGTTTTTATGAAGCCGGACAGGTGACGCGTGGTAGCGCATTTTGAAAATCTGGGTAGTTTTTTTTTTGTTTACGTTAGAAGCGCTGAGTAAAATTTGAAGAATAAAACGTAAAAATACATTTGAAGCCAAAACTGCAACGCGAATGTTTTTGCAAAATAAACGGGTGCTTATTTTTAAAGAAATATATTTCGGAGCAAAACTACACAGATTCCCCAAATCCGCGACCACGCGTCACATATCCGGCTTCATAAAAACCCGCAGTTAACAACATCGCGTGGACTCCTCACCGAACTATCTTCCACTACATTGTGTCGAGGAGGAGGGGGTCAGGGAGGAAGATTGACGAAGGAGTCTTTCTCCGAAATATATTTCTTTAAAAATAAACACCCGTTTATTTTGTACAAACGTAACACTATGCGTGGTTTATGTGTAAATCAGATATTTTAGATTACGACATGCGATTATTACGATGGTATAATTATTTTGAACGGAAAAAATAATATTTAACTGTGGGAGCATAAAACACACCCAAAAAACAAAAGAAAATAGAGATGTCAGCCTTGCCAGAAACTTCGGAAGAACGTAAACAGGGAAAAAGAAAAATGGAAGTGAACAAAACCAAATTAAACGGAAATAAATATACATAAATGACGATATGAAACTTTCCAGTAAGATAAAAAAAAATGTAAACAGAAAAAATAGAACGGAACGAAACGAAATATAACGGAAAGGATGTAATACATGGTTTAAAGAAAAATAAATTAATAAATAAATAAAAATAAAATGGAAAATATCTGTTTGTAATTTGTTTGTATTCGTGTAAAAATGTGTAAAATGTGTAAGTAATATATTTATCTTTCCTAGTGTATAAATGTGAACAACATATTAGTAAGAGTGGCGCGTTTTCCCCATTAGGAAGCAGTTCATTTTTGTAAACAACTAATGAACCTGTGGGCGTGCGTAAAAGTTCTTCGTGAACGGACAAGGAGCGGTGTAAAGGAGGAATTTTATAGAGAGAAAAGATTTTACAACTTCCATTAAATCTAACCGATTTTCAATTTGACTCTCACCAGAAAAATATAGGAGTGGACGATTATCGAGCAAGTGCAGAGGAAATAGGCTTATACCACATCTCAGATAATGTGCCGCAGTTTGTGCATATCACATCATCGTGGAATCTCTTGATTTTTAATCATATTAAGGTCAACCTCGGATGGGAAAAATGAGTTTATTTTATTTATATAGAGATATAGGGAGAGAGTGAGAGAGCAAGACAGTAAACCATAAAGAAAATATAGTAGTACATTGTAAGGATATGGGAATAAAAATTAAACAAGATATTGTGGTGTTGTTTGGTGGGGTATAATATTAAGGTTATAGCCTTCTGGTGTTTATTACGAGCGGTAAAACTACGGAAGTGCTCTCGGAATTTATTTGTTTCCCCAAAAAACAAAATGTGACAAAAAGTCATTTTTAATGTAAGTGAAAACCAGCTTTCCCGAAAGGGGACACTGGCAGTGTGTAAAATAATATTGTCTTCGTGGAGAAAGGTTTACTACTTCATTAACTTTTAAAAAATAATCAATTTTCACCCCAAATAAGTTACGGTGCCACTTTGAAGTAAGGGACTACTATCAGGGACAGAAGTTGCAGAGATATTATGATGATGAGACAAGCAGCAAACTGTCTGTTCTTATTACACTTGAACGTCAGTACACCAGGAAAGCAGAGTCCGAGAAGAGAGCTCCAAAGTCTAGCAGTTCTGTAGAAAAAAATATTGGAGTTTAAGGCATTCTACACCTAAGGTGTACAGGTTGTATTTGTCAGTTTTGTCAGGAGCATTTACGTCGAGAGGGCACAAGTGTGTGTAGTGCGTCAGAGCATTCATCCTTAAAATACTTAAAGATAAGGCAGATGGATGCAACATTTCGTCGATTGGACAAAGGCTGAAGCTTAGGGATATATTAGGTTGGCGACTTTCTTTTGAAGCTTTTCCAGGAGTAAGAGACTAAGAGGAGACGCATCAGCTTAAATGTGACAACAGTATTCCATACTTAGGCGAATAGTAGTCTCGTAGAGGCACAGGATACTGTCACGCGTAATTAGCTTTCTAGCACGGTTGAGAGAGCCGACCTCATTTGCAGCAACCGTAGCAATGCTCTCAATGTATCTCTTCCAACTCATGTACCCTGTGAAGGTTAGCTCGAGGATTTTGAAAGAAGTACGTTCAAGTAATGTGTTTTTGGCAATTGCCATTGGTGGTAGGGAAGGTTTCTTGTGATTATTGAAGAAACAAAGCTTAGTCTTGGCAGCATTTTATTTGACCATCCTCTTTTGTCCCTATTACATTACATATTCGAGTTCTTCCTCTAGAGTTTCTGCCATTTGCCTGAGAACACTTTTTCTTGGTCACAGCGTCAGAGAATATACTACACTCCGGCAACTAGGCTGACCGAGAGGAAAACTATGCGTGTGCGTTCAGTATTTATTTGTACTGCCGCACAAACACAAATTGTGTGATAAGGTCGTTTTGACTGTGCGAGAAAAACAGCGACCCCACAGGGAGCACTCTGGCAGTGTGAAACACCTAAATTGCCTTAGTATAAATAGACTCCTCCCTCTCTATTTTTTAACTAAAGAATGAAATTAGACCGACGACGGGAGTAGTATTATTTTCGAATACTAAATCCGCACGGCTACAAGATACTTAAAGTCTCGAAATTCAGACGGCGTATATAGTATTTTAAAAATAAGCAACCATGCTAAGCCTTAAACTAACCCTAACCCTAACCACAACCCTAATCTAACTCTAACACTTGCCGTTACCCTAAACCTAACCCTAAACACAACCCTAAACACAACCCTAAACACAACGCTAACACTTACCCTAACCCTAACAACAACCTACCTCTAACCGCAACCCAAAGCCTAACCTAACCCTAATCCAAACCCTCACCAAAACCTAACCCTCACTCTAACACTAACACAATCCTAAACCTAACCCTAACACCAAATCTAGCCCTAACACTAACTCTAAATCTAACACTAATACTAATCCTAACGCTCACTCTTACACTAACCACAATCCTACTCCTAAACATAACCCCACCCTTCACACTAAGCACAACCCTACCCCAACCCTAAATCTCATCCTAACCGTAAACCTAATCCTAACCACAACCTTAACCCTAACCCTAAAAACAACCCTAACCCTAACCTAACCCTAACCACAACTAACCCTAGCCCTAACACTAACACTAACACTTACCCTAACCACAATACTAATCCAAAAACTAACCTAACCCTAACCGCAACACTAACCCTAACCCTAGCAACAACCCTTACCCTAACCTTAACCACAACCCTAACCAAACCTTAAGCCTCACTACAACACTAACCCTTACACTAACACTAACCAAAACACAAAACATAACCCTAACCCTTCCTTATACCCTAAGCCTTACAACAACCCTTACGCTACCCACAACCCTAACCCAATCCTAACCTTACAACAATACTAACCCAACCACAACACAAAAACTAACACTAACACAAACACTTACCCTAACCCTAACCCTTACTCCAACCCCAATCTCAACATTAAGCCTAAAACCTAACACTTACCCTCACGCTAACTTTAACCCTAACCTTTACCAAAACCCTAATCCTAACACTAACCACAACCCTAAATGTAACCCGAAATCTAACCCTTACCATAATCATAACGACAACCCTAAACTTAACACTTGCCTCAACCCTGACCCTAAGACTAATTACAAAGCTAACCCTAACCCCAAGCGACAACCCTTATCCTTACACTAACCCTACCACTAACCCAAATCACAACCTTAAACCTATACCTAACCACAGCACAAGCCCTGAGCAAACTTAAACCGTAACCCTGACTCTAACCACTAACCTTAAACCATACTCTAATCCTAACCACAACTCTTACACTAGAAATAACCCTAACCACAACCCTAACCTAACACTAACCCTTACCCTAACCCTAACCACAACCCTAAACATAACCCTAGCCACAACCTTAGCTCTAACGCTAACCCTTACATAACCACAATCCTAAAGCTAACCCTACCAACAACTCTAGCCCTAACGCTTACTTTTACCCTTACCCTAACACTAAACCAAACACTAACCCTAACCCTAACCCACAATCCTAATCGTCACCCTAACGACAAACCCTAATTTACAACACTAAACCTCACCTTTACGACACACCTAACCCTAACAGCAAACCTAACCGTGACCCTTACTCTATCCCTAACCAAATTCTAACCCTAACCCTAAACCTTAGCCTACCCTAAACCTTACCCTAACCCCTATTAAAAACCCACCCTAACAAATCAATAACCCTAAGCCTAACCCCAACCCTAACACTAATCCTAACCCTAACCCTAACAGTAACCCTTTCCACAACCCTTATCCTAAAACTAACCACAACCCTTACTGTAACTCATAACCTAACCCTTGCCATACTCATAACGACAAGACTAAACCTTACCCTAACTCCAACCCTAACCCTAACGACACCCCTAGCCCTTACCCTAACGACAACCCTTATCCTACCCCTAACACTAACCCTAACACTAACCCAAACCATACCCCTAAACCTAACCATAACCACAGCACTAGCCCTAAGCAAACTCAAACCTAACCCTAACACTTACCCAAACACTAACCCTAACCCTAATCCTACCCACAACCCTTACCCTAAACCTAATCACAATCCTAACCACAACCCTCACCACAACCCTATCCCTAACCCTTTTTAAAAGCCTAACCTTACCCTACCCACACCTCTTACCAGAACCCTAACCCTAACCTTACCACACTTGTGATGTAAGGCTGCGCAACGTGTTAACTCTGGTCAAAAACGCCTGCTCCATCATTTATTCGATTATATCGATTATCGATACTTATTGAAGACATTTCGATACCAATACTATGCATGAACACTGACAAGTACATAAAATACCTTCGTCTAAAATTACAAAATATGGACCTTGTTTCTTTCGAGTTCATAGGGACTGGACTCAAGACTCATAGACACACAGACAAAGTTTTTTTTTATTCATAAGTAGTGATGGGGATATTGGTTAGGAAGTCAGCATATATTCAACCATTTATTATTACGAAAGAAGAGGATTTTTATTAGCAAGAAATAAAACTTTTAACTCGAGTTTCATTCATGGTTCTTGATTTTATACAAAATGGGTACTTCGTAAAAAAACAAAAAAAAACAACAGTTTAAAAGCTATAAAAAATATTAATTTGAGCATTTTTTTATTTATATAATTATAGTGTACTAAGCTGTACATAAATATAGTGTACTAAGCTGTACATAAATATAGTGTACTAAGCTGTACATAAATATAAAATATCATCTATTTAATAATGACAGCATGATATTTTTTGATAATAATACTAATATTGACCGTTGCTAAAAAAAACTACGCCTTATTAAGTATATATATATTTTTGTAAACAACATGGCGGTATTTCTTTTGCGCCGAACACATGGCTGTTATTAAAAACCACATAAATCACATTTATTTATATTTCCAGCATGTTTTTTTCACGACAACATGTGACGATTCCACTGTACGAAAATTACATCACAACATTGGCTCTTTTTAAACATTTTTCGCGGTTGTCGATTTCTTGGATCATATGCCAGTCATGCACTCATACGATATATGGGGAAAGGCAATAGTCAGACTCCTAAGAAAATAAAAGGGAAAGGGCTGCACGAATCTATTAAAAATCTGATACTTGGCGACATCTCAATGAATATGAACACGCGTACATGATTTCGTGACAACGCCCTTAACTGTCTTTAAACAAGTTATAATGGACAAACTTCACACAACCTATTGGCATGGAAATTTTGTTCTTCAAAATACAATATTCAGATAATAATATATGAAAGGTTTTTTTTTTATATAAAATTAGAAAATATATTTTTCATTGTCTTACGACACGCCATTTAGTATAGACTATAAACCCGATGATATAAACGATGTTCTTTTAAATGGACGCATTAGAAAGTTAGAAGAATAGAAAACACAAGATCCTAGATAGAACAAAAGATGTAGAGCTTGAGGTTACTCGAAAACCCATGAGGAGAAAAGCCCTTTGAAATAAGGTAATTAAGCTGCGTGAGTGAAAAGGACAAACGATTATACATAGATAGCAATGTAATTAGAGGTAGTTTTTACACTGTTTATTAAGGTAGGAGTTAATTTTTCCAGTTTTAGGGAGTAAGGGAAAGTTCATAAACAGTCGTGAATCTGCGACAAGTAAATAATTTGAAACTTCAAATTTAAAGCAATCGCCATCGGATTGTGGTTCAGAGCTAATAGATATAAGCTAACAGAGTATTACTTCAATAGAGTCTCAAGGAAGAATTATTTGGACGTAAACGAGTCGAGAATAGTTTACCGCAATGGTATCATACACGTATCTTCATACACTGTTATCATTTGCATACATATGAATTGTATTTCACAACATATTACTGGGGATGAATGGGTAAATGTGTCGATATTTGATACCATCTATATATATACATATATATATATATATATATATATATATATATATATATATATATATATATATATATACTATAACAATTATTAAACACCTCCAGACACTACTGTATAATACGTCCGGGAATCATCGGTGCAGGGTGTCACGATTAACACCAGTCGATAGATTTGAGACCGGCAAGAGAAGCTATCCCTGGCTTCATTAGCAAGTACCTACTCAATTCGGCTACGGTTAACCACGACAAATGCTGTTGAATTTAAAACATTCATTTTTTAAGTGCCTTTAAGGTCTGTCAAAGTTATCTCATCATTATATATATATATATATATATATATATATATATATATATATATATATACTAGCTGTACCTGGCCACGCGTTGCTGTGGCTCAGTTTGTTAAAATGGAACACATGTGAAATTAGAGAAAAGTTTGATTCTTTTTTTCAAGAGAATGTACAAATTATTTATTTTTTTTAACAGATGTAAAGAAAATAAACAGAAAAATACTTCCATCATTAATTATGCAAATAAATAAATAAAATGTTGATTTAGTGTTTCAATATGCTTATAAATTACGATAAAACTTGCTGAGTATGCATTGTTTTACGGTTGTTGTAAAAATGGAACGGAAACTTAAATTTCGCTTCATTTTAATCTTTCTTAATTCTTTAATTGTGCCCCCCAACGAATATAATCAAAACAGTAACATTCAACAATTGTACTTTATGTATATAAAACACAAAATGGGTGTTTGTATTACTGTACACATAGATTCGAAAAAGTTGTCAAAAAACAAATATATAACAAATAAATGTTATCAAAGGTAAGTTACTTTTCTGCCAAACTGGATATATTTTTTGTGTTTTTATTCCATGTAACATATTTATTCAGCTCGAAAAACATACAGTGTTTACCGATGTATTCAAAAATTCAAGATGGCGTCTCACACCCTCTTTAACACCGTAAGTATGGAAAAAGGTGTTATAAATAAAAAACTATACAAAATACTATTAAAAAACCCGCCGAATATATGTCAACCTATGTCACGGTAACATATATTGAGCGAATTTTTAACAGTATTTTATCCGGTTTTTTATTTTTAACATCTTTCCCCACACTTACCGTGTTAAAGAGAGAATCAGACGCCATCTTGAATGTTCCAATACATCGGTAAACACTGTATGGGTTTCGAGCTGAATAAACATGTTACATTGAATAAAAACACGAAAAATATATCCAGTTTGGTAGAAAAGTAACTTATCTTGCCTTTGATAACATTTATTTGTTATATATTTCTTTGTGGACAACTTTTTCTAATCTATGTGTACAGTAATACAAACCCCACAAAATATTTATTAAAAAAAAAAAAAATTTTTTTAAAAGTTAATAGCGAAAGGGAAATAATTCCATTTTTAAACGAAGAAGTAAGTTTACCTAACTTACTGTATTAATGCTATTTTTTAAGCAAGAAAAAAAAAGGTAAATATCCAGATACGCTACTACAGAACACACCACTCTAATTTGTTTTTTTATAGGTAATTGAGGTCGCTGACAACGAATCTGATAGTCAAACTTGGGGCAAATTTACCGTTTGCATGGTATTTACCCCTGAACCCATAAACTTCTTTCCACCATTTTGCAGCATCCGTTTATGCTACGCGCATGCACGCTGTAGTATAAACGACGGCTTCACCAAGCAAACTATGTTGGGGGGAGGGGATCTTTTTTTCCAGGACATAGAAATTTCTAATTTTCAAAAATACATTGTAGCGCTTTTTGGGTGGAAAATTTAAAAGTAGCTGAAAAAGAAATAAAATAAGAAAAGGAAAGCACACCAAGTTGGAGTAGGGGGGGGTAATTTATCTGTTTTTTTTTACCTGGAACATCGAATTTTCAAATTTTCCGTAAGTAACGCACCGACATTTACCAATTAGAACACCATTTAACATTTTCCGAAGATTTTACTTTGTACATTGGGGGCGCGAGCGGGGAGAGGGGGGGCGGATGTGATGTTGACGCGCGCGCGCCTCAACATCACATCCCCCCAACAAATTAGAGTGGTCGGTGTTCTGTAGTAGCGTATCTGGATATTTACCAAAAAAATATTTAGGTTTGACTATAAATTCCTAAACTCATTTCACCTTAAATAATTTAGGTGACTGAAATAGGAATCTAATTGAATCTTTAATTTCCTGAATAGTATCCGATAATTCATTTTTCTTCGAGTTATATCGAATACATTAATACGGACTTTAGGGGCTTTTTTCGTAATGTTACTGTAAAAATTATTTTTTATTGTTACAAATTACGATGCTTTAAAAAAAGCAAAAATAAATTCTTGCGTTTTTTATTTACTACTGAAAACCATAACTTTAGTAAAGGTATTTTTTGTTTAAACAAAATAAAACATTTTCACCAAGAGTTAAGTAAAAATAATTAGTTCATTATATTCTGCGATCATTATTTGAAAAATACTGCAATTTTCATTAAAATTCGTTAATTTCCTGATTTTTGGTGAATTTTTAAGTAAAGGGAGGAATCAAAATGCGTCGGCATTCATTTTTCGACCACGTGTGGTTAATTTAAATTAAAGTTCAATCACATGGTTATATTATCAATAAACCCATTGAAAATTTACCATATTGTAAACACATTTTGTTTACATTAAGCCTGTGGTGTTCTTTTAGTGATGCAATGTTGTCAACTGAGATTTAAAAAAAACCGCGAGATCAGGAGAAAGAAATGTCCAGAAAATCGCTAGCCAGTTTGGCAGAAAAGTAACTTATCTTGCCTTTGATAACATTTATTTGTTATATATTTGTTTTTTGACAACTTTTTCGAATCTATGTGTACAGTAATACAAACCCAAACTTCGGAGGTTGGAATCCCCCCCCACCTAAAATGTACTTGGAAAAATCGATTTTATAGTGAAATTTAAGAATGGTTAGTTGAAAAAAAGGTGAAAAACAAAAAAAATCATCAATAAATAATTGTTACCAAAGGCAATAAATGCTACTTTTTTTTACTTACATGAATGAGTTTATTTTATGTTTTAAAGTATTTTCAAGCAATCTAATGCGAATGCGGGTGTCTCTGGGTGCTAAATACCTCCAGATTTTCTAGAATTTCCCGCTAGATTGTAAACGAAATCTCCAGATCTAGCAGGAAAACCGCTAAATTGAAACACTGGTCACGTGACAGGAAGCGGTAATAAATAATTGTCCCTAAATAAAAAAAATCGCCTCTCGGTAAAAAAAAAATCCACCTACTTATCATAGAAAAATTAAGTATAATGTTATAATTAAAAAGGAATATATAAAAACACACATTGATATAGTAAACATATTATACCAAAACGTGGAAACCATCCGTCCAGTGGTTTTTTAGACAATTAACTCCGAACGAACCAACATTTACATTTATATATATATATATATATATATATATATATATATAAATATATATATATATATATAGAGAGAGAGAGAGAGAGAGAGAGAGAATAAATGACAAAAAATTATATTCCAAAGTTCATGATGTTCACCATCTTATAATTTATTCCTTTAAATAAGTCGATTTATACAATTCTTGCCCGTATCTGTTTCCTAGCGCAAAATCAGTCACTTAATTATTATATCAATTAGTGAATCTGTTATGTACTTAACTCATCAGAAGAAACAACAAAAAACAATCCGTCAAAAGGAATTGAAATGTGATTTTACATGGTGAAAATCCGAAAATTGGAACAGAAGCTGCAGTTACTTTTATATTTTCCATTACGCTATATTGAATTATTATCAAACAAAGTCATTAAAGACAGCTATCTGTACTAACACACACACACACACACACACACACACACACACACACACACACACACACACACACACGCACACACATATATATATATTTGTATGTATGTATATATATATATGTGTGTATATACGTGTGTGTGTGTTGTGTATGTGAGTGTGTGTATGTGTGTGTGAGTGTGTGTGTGTTTCGAACATCTGGGTCGACACATTATATATATACTAGACTACCCGTGACCCGTTGGGTCAATATGTTGTATTAGCTATGGAATTAATTTATGAGCGTGACACTTGCGCTAGTAAAGAAAATGTTTTTGTGACATAACAGAAAAATTTCTATGAAAGTATATTAAAATGAAAAACGAATATAGATAGATTTCTATTAGTCGTTCTGTTTATAATTGTTTATTTTTGAAAAAAAAAACCCTACAGCCATTGAATTATAAGTAGGTTGCCAATCTTATAGGCAAATGTGCACTGAACAGATACCAAAATACTTAAAGTTAAATTAAAATTTTCATATATCTTTAAATTTAAACGCGAAAAAAAAAAACAATTGTTACACTGAAAGCGTACATAGTAAAACAATACGTTTTATTGTGGCGTTGATTATTTATTTGTAACGCAATTTTAACAAATACATTTCCGGAGTTATTTATTCATGTTGGTAGTGTAGACGAAAATGTATGAATGTTTTTTGAAGAAAGGTGGAGAATTTTTTTTTAAAAAATGAGGAAGGCGGTGGGTAAATCGCCGTTGTAAAATACTATTATGGTTGTCAACGGGTTAAAGTAGATTTATTTTGAAGAAAATTGTGTTTAAATAACTTAAACGTAAAATGGAAATGAACGATGTAAAAAAAGTAGAAAGTATTAACAAATGTTTATTTGAATAAATTAAACGCGAAAAATGGGGCGCTGAAAATGTACACTGTAAACAATACGCTTTATTGTCGCTTTGATTATTTAGTATATAATATATATGGTGTATATATGAAACAGGTGGAGAGTTATACGTATTATTTGTAATCACATTTTTCGTTTGCTTACCATATCTTGAGTATTTTTTTCTTTTTCAATAAATTGAAGATATTCGCTTTTCTAAGGACGTCCGTTTGTTCGAACGAAACCGGTCCAGCGATTTGTGTTTATTTGTTTACGCTGTTATGGGGTTACGTTTATGTACGCATGCGCAACCGAAAATTCTAAACCGGATATTGAGTTAAAACACTCGTTACAAGGTCATTTGACTTTTATAATTATATAGATGTATGGATGTTTTAAAAGTCAAAAGCAATGCGACATCTGTCAGCAGCACAAATGCGTCATTAAAATCCGGGCAAATATGCATTAAAATAGGAAGTGATTATGTAAAAAAAAAATATGTAACAAAAAAAGATTACAAGGCTCGTCTTCGTTATGTATCTACTTTTTAAATATAGAAGACTTTACTTCTGGAACGGCTCTCGTATTTAGCTGACTTAGCAGTTATGTCAGATTTTGAGAGTTCTTTTTCTTCTCTCGACAAGGCATGCATGTATAAATAGATCAAGGACGCACATGATATCGATTAGACAGGCAAAGTAAATCGGCCGAGGTAAAATAACTTGGAAAAAAGTGTAACACATTAACGATCGATCTAGGAATGATGTTTCCATTTTCGAAAACACATTGATGGAATCTATCTATATATGAGCCAGGTACGTCCAAGGATAGAATACTGTTGCCACATCTGGGCAGGAGCTGCTAGAAAGGACTTGTCCTGCCTTGCTAGGGTTCAAAATAGACTTCATCGCCTCGTGGGAGATGCCCTTTTCTCTTCGCTGCAACCTCTTTCTCACAGAAGAGATGTTGCGAGTTTGCCTTTGCTTTATCCTTATTTTCATGGAAAGTGTTCGACTGAGCTTCAATCTATGGTCCCCACTCGCCAAACTTTCACAAGAAACACTAGACTAGCTGAAACCATTATCAATAATTCCCACCCCCCACTCTCTATATGTGCTTAAACTTACACGTAGATTCCGTGAACAAGGCTTTTATCTTAGAACTCCACGCCCGTGAAATTGTCTTCCGTTTTCCTGCTTTGCAGCTGTCTATAATATGGTTGTCTTCAAGTCTAACGTAAACAAGTTCTTGATGAACAGTTCCATATAATTTAACAAATTTACCGAACTTCCATTACTGTCGATTACCATATTGTTCATTTGACTACTGTACACTCTTTAACCCTTATCCTTGAGTGGCCTCTCGGCCTTGATATGTGGTGACGGTCATGTAAAAAAAACTCCTTCTTTTTGCTACTCAGAGGATTCACATGGTAAATGTTCACTTTCGACTATTTATGTCAAAATCTACCTGAACGAGACAATGGCGTTCGGCATAATTTTATCGTCTTCCAAGTGCAGCACGAATTACATTTTTTGTTTGGATGGTCGCTTGCATCTGTGTGAAGGTTTCGTCCGTCAGTTGTATGAGGCGATTTTAATTATGGATTTATATCACTTTATAATGATGAATATATATCTATATAGGCTAAAAGAAACTGAATGATAAATTTTAATGCAGTTCTCAATTTGATGATAAACAAGACTATGAGATGATTAGAATAGGTGCATAGAATACGTAGAATTTGTTTACTTTAAACAACAGCCCAACACATAGTTATAAGTAATGGACGATTACAATATTTTTTTTTTGTTCTGATATAATTACAAATTTTGTTCTAAAGTCCAGATTCTGATAGAAATACCGGTGACGATTCTTTTAAATCTATTGATATTTAGCTATAGAATTCATGTTTTTTTTTAAACTAATTTTTTATTTTACCGTAATACCTCGTGTAATATGTGAATGTATTTTCACAAATATAAATATACACCTCTGTTGTTTTATTTATAGATCTTAGTTTTACTAGTAGTTTAAAATTAATCACTATTTTTGTTTTATCATTAGTGACCAACAATATCCAACAAAAGTTTTAACTTCAAAAAAATAACAATGAAAACAATATTTATTGGCATCGGAAATTAGGCTATTTTATCCAATGCCGATACCAACGGCGATACATTAAAAAAAGTTTATTTTTTCCGATTTGGATTCAGATTCACCGTCCTAATACTAATTGATTTATATTGAACTGAAAGCTTACGTTTTAGTTAGCAGGCAAGTTTAGTTTGGTATTGTAATATGTATGGCTGAATGGTTCTTATGTGACGAATTATTAAAAGTTTTCCACTAAGTGAGGAACAGAATGTTTAGATTAATCGTCACAACGAGAAAGCAGAGAACTTATATTTCAGAAGTTTGTAAACGGTTTTGTAAAAAGGTCTCTCATTCGATCCATCTGACGCAATAATTATTTCAACAACGATTTTTTTAGTCTTTCACATAAAACATAATATATTGTTTATATACCAGACTAAGGCGTCCTGGATATGACCTTAAACTATATCCGATGGTAAGACGCCAGTTTGCGGGCTTCGGGAAGCGTGGAGCCACCCTTTAATTCCCATTGCTCCCAGGTCCACTCTGACGCGGAGGGGTAGTACCTGTTTGGATCCCAACTATGGGTTAAATAGACACCGACTCGAAAAAAAAAACAAACAAACAAATATATTCTATTAAAATCACTGGATTCGGAATTAAGTAACCCAAAAAAGGTTGACATGCCGTAAAATGAAACCAACAAAAAAAAAAACAAGACTTAGGTTTGGAATCCATTGTTCATTGATAAACGCATTTTTTGCGATTGAAGAAAAGATGACTCCAAACAAGAATCTATCCTTCCCTCGCTATCTAGTTTTATAATGATCGCATATTAAAGATGTCAGTATTTAATGTGTCGATTGTACAGTTCTTCAAATAAGAGATATTAGATGAGTAATAACGAAATAATCGTTCAATTTGTGACATATTATTCTTCCACGTATAAAAAAGGGAACCGATACTACGCTTTTGTTCCAACTACATTTCTCAGTCAGAAATTTAGTGATGCAGAAATAGCATCTCCACAAAAATATCAGAAAAAAGATCAATGGGGAGGATGGAAATGTGCTGATTTCTGTATCTAATTACCAATTTTTGACCTTTATACTTGCATATATTTCCTTACATTAAGTTGTGGCTTCTCTATGACAATTTCCATTAAAAAAAAGAATGCTAAATGGACAATTTCCATTAAAAAAAAGAATGCTAAATGGAATGATAGTTAGGGACAGTACATTTTTTCTTTCTTTTTGTGTGTACATCCACAAATTTCCTGGTATAAGGATATTAAAAACAAAACAACCGGACCGGAGTTTATTTGAGTTAAGAAAATAAGATTACCTTTGTCAAATAATTAGTAAACATTATCAAGTGAATTAAATGAACAAGACATAGACAATAATGCATTACGCTTTTTCAAGTTTAAATAAAATAAGAATTTATTAAATGTTATCTTCATAATATGTAATATTTGGTTATAAATGTGTGATTATGTAGTAGAAATAAGTAAAAAATATAGATTCAATTTTTTTATAAAATGTGTGACCGTAAAAAATAACGTATATACTATTCTAATACATAGTCTACGACCTTGAGTTTTATTATATATAATGCACGTTCAATAAATAATGATCTCAATCCACTTTCAGCTTAAGTGTAGCGTATGTACTGATTTATATCTCTATAATTATGTGGCACAATGCTACTGTAAACTACATGCGTTTTCTGATTTGCAGGTAGTTGAACTGTATTAGCTATGAAACAAAGTCGCGCAGTAGATTTTTTTTTTATTTGAAAAACTCGAACCGCATGAGAAAATTATACCCAAAAAAAGTAAACCCTCCTAGACTCATAGAAAGAGTTTGTTTCAAAAATGGGATAGATCAGGTAATGAATATCATTCTGTGAAATTTCCTGTGATGTCTAATGCAATAATGCTGGAAGTTGAGGATTCGAATGTGACTTCCTTTTCGTTTTACTTAGGTTCCAGTCTAATATGATCCAAAGATTTACAATTGGGTTGAAATCCGGGGATCAACTTGGCAATGGAAGCTTATTATATCTCATATCTCATGTGGTTTCAACCAATGCTGTATCACCATACCATCTTATATCTCATGTTGGCTCAACCAATGATGTATCACCATACCATCTTATATCTCATGTTGGCTCAACTAATGATGTATCACCATACCATCTTATATCTCATGTTGGCTCAACCAATGATGTATCACCATACCAGATTTACGAGGATTTCTGTTTTCCATGAATATTTTGGGTTCATTTCACCACTTGAGAATACAGCTAGGAGCATTTTTTTAATATTAAAAAAATATTCAGCAGAATAGATATTTACTTTGCACTCCACCGGGTCTCCGCGACCATGAATCCAAATTGAACCCCGTACCATAATTGACAAACTTCCATGTTTCCGCATTAACTGCAGTCTTTTAAACTGAATTTTTCCTGAAGAAGCCTCCACCCCCATACGCTTCTACTGTCGGCAAATAATACAGATCATGACTCATCAGATAATATGACATTGGTACAGAATATATTTGGACTCTCAACCATCTTACGGGCTCAATCTTTTCTTGGCTTGATATTGACAGAAGAAAAAAGAGGTTTGCTTCCCGCAGCTCTTCCATAGTAGCCTAGATGAGGAAGATACCTAATAGTTATTCAAGGATTGACACCAGTTTGTGTTGTAATGTAAGAGAATTGCATCGAGGACCCTATTCAACATTTATTTTAAAACACGCAAGCTTTTTGGAGAGTGGCTGGAAGATATTTTTGCATAATTGTCCCTTCTTCTGAATTGTACGATCACTTTATTAACAGTAGAAATGGGTATTGGCCTATTTCCTGCTATTTTGTGTTGACTCAGTGCATCTTCGTGCCGACTTACAATTCTGATAAATATGATGCTATTTTGTCTCTAGCATGCTTCAGTATTGTTTGATGCAATTTTAATGAGATACTACAAGTTATCTCGGCTACATTCTTATCTTTAAATATTGATACCAATATATTAATATTAGGAAGATATTTATTATAGTATCTCTTTTTTCTGCTGTATTTTATCTCTCTATCTACTTATCTATCTACCTATGTATCTATCTATCTATATACCTATCTACTTATATATATATATATATATATATATATATATATATACATTAATATTTAATAGGTAAGAATAAAGTTTAAACGCGAAACCTTACTTTAAACAGAAAGTGAATTTAAATATTAATATTTATGTTGTCATCCCAAACCAAATAAAAAAGAAGCAATACAACAAGAGAAGCAAGTATATTTTCTCATGAAGCAACAGCAGTAACGACGGTAAATTCTAATTAATAACCGAAAAATTGTTCTTTTTATCTGAACGAAGATATTAGCAAATAATATGCTAATGTGTTTTCTCTGATGAAAAAAAACAACATTGTTTCAAAATCCGCGGATTAAGAAAATCTAAATATTTATTTTAAACTATTTTAGCGAGCAACAAATACGTCATAATAAAAAACACTATACTTTTGGGACTATTTTACCATATTGTTCAAAAATTTTCTGGTATGTCTATTTTGTAGTTTTGCATGGCGCTTGACTCAAATTTAAGTATGGTAAGATCTTGCTATCCTATACTTTAAAGAACCCTAACATCTATTAAACTGTATGCGAAAAATAGAAAACAACTGCGTGTACAGGAAAAACTTTATTCTAGGAAAGCGATACAAAATAATTTTAAAATTGAGAATAACAATAGAAAATAAATCAAGTCAAAACAAAAAAAATAGAATACAATAAACATACATATACATAAATAATTATATATTTTCACTTTTATATATATATATATATATATATATATATATACATATATATATATATATATATATATATATATATACTAGCAATTCTGCCCGGCTTTGCTCGGGCCTTAAATACTGTGCATAACTTTATGTACATGTGTATATATTAAAAAGTGCGAATATGTAAGGTAATGCATTTATTATTTTATGCTCAAATCATATTAAAATGTTGGGCCCATGTCCAAGTAACCCACATCTAAATTTCAAGTCTTTAGACCCAAAATTTTCGAAGGAGTTTTGAAGAGTTTATAAAGGTCAGCTCTGAAAACTTTGACCATTTTTAGTCATATTTTCGTAAAAAATTGATTAAAAACTTCCTGTATGTCCGAATACCCTCTATGTAAAATTTAAAATGTTTAGATCCATAATTGGCTTAATAATTTGCTGGGAACGCCAAAGGTAAAATCTTTTTAGATTTTTACGCCTTGGAAGACACATTTTTTTTTGCAGAAAATGATTAAAAAGCTTGCCCTATGACGCCTTAACATTTATTATTCTTGGCTCAAATTGCAATATAAAGTTAGATCCATGTCCAATGAACCTATATCTAAAATTGTAAGTGTTTGGACCAAAAATTGGCGGAGAGGTTTGGTAGAGTACTCAAAGGGCGCATTGTTGAACTTTTACCCCTTAACAGCAAATTTTCTGGCCAAAAGCGGATTAAAAAGATTTTCCTAGATCTCAATATTTGATATCTAAAATCTTGAGTCTGTAGACCGAAAATTGACAGAGTTATTTGGTATGAAAATGGACATAGACAGACAGACAGACAGATATTATCACTGTTATAGACATATAGATATAGATAGATTGGACGTAAAACGTAGTAATGATTGTAAAAGTTAAAAAAAAAAATCGTGCGGCACCACCAAAAATCGAAACCAAAACGTTCAGTTCACGATTTACTTTTGAATCTGTGGTCAATGACTGGGCTATGAAGACATTTATAATGCAATGCTAAAAATTGAAACATAAACCAATAGCTACTACATTATGCATTATGCATTCGTAATACCGCCATTCGACCTTCACCTGGCAAATTTCTTACTATTTTCACTTTCACATTTTGCACCGATTTTTCCTGGATAAACCCAAAATATAAAGTTTTGCATGGATTCAAATACCTTATATATAAGGTTTCCTGTCTGCAGACCAAAATCTCTAGGAGAAGTTTGGTAGGCAAAATTTGTTAAAAAAAATATCTACGTATACATAAATATATATGGAAACAGTTCTGGGTTTACTATACCCATTTCTGTTTCTTTTTTTACGCAAATATTACGCAAGCATAAATTATGTAGAGTATCTACATTAATATAATAACGTGTCATAGTAAACTAAAGATGATCATTCCATGAGAAAACCGAAAATACTAATAGGGAATTAATTAAAATGAATGTTTAAAAGAATATGAAAATACGCTAGATCTTTTGCGAGTGAATGCAATTCCACAATCCATATATGAGGAAGTTGTATTTCCTTTTGAAATAAACACAAAGAGGATGTTAATATAAATATCAATACCCCCCCTAAAACAATTCATAGGAGTATAGATAGATTGCATTTTGTGTAAACTTAAGTGACTATATGCCAGATATATGTGGTTTACTTCCGTTTTAGAAAGTTAGTAAATTCGATGGTGGAACCTTATGGAAAAATTCAGAATTTTCAAATGCGTCGCTAAAATCTTGTTAGAATGATCTTAACCTACTTCAAATTCAGAAAAAAATATATGATCGATATTAAATGTTGATTGTTAACACTTTATAAACACGCACATGTCCGAATGTCTACACTACTCTTTCACGTAGTTTACATGAGTGTAATTAACAGTAGATATAGTTCAATCTTTTATCTTACTTTATGACAACTTACGCCTAAAAGAATATATATATATATATATATATATATATATATATATATATATATATATATATACTAGCAAAGTACCCGTCGTTGACTGGGTTCAAATACAGCCTACAGAAAATGGAATCGGATTTATGAAAGTATGGTAGGTTATGAAAAGGAAGGATTGTAAAAAGATAGCTTCGAATTTGAGGGTATCAAACCAAAGCAAAATATGATGAAAGTAAAATTAAAATAGATAAACCCCATAATTTATTATACCATACCTGTTCACACTGAAACACCTGCCACACTATTCTGTGGATTAATATTTAAAAAAAAAAACATTGTTAAACTTTGTGAAATATTTCAATTCTATGGAGGTCAGGTGCGAACTTACACCCCATAATTTTAATGTGCCATATTCCTTCAAACTGAAACATAATTATGAAAGTATACTTACGCAGATAGACATGAAAAGTCTTTATTAAAGTGTATGCCTATTTCCATTCTATGGAGGCCATGCGCGAACGCAGACCCCACAATTTTATTATGTCATCCCTATTTAAGTTTAAACATACTTATAAAAGCATTATTATGTACATCTATATCAAAAATACTTGTAAACGGTTTTTTTTAATGTTTTACTTTTTTATTTCCATACTTTGTGGACCAGGCGTTTACACAGACCCCACAATTTTAATGAATCATCATTATGTCAGATAAAACATACCCAAATCTATGTCTCGATACTTCGTCTATCATGTATCTATGTAATCAGTTTTTTTTTAAATAGTCAATCATATAGGAGCCTATTCGTGATCAGACACACATACAGACGTTTAGCTTTATATATATATATATATATATATATATATATATATATATATATATATATACATATATATATACTAAATTCTATTTAAATCCCCACAATGGAAATTGTGTAACTTAATATGAAAAAATAATATGAAAAAAAAGAAAAGCCAGTCATATAACATCCTATCTATGACTAACAATTTAAAAATGAGCTTAAGTTCTATCTGGACATTTCAATCTTTTTTGTTTTTGTTTTTAGAATATCCCGAACGTACTTTATAGAAACTGTTATTCTATGCCCTAGTTCTCTGATCAATCTTTATTCCCCATGCGAATATCTATAAGTGAATATAATCGGTTCCATATATCAAACTTGATCGAAGCCTCAAGTTGAAATTACATCGAAAATCGAACTGGACAAGGAATTCTTTCGCTATTAATCCACGGGATCATAGCCGCAATTTCATTGGTGTAGGAGCGGTTACTATGAACAGAATATACATTTTAGTCCGAAGTTTGATTTTCAACTACTCTGTAATATTGAAATCTGGCCTAGCTATGCCATGATTAGAACGCTTTTAGTTACAATGATTCTGATCAAGATTTGTAACTATTGATCAAGTTATTTAGACGACAGGCTCTACACAATAAACAAATATACTTACAATTCAACATATAATATGCACTTCTTAGCGATATTAATGTTTGAATATATTACATAATAATTATAATGCAATAACTCCCTTCCGTCCGTGTCCCTTATTTGCGTGTGTGTATGCCACCATAAACTGCCTACACACCCACTTAGTGAGGAGGGCAAAGGATGATAGGAAGATCGAAGAGACACAGTGCTAGCAAGAGATCTGCTGGATGAGTGTAAAAACGACTGGGACCGAGTTGAGTCTCATTATCACGCAAATTTCAGTGATTATCATTGGTCGCTGATAACATGAATCCATTGGTAAACGTCCGTTGCGATAACGCTAATTAACCTGCAATGGTTATCGAAATAGATGGAGGTACTGGAGATCTGGGGTGACTTGTTGTCACTCAGACTCTAGAGAAACGTCCTGAGTTGTCCTCAAAGAGAAATCATTGATGATACCCTGTGTGATTACTCCTTGTGAGTAAATAACAATAATCATAATAAGAACGTGAAAAATAGGGGGGGGGCGTGAATAAAAATAATTATAACAAAAATCGAAAAAAGAAGAAAAATTATTAATAATAATTCATTAATATGAGTGAAATATTAATCAACTTCTGCGAACATGTTAAAATAAATATTAATAATTTTGCAAACACAAGTTTCTTAAAATAAACACTTTTTGTAAGAAAGAAAATAAGCGAAATACAACTTGGAAATAATTGGTTATCTCAAAAAAATAATGCGAATCGGCATCTCGAATTTAAATGATAAATCCGTACGAAATATAGCAAAAATTTACAGAATTATTTTGAAATTTGTGTGTGTGTTTTAAAAGAAATTGGAACCCTTAATGCCATTGATAATACCAAATATACAATTCGACTTCGACATCATTAATTGAATGTTTACCGACACGAAGAATAAACTGTTGTGCTTATGAGATCGTTATCCTAACCGTAAACATGGCAACGTAAATTGTATGTAAATGTACTTATTATTGCTAAGAATAGGAACTGCGAATGCATCAATAAATATAGTACCGGATTATTAAATAATCATTATTAATCTGCAAAATTATTTTTAATGGAAATCACTCAAGACCATTTCTGAAATGACTTTATTATACAAGAACGAAAGACAATTACCGAAATACAATAGATGTCTCTTAATATTCGTCCTGAAATATACCAACTCTCCAGGAGAAAAAAGGAGTAAGACTAAAGAGAGATTAACAAGTTGCAGGTGTTAGAATGAAGCTACAATAAAAAAGATGATTACAATGATGTATAAAACAATGGAATAATTAGACTTTTGAATCAAAAAATTTTGAACAAATAAGCACACACTACTTTAGACAATTCTGACGAGAATAATAATTGTAAAAGATAGTATTTAGATGCAGAGAATGCAGATTTGAAATTAGGGATTATTATACGTTAACCTTGATTAGGAAATAAATCATGAATACATTGACACCCGGGCAGCGTTTTCAAATTGTGCAAATTTATTTTGAAAATCATTTCGGGGCATTTTGTAAACGAATAATTCCACAAAACTCAATTGTCAACAGGCACACATATTTGTGCAATGTTACCCCAATTAGATTATCCCCACTGGGTACATCTAAAGTGTCATAGCGACGCCGATAAAACAGATTCAATAGACTACTTGAAAGATAATATCCGACATGCTAGTGCCGAAATGCATCCTCATTTAATGCGTTAACATTTTGAAAGTTAGAGTGATATATTAATACGTTTTTTTTGTTTTTTTTTACACGTTAGTCACCACTTATCAGGGCCCGGAAGCAACTCAGGGATAAGGGTTATTGCAAGTACATTACTTTAGTCTGGAGATTTGATGAAGTGTTTACTTAAGGGAACGGTTCATTAGGAATTTGTTAACGTTGGACTTGAAGACATCCAAGTTGTAGTCAGGTGGTAAGCAGGCAGACGGAACAGAGTTCTACAGGCATGCAGTTCCAAGAAAGAAGCTGGGTATACACGCGAAATTGTATTTGCATTATTAATGCCATCGTTTTCGTTTTGTATTAACCACATACTTTGGATAATAAAAATATTTTCCTGTGATTTATTTTAATTTCAATTTCACCCACTCTGAACACACATCCTTTATTTATAGAACGTATACACATAAGCAATATCAGTCCTTTGAGAATGAATGTGTTTAGTAAATGAAAATATAATAGTTGATCCGATTTCCGATACATTTATGCACGTCATCAAGAAAGTATAGCTGAGGCAACTATTCCAAATATAACTATACCATCTAGAACTCGGGCGGCAAGCTATTCGCGACCGTAAAATACGCTTAAATATTGAATTTTAATTTCGTATATATGATTATAAAGTCGGGATTCCAATAGTAGAAAAAAATATTTGGTGCCATCAGCTAGAATTTAAAACCAAAGCATAACCGCATCGTTCAAAGCTGGTGACGTTACCACTGTTCCAATGTAACGCGCATATGAACTAATTACAATAACAATAACGAAAACTAAGATAAATGTACAAAATGTATAACGATGTTTTTCAATTTGGACACAATTTTTACCCCTTATAAACGTTTTTTACCAGCTAAAGACCCATAGGAGAACGGCCCATACAAAATGCAACCATCTGCGACGTTTAGTTTCAGAGAGATAGACTTGGAAAACACGGGGGCAGATAAACAGACAGAAAAAAAAAAACATAGTGAATTTTATGAATTGGATTAATCTCTATAAAAATGAAATTAAAGAGTGCAACAGTAAATATTTTCCGAGATACTCTAAATCAGGAATCTATGTATATTTATTAGTAATATTGATTTTCGATGAGTGTTTATTTAAAAAAAAAAATATGGAATAAGTAAATGAATGAATAGAAATTTAAGAGTTGACATTAGATTCTCCGTAAAATATAAACTACATTATGTCTTCCTATTTGACTTATTTTCTAGTTTAGCATAGATATGTATCATAAATCGTTTGCCTATTACCTATTCAGTAAATTAATTGCTTTTATTATTTGCCCGTCTGTTTTCATCTTTGATGTTTTTTCATTTCACATTGCCGAAGCGTGGCTCAATGGTTAAGAGTTAAAGTATAAGTTCGAAATAGAAGCTTTCTGGCGATTTAAAATTCAGGCCTTTGTGAAAGCAGTACACAGAATGCATTTTCAATTTGCTCAAAACTGCAACTTAGTCAAGACTGACGGTAAGAAACGTAGATATATCAGTGTATAAATAATTAGATCTGTTCGAAATTGAGTACATGAATCTCCAATTTCGACACGACCGACCCAGGGACAAAATACATCTTACAATGCACCTATTTACTATGCCTCCCCACGGGACAGAGTTAGACACCAGGGTCGTTTTTTAACGTGGAGAAAAGGTACAAAAATAAAAATTGTCTCAGTCGTGAAGGATTTCTCTTCCACCGAAAGAGAACAAGAAATAGAAGTGCAGCATCTGAAGAACAGATGGTATTTATTTGCTCCCCCACTGAGCAAATTAGGCACAAGGCCAATTTTTAATGTAAGGAGTGAAGGGAGGGGGAAGGGAAAAGGGGGACCAGCTCCCGAGAGGAGGGAAATGGGAGCTGGTTAAAGGTCAAGCATGTGGGGTTGCCCCCACATCTGGTCTTTGCTAGTCATAGCTAGTCATAGCTTGCAGCATCTGCCGGAACAGATACTACACTTTGATCTTGTTCCGAAGGCCAAGTATACAATGTAATTATAGATGTTATTAAACGCAAGAAACCAGCATAAAAATAGAATTCGGTTTACTTGAAAGCTGGATAATAAGTGATTCAGCTGGCATTTGTTTTAGGCTTTGATGTTAGCTGGTTTGGCCTTCCTTTTGGCTTCGCCTCAATTCGCTTTATATTAATATTTATTTTGGATCTTTTTGATGATAAAATGAAACTCTACTTTCATATTAATTAAAGTCCAAACGTTCGGATTATGAGAGCTTTGTGTATAACACATCCTTCAATAATTCTGGACCCATATGCTTCTCTCGTATCAAATATTATAGGTGTGCGAAAAGACGACAAAGGAAAACTCGCACCGTTCTAGTGAAATATAGATATACAATAATTTATCCCTTATATATATATATATATATATATATATATATATATATATATATATATATATATGCACTAAAGAATCCCGAAAGAGTGAAACACTAGTGTCTCTAGATATTTAATTATTATAGTAAAAAAATGATTATAACAGCCCCTTTAAGAAATTCATTTCTTATCCTTGAGCACTTTCAGTTGAATTAAAGTCGGTCAATTTAGCTCTTATGCATAGATAATCGTATAACGATTAGATAACTCTCTGACTGACGTAAATGAACATTTAAAATTAAAATGTTTAAATTCAACGCTATTTCACGTGGTTAATGGTAGTTGAATGGATACGGTCTCCGCTAATCGAGCCACAGATATCTCGTGTTGCGGGTTCGAATCTGAAGAATTCCGAAGATGAAACACTAGTGTCTGTAGGTATTTAATTATTATAGTACAAGATAATTATATATATATATATATATATATATATATATATATATATATATATATATATATATATATAACTACTTAATTTACTCACATAAAATTAATATACGAAAGTATAGATTTATGCGTAATCTTAAAGTATACTTCAAGAGCGGGCAACATGTAGCTAGAGCTAGTTAGTAAGTTACTATATATATAGTATCCTTTTTATATGCAAAAACAATAGAAAATAAACAAATAAATTAATTAATAAACACGAACAAACATAAACGACCACACATATATGTATGTATGTATATATATATGTATATGTATATATGTGCATATATGTATGTACACATATATATTTATATATAAACTAACAATAAAAAATAAAAAAAACGCAAATGAAAAATTCGTTTGATTTGGCGATGTGTGCCAAGGAATCTGCAGAGACATCAGATCTTGTGGGATTATTCATTCTATATACCCTCACAAGCATATTTGATACTACGGATTTCGGCCTATATAGAGATGACGGACTAGCTATAATAAAAAAAACTCCAACAAAGTCAAGGGAGATAACTTTAAGAAAATCATACACAAGGAAATGAAAAAATAAGGCCTAAAAGCAGACGTATCAGCTAACATAAAAATAACACACTTCCTGGACGTTACGTTAAACTTAGATAAAACACATATTGACCTTACTTAAAAGATAACGCTACTCCAATATATGTAAACCCTAAGTCCAATTACCCACCATCAATTATAAAACAGATCTATAACTCGATCGTAAGTAGACTCAGTAATAACTCAATCGATGAAAATCCATTTAACAGGTCAACCAATATCTACGAAACGGCCCTAAAAAATAGTGGATACAAAAATATCGATGTCAAATATAAGAAAGAAAACACCAATAACTATAATAAAATTAAAAATAGAAGAAAAATAACTATAATTTGGTAGACGGGCCCATACAATTAAATGGTAAAAACAAAACTTGGCAAGAAATTTCTAGATCTTATTGAAATACACTTTCCCGCAACCAACCCTTTACAAAAAATCTTCAATAAAAATACATTACAGTTATCCTACAGTTGTTGCGAACATTTAGAGATGAAAATTAAAGCACATAATAACAAAATACTAAATAAAACAATGTAAACAAAAACAAAATAAACAATAAAAAAGTAAACATCATGACAAAAATAAAACTAATACTAGTAGAATAGTAATAATAATAACAATAATAATACTAACAATAATAATAATAATAATAATAAACATACTACTATAACAACAACAACTACTACTACAACTACTACTACTAATAATAATAATAATCATAAACCTACCCCGGACAAGAACAACCATACTATACATAAAAATACTAATAACGAACAAGATAAATTCAACTGTAGACACCGCACACTTTGCCCAGTTCAAAATAAATGTATAACCAAAAGCGTCGTTTATTAGGCAACAATATTTGCGAAAGAAAACCCGAATAACAAGAAATATTACGTAGGTATGACTTCTTTAGATTTCAAAACCCAATACTATAACCACAAAAGTACATTCAACAATAAAAAACACCGTATGAAAAGAACAATAGCGAATAAATACTAGGAACCCAAAGAAAGCGGACATTCACCGGTAGTCGAATGGAAAATAATAAGACAAGCTACCACGTGTAGGGACCTAGACGACCCATGTAGATTATGCCTTCATGAAAAATTTGCTATCCTGTACTTTAAAGAGCCCCAACATCTCTTAAACTGTAGAAGAGAAATAGCAAATAACTGTGTTCACAAGATAAAATTTACTCTAGGATAGAGATACAAAATAGTTTTAAAACTAACAAAAACCATAGAAAATAAACTAATAAATAAATTAAATAAACATGAATACACATAAACGATCATATATATATATATATATATATATATATATATGTGTGTGTGTGTGTGTGTGTGAGTTGTGCATATATGTATGTACATATATATATATATATTATTATATAAACTAACAAAAAAATAAAAAAATTAAAAAAACACTAACCTTGTTTTAAAACAGATCCTTTGTCCGATAAGATGCATGCCAATTTGCTGAATGGAAGGGCACGATGGATACTAGAAAGGTGATTGGCTAACTAAAATCTCAATAGAAGAGGAGCATATAAAAACGATGAACAACCACAGAATTCGCGCATAATCCTGAAGAGTCTTAGAGTTGATGAAACGCGGAATATTCAGTGTAGCTTAATCGCCATACATATTTTATAAATTACTATATACATATATATATATATATATATATATATATATATATATATATATGAACTAGCAACACGTACCGGACGGTACCGTCTATTGACTTTCTATAGTCCTGTACAATCACTAATTACCGAGTCCAAGCCGTAGTGCCCCGAACACCTTCTAGGAAATACCCTGGAAGTTCCAATGCCTTTATAGACATTCACGCCCATATTTGCATCAGTCCTCATTGAATGTTCATTTGCCGTTTAAGGCTGAGGCCAGCCGTTTTATTTTCGAGTTACACACTGATTGCAAATGTGTATTTCATTGCATATGAAGTAACGCCTGTGCTTGAAACTTTTTATAGTGAGCAAAGGCTTTGCACTGAGACAATCCCAGTCTCTAAACAACGGTCACATTAAACCAAAAAGAAGAGCAAGTCAATATGTATATATACATGGATATATGTATATATATATATATGTATATATATATATATATATATATATATATATATATATATATCTACATGTATACACACATATACAGTTATACATGACTATGCACATGTATATATATATATATATGTATATAGATGCATATATGTGTATATGTATATGGGTACATATATATGCATACATCTATATGTATATATATATATATATATATATATGTATGTGTGTGTGTGTATACGAAGCTCCTTACAAAGCTAATGCCCTTCATTGTTAATTAAAATGCAAACGAAATACAATGAGGGAAGTGCTTCTCTTAAAGCGGGTCATATTTCGTGCTTAAGAAATTATTTTTCTACATAGTCATTCTCATGCTTTATGCAATGAGGTGAGGGTTGTGCATGTTGTTTCTATATTAGACGGCTTTTTTTTTTTGCTCGGATGACTTCAACGACTGACCTTTATTTCTGACAGAGATTTCGTTTTGAGGGCCTCACGCCGTCAATATTTGAGTGCGGACGATGGAACTTGTAAGTTAAGATTGCACGAGTTTATTAACTATAATAATGCTATTTTCCATCTTCTAAATATATAAAAAAAATATGATGGATCGCGGTATACAGATGCATCGTTAATGCCATTTTGCTCCAGGTGTTAAAATATCAGGAGACGGTTTTACAGTTGAAATATATACTATGGGAAACAGAATGTAAGATACAGAAAGTGAGATAGAATAAGGGAGAAAGAAACATTCAGAGAATAAGAGAGACAAAGTGAGTAAATATAAAAGAAGAGTGGGAAAGAACGACAAGGATAAAATGAAGGAGAAAATACCAAAATCGATTTAGGAACACAAGAATCTTAAACAAAAAAATTATAAAATATATAAAAATTTGAAACTTCCGGCTTTCCTCAGATTATGTTTTCCGGCATTTGATTCGGCATTCAAAAACAAATCAATAATATAAGAACACATTTTTAATAATGTTTAAAAAGCAGATACATTTCAACGGAAATTTAAACAGACAAAATAAAAGTATGTAAAAGGAAAAAAAAGTAATAACTATGTAAGCATATTTATTTCTTAACTGCATAAAGGTTAACGTCTCTAAAAATTACATATAAAAGAAATTCTCCATCTTAGATTATTAACCAACATTGCAGATAAAATTTTTACATATTATTTTTATATTCTTTTGTTATTATTTGTCTTATACATTTTGAATGAATATATGTTTGAACCGTAATCTTATGGAAGTGCAGTCGAGTAATATTTTCTGTTGAATATATAAATCTATCGACATAATTAATAGTACGATAACTGCATGATAAAACTTTAGCTATAAAATTAGTCTGAGATGAGAGAAAGTTCATAAGAATAACGACGTCGGAAAAAAAGATACTTAATTGCCGATGCAATCATCTACCTGTAATAGAACCGGGTACGTCCTAAAATTTAGTATTCAGTCCAATCCTGCATTGACAAAATTACGAAACCCGCCTCAAACCCTACGATTTGATGCCTTTTTCTTTCCTACAACCTCTTTTCCAGAAAAAAGACGTTGCCAGCTTCTCTCTACTTTATAGGTATGCTCATAACAAGTGCGCGTCTCCGCTTCAATCTGTAGTCCAGCTTGCCAAAGTTCCCCAAGAACATTCTGCTCACTAAAAGGAACATCAAAAGTGTCCCCAAGTATCTATATATGTTATTAAGCTAAATCAATCCTCTGAACAGAGATTATTTCTTAGAATTATCTGCCCGTGGAATTCTGGTCTGCTGGTCTGCTTGCCAACTGATTAAAATGGAGTCATCTTCAGATCCAATCCTAATGCTGGTTGAGCCGACACACCTGAGCCCTATTCCTATTCCTGGAGTGGCTTTTATACCTTGATAAGTTATGACTACCTTGTGAAAAACCGGCTCATCTCTGTTATTCATACATCTTGTCGTCGATTACGCATTGCTACTGGAATTGCTGAGAAAGTTCGGGATACAAACACGCATACACACACACATTAACACATACAAATATATATATATATGTATATGTATATGTATATATATATGTGTGTATGTGTGTGTGTGTGTGTGCGTTTAATAGTGGGCTGGCAAGGCCACAAGGTAGACAACCAAGCAAAGAAAAACCCTAAGCTAAATTTATCCCAAAGCAGCAAAAGTGCAGCTAGCGTACTACGACGTTATATATATAAAATGTATGGAAAATTTTGAAATTGTTTAGCTTGAAAAAGTAGTATATATATAGAGAGAGAGAAAAAAAGAGAGATAAAGTCAGAAAGAGAGAGAGGGGGATAGAAGCGCAGTGAGACAGATAAAAACAGAGTAATAGATAAATATACTACACTTTTTGCCAATTTTATAAGTTCCGAATTTCAGCGATCCGTATTTAACAGATAAAGAATCATTTGAAAGTTAATGATCTGAAATGTCTAGTTTGCTCATTAAGGTCACACATTAAGGGACATAGAATGTTTGTCTAAATGGTGGAGTATCTTATATAGAAAAGTGATCATTTAATTTTTGTAACTATAATTATTTTAACTATATTTTGTTTCATATCTTGGACACTACTCGTTTCCTGGAATTTTAAACGTTACTTACATTTTAATCGATCTCGAAAACCTAAAATAGTTTTTATTTATATGATCTTTTGAAAGTGGAAAGATATCTTTCAATCATAGTCATTTGTTTTCCTAATTTTTCATATGAATTAAAAAATATCTGATATTTCCCCAAATCCTCTGGCCTTGAAGAAGAGGAGACTAAATCATGCTGCTATGGTTTCAAATGATATTAAATAACAACAAGGTGAGACTTTATTCATATTTTTAATTGTTATATCTACCCTCTTTGGTTTTCATACATGAAGTGAATTACACAATGTATAAAAATTATTTGATACTGGAGTTATTTATAATCATTCGTTATTTCCAAAAAAAGGGGAGAACAGAATTATGAGAAATACTTGGAAGCAAGTCTCGGCTGTTTTTGCAACCAAGTTTTATTCGCTCCTCCATCAATGCCAGCTATTTTGAGGATATATATATATATATATATATATACTAGCAAGGGTATCGAGCGTGCCCCGGGTGTTTGTAGGTATGTGTGTAAGGGGGATAAAGTAAAGAATAAATAACCCTCCGATTCGATTAAGTCCATGGCTCCTTTCACCCAGCATAACGCATAGAACGAGAAAGAACGATAAAATTCCATTCCAGTTTTTTGAAGCAACTACAAAACGAAATGAAACGGAAATGATGTTTTATACGTTTATTTTTTTTAAATCGAAAGAATCGTTTTTCTTTTTGGTTTAGCGTATAAGTGTTGCGAAAAAAATGTTAATTAAGCAACGTAAAAGTAAACGTCGGATAAGAATTAATGGTTTTGGGAATGTCGCTATCAGTTAATTCCGTGGTGCGTTTCACCCAATGGAAAGTATAGAACGGAAAGCCACGGTGATATTCCATTCCAGTTTGTTAAGCAACTACGAAGTACAGAAAACCGAAACCGGCGGTCGTTCGTAACTGTCCCTTGTGAACGATCCCGCAACAGTGAAAATAGGTAGCAAGGAAGGAGGAATTAATTAGAGAGAAAAAATGTTACTCCTTCCATTTAGTTTCATCGATTTTGGCAGGGAAGTCTCAGCAGAAAAAATATAGGAATCTATGATTATCGAGGAAGTGGAGAGGTAATATACCTATAACACACCTCAGATATTGTGCTGCAGTTTGAGCATATTATATTTGCATGTATTTGTCTTGATTTTTTATCCTATTAAGGTAAAAATCCAAGGGGAAAATGAATTCATGTTAATATATATATATATATATATATATATATATATATATATATATATATATATATTCTAATTTCTATATTTTTCGCAATATAATAGCTATTTATTTCTGGGAAGCCTAATGAAAATATCGGATCGTTGACTCGAGTCGGTAATCGAAATGTGTTTATCCACGTAGATTAAAAACGGTAATAAAACACAGACACACATACATATGTACACAACACACACACACACCTATATATATATATATATATATATATATATATATATATATATATATATATATATATATATATATATATATATATATATATTTAAGGTTTTGCACAAGTTATGCCTCCGTTTTGGTATATCTTGCTTGAATGAATCAGATAGATTAAAAATTGCATTTTTATGGTGACTAAACTTTGGCATTCCTAACTAATGATTTTTATTTCTCTGTTGCAGATATTGGCAGTGTGAAGCACTAAAATGCCTGTTTAAAAATCCGAAATGCGCCATTAGATTCCTGGCAGAAGTGCAGTGAATATGATCCTGAATAGGTAAAAAAATAAATTCGGAACAAAAAAAAGGGTCGTTCCATTTAATAGTACAACTTATGTGTCAGTTCAAATTTTGAGTTCAAATATGAGGTCATATTCTTATTTTAAAATATTTTTATAACGCGTTTCGAGCTTAGGTGTGCTCTCTTCAGATGTTTTCGTAAAAAGGTTTTCTTTAAAATGGGAGTTTGAAAAGTTATTTTTACATCTGCTGATACTAAATGTGTTTTTCAGAGTGATGTGGTCTCAGATATCCTGTCTCCGACCGTAAGTGTTCAAAGTGTCCGGTCAAAGTTAGATTCAAAGAGGGCGCTTTTGGTCCATTTGGTGAAGGTTTTTATGTTTTTTTTACCTTTTTTTAGACTTTCTTTCCCCATGTATAGCACACACTCACACACAATCACACGCGCATACATATACATACATGTACATTTATACATGCTTGCGCACGCAGGTACGTAAACATATACACACGCACATAATAGAAATATACGTTGGAGCATACATATATACATACCCACCTACACACTAACACACGCACTCAAACACATCCACCACTAACACGTCAGGCACATATTGGTTACTTTTATTTTCCCAACCAAAACACGCATGCATACATGCACTTAATCATTCAAACACGTTCCCACGTATATTTATATGTATGTGCGTGTGTATATGTCTACATGCCTGCGTGCGTGTGCATGTGTGCATGTACATGTATGTATATGTATGCGTGTGTGATTGTGTGTGAGTGTGTGCTATGCATGGGGAAAGAAAGTCTTTAAAAAACCCTAAAAAAAGATTTCCCTAACAAACAGAAAAACACAAAAGAACAAAACAGCTACTTCGAAAATCTCTGGAACCTTAACCTGCAAAAAAAAAACAAAACCACTAGCAACCTCACACATAAGCGAAAACAAGCACTCAAAAAGATCCATAATAATAATGACATAATAATAAAAGAAGCAGACAAAGGCAGTGCCGTAGTAATCATGGACAAAACGTATTATGAAACAAAAATTACAGAATTACTGGATGACAAACCCTACTATAAAACCATTAGTACCAACATAGATAACACCAACATGTCAAAAATCACAAGACTTTGTACAACACACAACAACATATTAAAAAGGAAAGAAAACGGCATCCTCACAAATTTCATTACAAAGACCAACAACTTCTACGGACTGCCTAAAATACACAAATCGGGCGTAATAAAACTTGCCATTGATACACAAAACTCAGAATATATTAGCGCTCAAAACCCTAGTGGCCTTACATTTAGCCCCATTGTAGCAGGACGCGCCTGTCCGACAAGCAGACTTAGCAACTTATAGACCTCTTATTACAACCTTTAACAGATCAAGTTAAGCGCAACATAAGGGGCGACATCCATTTTCTTACTACCTTACCAAATACAGTAGAAAACGGGACACTATTAGTTACATTTGACGTTAGCAGTTTATATAGCAATATACCCCATGAATTAGGAAAAGAAACAATAATATTTTGGATCAACAGACAGGCACTAAAAACTTCTACCAACATATACAAGGTAGGCTGTATGAATATGTATGTGTATGTGTGATTGTGGATGCATGTGTCCATATATATGTGGGTGGATGAATGTATACGCATCTTTATGCGTGTGGGTGTATATATATACATATGTATGCATATGTATGAGTGGGTAATGTGTTCGTGTTGATATGGATATACGCATATGTGTGAGCCCCTGCATATGTCTCTCTATGTATGTGCATATGTGTGTATGTATGTGTATGTGCCTACATAGTATGTGAATGTGTGTGAGTGTGTATGTACATACATGCATATATATGTGTATGTGCGTGTATATGTGTGTATATGTATCTTCTCCTACCTATTCTCCATCTTACTTGTGCGGGTGTGCGTGCACTTATGTTTGAATGATTAAGTGCATGTATGCATGCGTGATTTGGTTGGGAAAACAAAAGTAACCAATATGTGCCTGACGTGTCTGCGTACGTAAGCATGCATACATGTACATGTATGTACATGTATGCGTGTGTGATAGTGTGTGAGTGTGTGCTATACATGGGGAGAGAAAGTCTTTAAAAAACATAAAAAAACATTAAAAAAAACCTTCACCAAATGGACCAAAAGCGCCCTCTTTGAATCTAACTTTGACCGGACACTGTGAACACTTACGGTTGGAGACTGCATCACTCTGAAAAACACATTTATTATAAGCAGATGTAAAAATAACTTTTCAAACTCCCATTTTAAAGAAAAACATTTTACGAAAACATCTGAAGAGAGCACACCTAAGCTCGAAACGCGTTATAAAAATATGATAGAAACCTTTAAAAAAAACACTATTGTTGATGGCTACACTCTTTTCAATATACATTTTTCTCTCGTTGGAACTACACAACCATCATTATATATATATATATATATATATATATATATATATATATATATATATATATATCTGTGTGTGTATGAGCAAACATTTCTAATTATAATAGAATTCTTAGTGTCAGCCACACCTTCTATCCTATCAAATTTTCTAAAAGTCCATTTTGCGTTTATCCACGTGTATCAGGGGTGTCATCTATACATGATCGAATCATCAGCCGCCGGTGAAAATAGAAAATGGATGGAAAACCGAAGAAAATTTGTAAAGGTCAGGAGGTAACCGAGAAACCGGCATTACAAATTAGTCAGACGCCAAGAGAACATTTTAGATAATGTCCCAGAAAAATGCCAACAAATCAAAATATCCACGCTATTACTGACCTCACACGCAATGATATAATCTTTAGATTCCTCTGGCTTCACGAATATGCCTCGTAGCACTTTCAACTTTCCGATACAGACTCCAGTGCTTTCAATGAACTTTATCCAGAGGCATTATTGATATCAGTCCAACTAGATTTTACAAAAGGGCATCCAAACACACAACTGACTATTTTTTATATATATTTTCAGCGTTGTAGAGCAGTTATTTCCCAAAAAATAAATCATCCTCAAAATTCTTTTAGCAAAAATGAATATAAATTCATTCTATTTGTTTAAATATTTGTACAATACATTTTGTCTTTTACTTCCAAAACAATTTACATGTAAATATAGTTTTACAAGCATTTTGTATTTAAACAGAAGAATAGTGGAAAGAGCAAAAAGAGAACATATAGAAAAAAGCTGCAACAGACAGTACATAAATCTGTGACGTGCACAAGGATAGACTTTCTAAGACATATCAGGCGGTACAATTCGCAATCGAGCGAATAAGTAGCGCTCCTGAACATTCCAACACTTTTACGGTGTTATGTTAGTTATTTCTCAAAAAAGATTAAAAGCATTTTCCAAGTATACATACGCTCGCTCACACAGACGAACATGCACACCCACACACACATACACA
Organism: Euprymna scolopes; assembly: GCF_053919585.1. NCBI lineage: Eukaryota > Metazoa > Mollusca > Cephalopoda > Sepiida > Sepiolidae > Euprymna > Euprymna scolopes. Next base: position 34,304,600 of record NC_136504.1, on the reverse strand, counting down.
CACACACACATATATATATATGTATATATAAATTATGTTTATAAATATACTAAATATAAAATATATGTATTTTATTGATTGCTTAAACTTATTATTAATCAAATAAAATATACAAATAATGTGGTTAAAATGGGTATATACAACGCACTATTATCTATGTATGATATGTTAAATGAACTTACAATATTTGTACAAAAATGAAGCACACACTGACACGCACACATACACACACATATATATGTAAATGTATATATTTATATATGTATATATATATATATATATATATATATAGAGAGAGAGAGAGAGAGAGACAGACAGACAGAGAGATAGACAGGCAGACTGACAGACAGACAGAGGTATATTGCAAATATGTACATATACTTATGTGGAATATTCTCTGGTATACACATTTCCTATGTCATAACATGTTTAATCTGTAAAATCCGATTTATATTATTGTGCTATCCCATTTTAAGCGGGGATCAATTATAATCGCTTCCGTATTTTAACAATGTCAATGGTGTAACTTTACTTATAGACACTTGATTTCTCTCTTACGTTTTCTATCTCTCTCCCTCTACCCACTAATGTATCTATGTCGTCATCTTTCACTTTTACCCACACATAAAGAAGCTCACACTATTCGGCAGTTACCTATTTTACCGTCACAATGTTTTCAATTTATTTTCTAGATTACTTTCTGCAAAAAAAAAAGCATGGTATTTATGTTGTTTGTCTCTGTCTGCATTAAATACTAAAATTGCTTTTTTGCAGAATAATCTTTTTGCATTTACTAATTACTTCTAAAGTTCTGTATTTTTTTTTATCGTCGTAGATATTTTCTTGAGCGTTTTAGTATAAGGATGCGATGGTTAAAATTGTACGAATGGATAAGTTTATAGATCATTTTTAATGCTATACGGCTAATATCAGAAGAACATATTATGCAGATTTACATACGATCACAAAAATACATATTTTACCAACGCACTGTTTAGCTTTGATTTTACTGTCAACTAGACATGTCTAGGTTTGGATGTATAGGGCTAGTGCAACATCATCGCTTAGCTATTTTGACCAGGATTTACGGGTTAGAAGTGAAAATTGACAGACAGCAAAGATTGAACACAGAGAGCGGGCGTAACTTTAAACAGTTTTTATTTACTTTGTTTGCAAACATTGTTAGTATGTTGAAGTTTTCCCGTACCATGAGTGAGAACCTACATTTGTGCTTGTTTAGGCAAATACTACATCCGGGTGCAAATGGGGTTATCATTGTTAAAACTTGCCGTTTTGACAGGTTAATGTCAAAGGGTTGAGTCAAGAACTATCACAAATTTAACGGTTGTTTCCGTGGGAATCGATGAATCGTACAATAACGGTTAATGCACCTGTTCGATTTGGTTGAATTCTATGATTGGATTTTAGTAAGGGTGACTTTGCCCAAATTAACTCACGTTACAATAAAAGGCCAGGACCTAGTGTTATATATTCAATCATCGAAGTTATCCTTGAGGGGTACCAAATTGAGCTTTCGTTACATTTGAATATGTTATATAGAGTTCTACATTTAGGGGCACATTTTACGTTTTCTATATAACATAAGAAAGATTCCGTGTGATTGTCTCTAACATAAATGGTTGTGTGTTTGATTAGCATAAAGGGAATCGTGTGTGTGACATGTAATTTCTGAACCTACCTCTGTTCTCGCTGTTGAACCATCTGGCAATTTCTCATCCTGGAGGGAGACTTGATACCTGTTTGACGAAGATTTTTCACTCCAAGACGATGAAATGGTTTTATAGTTTTTTTTATTTCACTTTCCCCAGAGGTTCTGCAGAAGTGGAAGTGAAATCGGCTTGTGTTAGTTCTTCTTCACACACGTCAGCGTTCGTCTCCCCCCTCCCCAGAGGGGGAGACCACGGAAAACGTCCTTCTTCTTCAAAGCCCAAATCAAATCTCCCCGATATAGCCAACCACGTCACACATACGTAATTTGGTCAGCTGACCTTTGGTTCTGGTAAACGTGTCTACCTCCACGTTTACTCACCTCTCTCTCTCTCTCTCTCCCTCTCCCTCTCTCTCTCTCCCTCTCTATTCTCTTATAGAGACACAGAGAGAGAAAACAGAAAGAGTAAGTAAGCCAGAGAGGGGGGGGAGATATGCTCGTTAACACTAGCAAAAAATCAAGAACAAAGAACTAGAACAAGAACACACTTAACGAGTGTACGATCCTTAAGTCATACCTTGTCGTTTCTTTCTCCACATTTTTGATAATAGCTATAGCCGCGACTGATACGAAAAAATACCGTTCCCACACCAATACCTTGAAAAAAAATCAGAAAGAGACAACCAATGTACGGAGTTTTGTGTATGAATCCAATTATTATACCAAAAAATCAACTTCGCCATCTACAATGTATAACATTTTCAAACAGTAAGTGTATCGTAATAAACCGTCATCGTTATTCTAATCGTTATCACCGTTTTAATCGTCATCATAATCGTCAGAATCATCATCAGTATCATCATCGTAATCAAAATCGTCATGTCATCATCATTATCGTCGTCAGTTAAATCATCATTTTAATAAGAGTAACAATTTATATTGTGATTCTTTTTCGTCTTCTTATATATATCTTTTTCGGTTCGTTTACATCTATATATATATATATATATACACATATATATATATATACATATTAATGCATATATATGTGTGTGTGTATTTGTGTGTGTGGGTGGGTGGGTGTGTACATTTTAGGCGTACATTGTTTAAGACAACAGAATTCTTCTGTTTTTTAAAACATTTTTTTTTTTAATTTTTTCAATGTTTTGTATTAACATTTTGTATATACATCGAAGGTGTGGATGCATTTTTTCTTCTCGAATGTCCACAGTTTTTAATTTTTTAACATTTCATGTAATCATATACACATCGCCAAGAATGTGTGTGAGAGGCCCGGCTGGAAATTATAGGAAGATTTATTTAAAAAGTAGTTCGGTTGCGACGGCGGTTAGTATCATTGGTGTGCCAGTTCTAGGGTCAGTAGCAGGACTGGGTTGGGTGTTTTGGGCGCGAGACTTATGCGTGATATTTAAGTACTTTGAATGCGACCTGATTAAGTCTAGGTTTTGGCGTTTTTAGATAAATAGCTTCAAGGATGTTGGCTCTTTACATTGTTTCGTGGTATAGTATCTTCGTGTTTTTAATTAAGATTTCTTGTAAATTCGCGGTGGGCAGTGATGTTTCTTATGTAAGTGTTGGAATATGGCAGTCAATCGTACATTAAAAATAGGCGGTGGGAAAATGCGTTGATTTTTTGTGGGACAGAATTATTAGTTGCATTGTTGCTATATAAGTTACATCGTTTCTATTGAGAGTAAAGAAGGCCGATGCACATGACAGCGTGATGTCATTATCAGATTCACTTGTAGGTATATTGTCTAGGCTATCAGCAGCAGTTTCCTCTAGTTGTCAGTTTGCCAACATTGTGTATTCTTGCGTTCATCCTAATTACCGGGAAAATTATGCAAACGCCCCCAAAGTACATAATTTTCTTTTCCTAAATTTCCTCAATTTGGATACGTACCATTGGAAGGCAATTTTTTTTATTCCAACCAAATATAGTAAAGTAAGTAATATTATTTCTTAATAATTAAACGTGTATTTAATTAGAACTGTATGCAAGTACTTTCATAACGTTTGATAACATTGTTAATATAAATTAAAGTACTTTCATAACGTTTGATAACATTGTTTATATAAATTAAAGAAACAATACTATCTATTGGTAATACAGAAAATATTATGTTGATTTTTTTAACTGTTTATTTTTTATGAGGCTAAAAGTCTATCAGGAAGGTTAAAAATTTAATTTAATTTTGTTTTAGTTTTCAAAATAATAAACAAATAATTTTTTACATGAGATTAATTGTCAAAATGTATATTTAATAATAAATAAAACCTTTCATTGTGTATTTACAAATTATTTTGAAGTTCTATTTTCTTTTTTCTAAAGTCGGTTTGAAAATTATTCACCACGTTGCTATTAAGGAAATTAGCTTTGACTGAGCATTATATATTAAAATTGAGTGTTTCTTTTTAAAAAAACAAACAAATAATTTTTACATGAGAATAATTGTCAAAATGTCCTTTTAGTAATAAATAAAACCTTTCATTGAGTATTTCCAAATTATTTTGAAGTTCTATATTTTTTTCTAAAGTCGGTTTGAAAATTATTCGCCATGTGGCTATTATAAAATTAGCCGTGACTGAGCGTTATATGTTAAGATTGATTGTTTTTTTTTTAAATAATAAACAAATAATTTTTACATGAGAATAATTGTCAAAAATATTGTTTTTTAAATGTATTTACTTGCTTCCGTACGAGGCCACAGTTGGACACAAGGTCGGGTTTTAATGTGGGAAAATCTAGCTCCCTAAAAAGCCGCACTCTGGATGAGAACAAAAATAAAATAAAACTTATATCAGTCAGGAAGGATTTCTCCTCCTCTGACCGAGGACAGAACAAATGAAGTGTAGCATCAGAACAGATACTACGCTTTGATTATTATTATTATTATTATTATTATTATTATTATTATTATTATTATTAGTATTATTATTATTATTATTATTATTATTATTATTTTGTAAATGTTTCTTTACTATTTTTTCTTATATTATAACAATAGTTTACATGATGGTATGAATGTTTTCTTTAATTATGTCTTTAGGAATGTGAACATCTATTTGGCCTGAGGATGTAATAAAGGAGGAGTCAAGATCGGATGATAAAACATTGTGAAATAAACACGCAAGATAAGAACATTAGTCCGAATAATCTCTAATTTCCAAAAAATAACATTCACCCCATGTGAAATTCTCTAAATTAAATTAAAAAATATTTCTACACTAGTAACTTTCATTGTTTTTTTTGTATTTAAATTATTTGTTTGATTTCTATGTTTTGCATTTTATCTTTGTTTTCATTCTTAAAATTATTTATCGTTTGTTTTCACTTTTAAAATTATTCATCGTTGGTGTTTAATATGTTATTTGATTCTTTGTTTCCTAAATTCATAATTCACTTTTATCAGTATTAAATTGTATATTGCTTTAAAATTACTTAATTTTACATAGATAATATTTATATTTTATATTGAATAAAGTTCAGTTTCAGTATTAATCGAACTGTGTTCCTTTTTCTTTTTAAAACGTTTTATTGCTCTTTTTCGAATGGCCCTGATATAGTACTGACAGTCTGATAAATCTTACCTACATTGCCTGCTGGCATTTTTTAGTTAACATAGCTTCTTCTTACTCTCGGTGGCCGTGGTTACATTCGTCCAAGGTGCGTATATACTGATAAATGACGTTGGTGCGTTCAAGTGGTTTTAGTGAGGGAGAGTGATGTTTTGAAGAACAACATTTTGGCTTTCAATTTTTCTTTAGTAAATGATTAATCTAATGTTATTCGTGTCAACTGGGGAGATGTATCAATGGATGATGTTTTTATTGAGATTTCTTCTAACTTACAGACAGGGTGCATTTTATTGCTATAGACTAGGTTGATTGTATTGGAGGTATTAAGTTGTGGTATATTACTGTTAGTGCGTTAGTTATTTCACTTCTGGAGCGTGGAGTTTATAGGTAACAATCTAATTTGTAAATACTTTTTTATGAGAACGTTTTGAATATGTTTTAGTTCGATGACCTGTATTTCCTTCGTGAAACAGATAAGTTTTGCTTGATTGAAATAGTTTTTTTATAGTGGCAATTATTATCGGTTGGGCATTCGCTCTTGTAATTTTGAAGGTAAAAATAGCAGGTTTAATTTTTTGTCGTGAAAAGTTCTAAAATTGACGTTGAGGAAAGAACATTGCTATTAAAATTAAATTCAAGGTCCATAAGTATAAGAATTTGTTGGTTGCTATGAGCAAGGAGGAGAATATCGTCTACATACCTTACATAAGTAGAGTGTTTATTGGTGTCATTGAGTATGTAAGAGATGGGCCCGAGGACGGGCTGATGGATACACCGTATATTTGGGATTAAATATTCCCCTTGTGGTCATATTGGATACTCCGGTAGTGCAGACTAAAAGTGATTTTTTAAACGTATATTTTGTGTATTTTAGGGGGATAGAGAGATAAGTTTGTGTATGTATTGTCAAGAATAATATCAATGTTTTTTTACGGGAATTTGTAAAAATACTTTCATCACTGGAGAGGCGATTAATTTGTTGTCAGGTTGTTTAGCTTTAATTATTTCTTGGAGTTCTGTGTGAATTTTACATTATTTTACTAGGTAGATATTGCAAGACATTAGTTAGCGAATGGATTGGAGTTGTTACTTGTGAAATGATAAGTCAAAGAGGAGAGTTGGGTTTATAGATATAGATGGTTCCATAAAAGTATCCGGATTTGTAGTCACCGATGATTTTCCGGAGTTGGTGATTCCCGAGTTGGACATTAGTGACAGTGATGAGTCTGTCTGCTGGTTTGCTTTTTTATTGCATTCATGAGGTGGTTTTTAGTCTTTGGGATTTTGTGCGGTTACAGAGGGTTAATTGAATATTTCTTGAATATCGGATTTATTTTATACTACAAATATATTTGTTTCGTCGGTTGTTTTAATCGTGATGTTGGGGTAGTTGCGGAGTTCAAAAGCGGCATTTTAAAGCTATAGGTTACGATTGAGTTGCGATTACGTTTGTTGTGCCTTTTTTGAAGTTATACAGCGTTTAGAATATCGCGTAAACTGGATGGGTTCTGATTATTTTGCCCTTTTTGAGTTTGGTAATGTTTACATATATTAATTAAATTTTCGTCTTTTGTTTTTGTGTTTAAACGAATTAAAAAAGTTGTAGTTTTGTCCGAGGATTACATATCCTTTTTGGTGCTGGAGTTCTGAGTTTTCTACAGTTAAACTGGCTTGCGATGTTGTACACGGTCATCCAGTTGACTGGTCTCTTTCAGAAATATTTCTTGGGCGATAGAAATTTGCCTTTTGATTAAGTTGAATCGAAACTACTGGGTTGTGGATTCTTGTTTCACTGCTGGGTGACGTAGTTCGAATTCCGTATATTTACGAAGATTTTTCATTTAAACAAGCTTCTACTTGGTAATACCATTTTTATTTTTTAAATGTTTCGTATTATAGGTGTAGACGAATGATCCAAGAAATTTCTGCTCCAAGTGTCCGCGGTTTTAACTTTTTTTACTTTTCGTGTAATCATTTGCATATCGTCAGGAATGTGGATGAGAGATTCGGGTGGGAATTATCGGAAACTTTATTTTAATAGCATTTTATGAGCAAAGATGGTGCGACGGTCAGTGGTTTCTGCTGACGGTGATGGGGATGTTAGTATGAAATGGATATTCTTAGATCTAAGTTTTCTAAAAGAGTCGTTAAAAACGTTTTCTGCTTGGAAAATGCGTTTTTATGATTAAAGGATTACATTTATTTGGAAATTTTCAGCTTCATTTAAGTGTAAGCATATCTAATATATGTGTATGTTTACTAAGAACGGACTGAATTATTATCGTTGTGGGACGTGTGCTTAATGTTACTATCATCGGAATTGTGAGTTGGGAAATGTAAATTGTGTATATTTGTAGAGCGTTAGAAGGTATATAAGTAACAGTAATTAATAAACTATATTCTTATGTATGCAAATATTGTCAAGGCGGCATTCGCATATTTTAGAAAGTTCATTTGATTTTAATGGGTAACGAAAAAGCGATTGCCTAGGCTTCTTTAATTTTCTTATTATAAGATACTACAATTATCTGGGTTCAGTTAGGCATTGAAGCGTAGAATATATTGAGGAAGTTTTTTATTAAGTAAAGTGTTGTATCCGTGTAGATATGTAAAAGATGGGGATTTAAGTTTTACATTAGAACTGAAAGAGGAGTGAAATCAAATACTATTTTTCTCTTCAATATTTTCCTGTGTTGCAGTGATTATGCTTAGAATGCGTGTTTGTGTAATTGTGGACGGATGTTCGAATTATTATGGTTATTACATTTGATTTAATAGTTTTTTAGTTCGAAATATGATGCGTAATAATTGCTGGTAAACGGAATGTTTATTGAGTTCTATTGTCCAAATTATCTTCTCAGTATAAATGGAATCCTTACTACATAGTTGTAAAACATGGAGTTTTGATCGAAAGGCTTTGTTTTTCTCTGCGGAGAGCTAAGAAATTCTAGTAGGGATTGACAGTATTGTAAATTTAATAATTGGATGAAAGTAATTAAGGAACATTTCGACACATACATGTGTAAAGTTTTGGTCATGTTAAAGGCTAAAAAATTTCTGTAACCAACTTAAGAAGAATATCTAAAAGGTTCAAGCTAAAATCGACATCATGGACTTCCTTGACAATTTCATTTTACTTCATAGGTATGGCTTTTGTATCAGACGGGTATCGATTCTATAGAGATCTCTTTCTATCTGTTGAAAGTGTATCTTAATCTCCTTCAAAAAAGGGTTTCATTGAGCTTGTTTCCCTGGTTAGGACTAATATATCAATACCAATATTTATATTAGCTTTAAGTTTAAACTCGTTTTTGTCTAGTAAAAGTTCATTTCCTTTGTCTAAATTGATGTATATATATATATATATATAGATATATACATATATATATATATTAATATATATATGTTAATATATATATATATGTTAGATAGGTGTCAGTATAATGTCGTTTTTGACCAACATCTTCAATATTTATATGTGTTCTATGTGTATATGCATATATATATATATATATATATATATATATGTGTGTGTGTGTGTGTGTGTGTGTTTGTGTGTATATTAATATATATACTTATATATATGTAAATATATATATATTGAGAGACAGATAGATAGATAGAGAGAGAGGAATATAGAGAATGAGAGAGAGTGTCATAGTCCTTCTTCGTTGTACTGATGATATAATTAAATGCTATCTTACTTTTATTCCTACTCTTTATTTAATATTTGATTCTTCCTCTGTACAGTTTGGAGCCTTCCAATCTTGATAACTGTAGCTTCGTTAAAATATATTCTTTTGCTTGCTTAATTGTATCCATGCATATATGTATATATGTACTTATATATATATATATATATGTATACATATATATTTATATATATATATATGCGTGTATGTGTGTGTATATATGAACGGTTATGAAAGATTTATGAGAAGAAACGCGATAAGAATGTCTCGTAGAATATACTAAGGTTCAGACGAACGATGTAACATGAAGACCTACTCATCAGGATTAGTGAACGCTTTGCTTTTTTTGGGTGAATTTTGAAGAAATATCTTCGACTATGAAAAATTCTGTTGGATTGATAGCGCACAAAATTCGACAATGGCAGGATGTGTGTGTTTAATTTACACTCAAATAAAGATAATATGATTGTAGGAATATTTGAAAAAAGGGAATACCAACTTTAAGTTTAATTTGAAATCTAGGAAAAATTCTGACTAGTACAATTAAATGTAGTGTATTGAAAATGTTGTGTATTGAAAACAATTTAATGTATATTTTAGGTAGATTTGATTAATTTTTTTATGCTGTCTTGTTATAATGGAATTCGGGTTTTTTCTTGTGTTTTTAAGTATTGAAATATGTTTAATGAGAAAACAATCTTTTATATTAAATAATTTTAACTCACACTGAAACTATAACTCTGTTTTCTGATGAATAGTTGTTGTTATCAATATTTATTCCCAGTTTAAAAGCCTAGATTGTTATGGAAGGTTAGCTGTTGTACTTAGCCAGAAATGTGGAGAACACAATATAGACAGGTGCTTAAGTTAATATTTTCATGAAGAGACATATAAGAAATGTACAGGAAAAACTTCCGGATACCGGATAAAATCCACATTGATATGTTTTCTATATTTTCTGATGAATAGCTGTTTAGCCGTATCAAAATTTAATTCCATGTTAGATTTTCATGGGGGGATAGCTGCTTTTCATAGCAAAGCGTGTTATCGAGAAGCACGAAATATAGAGGTGTTTGATGCAAAACTTTCCTGACTATATATATAATAAAGAAAGAAATATATTAAAAGACCTCTGAATTTCGGATAAAATCAACAAAAAATCTATGCTAGTATGTTGATACATTGTTTTAGAATAAAATTATACGATAAGTCGGATAATTTATTCGTATTAATTGAATTAATAAACCATGTGGCTTAAACTGTACTAAAAAAGTCAGGACATAATTTTTTTCACGACTGAAGCATCAACAGCTAGGTTCACATTCTGTAGAAGGAGGCTCATCTATACTAGCTTCTTCACGAACGATCAAACTCTAACTTTTCTTCCATTGACGCAATGTTGAATCTTTGTACCTATTTTGTAATTACTTTAACAGAATGCACTTTGATGAACTCAGTGACCCCCTCGACCTCATACCCTTAATCAACACAACAAACAGTTAAATGTAATCGATTTAATATAACATTTCCTAGATGCTTGAAGTCTTTATGCTCCAATAGCTTTTTTTCCTTAGACTGCTAAGACTAGGAATTTCTCCCTGTTATTTATTTTTACTGACATGCTAAATAAAAATGTCATGTTAACATATCTCTAAAGTCAACTTCCAACAATCATTTATCAGACATCATTTTATATAGTGGTCAATTTTGTTCAAGTTGTATTCGGTTTAAGAAGAATAAGAACAAAATAAAATACGTCACAGCGATTACACCTAGAATTCAAGAGAAAATCAAACAAGACTATATCGAGAGCAAATTAGACGTATATAATGTGAGTAAAGTCTATGTTGATAACGTCAACATTATTGATTCTGTAATAGGTAAATTAGGTGTGATAGATTGGGTAGAACGCTTAGAATTAATAAGCATAAAAAACAGAAACGATTTTGTAAATGATTAACCTTGAAAACATTTCTTTAGATAGAAAGTCTGAAAAAAGGGTTTTCATCATTTAATAAAACCTAATCTAGTATTCGAATGTGTAATGGCTACATTTAGGAAATGTAGTTTTCAAATATATAATGACATTTGTTCCATTTAGATGTGATTCAATTTGAATACGTGTCGTAAATATAGCACTGTTCAATTTGCTGCCAGGTTTTTTAAGCATATCAAATTAATTACAAAAAATATTCGCATAATTGCAAATATTGTGCTATTCAGTATTTCACGAATTAGAAATTCATTTTAATATTACGATGCGAGTTTTATTCGAACAATCATCAATTGCTCTTTATATTTCAGAATATATTACACGCGTGTCACAAGGTGAATGCCCATTGAAATTAATTGAAACAGGAGAAAAAAGCTCTCCTCTTTAAATATCACAGTCTGATTATTTTAACGAGGCTATGGGTTTCTTTTCAGTTTCAGATGTGACCTCGAGACTATACAAGGAAGTTTTACGCTTGGTCCGTCAATCTGCATATTAAAAAAAACAGTTATGCGTTTTACGTTTCGATTAGATGGTTACTCTTACTTCAGGCGCACACAGACATATATTGTTTAAGTATTGAGAGTAGGAATAACTGTATTTAAGTATTTAATGATTAAGAATAATAGAATCAATACGGTTTTCTTAATGGTTATTATCATTTTTATACGTTTTATTTTATTTAATTATTATTAAAATAATATTATTATAACTATAACTGCAAATCTTTGGAAACTGAAACTACTCTGTCTCAGGAAAACACATCAAACATATATCTTTGTAATAAATTATAACAGATTATAATGAGAGATATGTGTGTAGGGAATACATACATCACACATCTTTCCAAGAGTGTTAGAAAAATGGATGGATAATACCACGGCTTCATTAGAATAAAGTACTGCTGCCACGTTTGTGCAGGAGCTCATGGAAGCAGCTTATTCTTCCTTGAAAGATTTCATTATATACTTCGTAGTCTATTTGGGATGCATTTTTTTCTTCCTTGCAACCTATTTTCTACAGAAAACACGCTTTGAGCCAGTCTTTGGTTTACCCTTAGTATCATAGCAAGTGGTCATCTTAGCTGAAATATACCAATCTTGCAAAAGGTAAAAACTACTCGACTAGCTTAGTCTACTATCAACAGTACTCCCTACTCAATCTGTGTCTGAATATAAACGTAGATTCCATGAACAAAGCTTCTTCCAGCTGATTAAAATATGGTAGCATTCAACTCCAATGCAAACAATTTCAGGTGAGTCCGCCCCTAGAATCCAAACATTTTACCCAATTCACAGATTAATGATAACTACACTAACACCTTCGGGCCTTGATAAGTGGTAACTCTCTTGTGAGAATGGAAAAATCAGGGTAGGATAGTACTAACAAAATGTTTATTTGTAGGATGCAATTTGTTACTTCGGAGAATTTGGAGCGTGCTTTGCAACTTAGAATTCCAAACAATACGAATTATTCCTGCTAGAGGCTATCCTGTTGTTGAACTAACGTCAAATGAGATAAAGGCTGCTGGAAATCTCAGAAGATTGTTTAATGTATGATGCGACAGCAAAACTGTATTATTATACCCCCGATTACTTTTACATTTAAGATGCAATTATTTCTGTAATCTATTTTCAACTAGATCAAACAACACACAATAAAAACTTATACTTACTTTTATCGATGTCACTGATATCATCCTATGATAGCGTGTAAAACGATTTCAGAAGGTTATTTAGAACGTTGTATCACATTTATTTTTACATTTTTTTTTCAAAAAGCTGAATTTCCGAAGACGTTTCCAGCCTGAAAATAGCAAATTAGCTAACTGCAAGTATTATTCTCTCAACTGATCGATTTGTAATTAGCAATCATTTGAGCAACGGAATATGAACTGGCATGCGATTTTGAGCTAACAATGGGGAAACATGAGAACTATGCTTCTGTTTGCTGGGTTCGCTTATTAGAGATAGAGAACGCATTTATTATCCCTACGATTAAATTAGCCTCAACACAACTTTGTACGTAGTTTGAAACACTTGATTATATTATGCACATCGAAGCGACATAAATATTTTGTGGGTTGTAATAACTAGAAAAAGTTTAAAAGAAATTGTTGTGGGGGAATCACCCTTCAAATGTAATGTTCTTTCCATTATATAAACCATAGACATTTTGATCCCAGGTGTGGATTAAACACCAGAGCGAACCTTGCCTGCTCGGTTACGTTTATTACTCTTTTCAGTTGTAACATTTTTACGTTGTTGTTCCAGTAATACATTGTTTAAACTCTATTCCGCTGTTCTGTTTTCTTTGTTGCTTATTGCAAGCCATAACAGTGATTAAAAAGTACTATAAAAGAATAAATATCATTAAATCAATTAAAATAAGAAATGTAGTAAAATAAAAGCGATTCGTTATTTTAACCACATCGTTTATGATATATTACACAAGGGAACACTCAATATGTTGCATTTAAAGAAAGACTTGTTTCTAGTCAATTTAAGTATGCTGAGTTCAAATCTGAAGTTAGTTTTATTCTGCAATCTACATATTTTATGCAATCTTTGATTTTTTTTTAAACGAAGAAAAACGAGCATTATTATAGGATATTGCAATGTCAGCCACAAAACAGTATATTTAACAAGGCAAAAGAAACAGAACAATAAAATGTGATTTTAGATTAAAGTACACCATTGTTAGAGGTGCCATATGTTTTTCTGGAAATGTTTCTCAGAAAACAGTATTTATCGCAACGTGAGATAAGCGTCATTTACAACGTTCTTCAGATAAGAGTCAATCACATCTAATAACGCTTATCACTTTCTGCCTAAACAGTATTTTAGTCAGGCAGGAATTTACGTTTGTAACAAGGAAGTTCTGAACGATTGCCACAAAGGATAACCATGCTGCATTCTCCAAGGCGGTCATCTTGGCAACAAACTGATCATCACGAATGAGGGTTCGAATCTGTGGGCCATCAAACACACCTGCTTTGATCTTCTCGAACGACAACCCTGGTATAGCTGTGATGATGTGTTGGAAACATTCACCTTCGGTATCCAGTGCCTTGACAAATCGTTTCATAAAACCTAATTTGATGTGCAGAGGAGGAAAGATGATCCTATCTCTGTTAACAATTGGGTCATGTGTGATATTTGGCATGCCTGCTTCAAGGGTTTCCCGAACAGGCCAGTACTTCTGAACCCAGTGTCTCTCTCGTGCTCGACTGTTCCACATGCAGAGGTAACATGGTAACTTGGTGAAACCTTTCTGTTGACCAAGAAGAAAGTTTACCATTTTCAAGTCTACACAAATGATCCAGTTGTGCTCACGATATTTTAAGAAGTCCATGCCCATTCTGATGTCATCATAGTCTTCCCGCAGATGAACTGAATGACCGACAAATGCAAAAGAACACGCTTGAGACTGTGCTTAGAACTGTCTAAAAAGAGCCGCCATTCAATTGGATCATAGTGAGGAACACCCAGTTCTTTGAGAAGACCTGGGATATCATGGCAGTAAACAAACTGTCTGTCTTCTGCAAAGAAGGTGACAAAATCTGGTCACGCTTTCTGTAATATGATACTTTAACAGTTTGATCAACAAGATTTTTGCCTTGTAATCTTGATGCCAAAAGCTCAGCTGCTTTCTTTGGAAGACCTAAATCCCGAACTAAGTCATTCAGTTCAGTCTGGTGAAGAGGCTTGGAGAGTGGGGGAGATTCAGTCTCTGAAGAACATTCCTCGGGTTTCTGGTAATTCATTGTCACAACTGTCTTCCTCGTCCGTGTCATGTCCAATGTCTTTATCGTTTAATGAAGGCAAACCTTTGAAAACTGGAACATGAACTTCTTCAGAGTGCGGAGCAGGCCGAATAGCCGAGAAAATGATCGGATATGCGATCCTATGCCTGTTTTTCTTGCCCACACCCGCGGTGTTTACCGTGCAGAAGTAGCAATCAGTTACATGGTTGGTGGGTTCTCGCCAAATCATTGGATCTCCAAAAGGCAGGCCATTCCGTTTTCCTTTGGTCCAGCTTCGGAGCAATTCCTCACAATTGTGGCACACAACATGAGGATCCCATTGCTTGTCTTGGTCACCAAGATGAACTCCAAAATAAGCCTTGTAGGCTCGCTTCACAAACAAGGATATGTTACGTCTCTGATGATAGAGTGTGTAGCAACCACAGATGTAACAGAAGGCATCAGGCTTGTTTCTACGGTGATGTCTCGATGAGGAAGCAATGTTTGATATGGAAAAAAGAAGGCAGATCAAAATATTAGAATCTATCTATGTATATAATCTCAAAATGCTTAGATTTGGGTTACGTAATTTCATATTTAGACTATTTCATCTATCTTAAATTGCATGAAAACAATAGCTTATGGAGAAAAAATAATTTTAAATTTTAAATCAGCGCCTAAAAATCCTTCAGAATCAGTTAAAAAATCAAATGCAACAGAAAGTTAAAAAAATAGTGTTCCTATGTGTTATCAGTAAAAAGTATATATATATATATATATATATATATATGTATATATATATGTGTGTGTGTGTCTGTGTGTGTCTTTGTGTGTATGTATCTTTTCTTATTATTTAAAATTTGATTGGAAAAGAATATTAAATAGGTGGATGATTTTAAGGGATTTCCTTAAGTAAACAAACTACATATTAAATTTAAAAGACAAATAATTAAATTTTCTTAATCCATAGAGAATTGCTTGCAAAATTATTTGAACTGAAATTCTTGGGGAAAAATTGCACTTTCTATCTAATTATATATATATATATATATATATATATATATATATATATATATATATATACACCATTGAAATTTTACAAATGCCAACTTTGTATTCGAATATATATATATATATATATATATATACATATATATATATATTTATATATAACAATGTTAATTTAGATTGTTCAAAATGCAATAGTAGAATTATAATTACTCTTATATTATACACCTTTACTGGGAACATCCACTCAGGATTATATCAATCTAAGACGTTCTCTTTCATTTAGTATGCAAGCGTACACTTATTGTCGGCTCACTAACTGATGTACTTTCACATAATTTTTTGCCATATTTTTTAATTTTTTATGCTCCTAAGCACAAAATATACATAAAAATACGAGAAGTCCCATTGAGCTATAGATGTCCTAATTCACTTTCCCCATTCTTGATTTTGTGATACTGTCTATCGTCATATGTAACGCGATAAATAGTAACAATACATATGCAAAAGCATCTTTAAAATATATTTATAAATTTTATAGTAGGAATATTTTAACAAATACCTTCACACGATCACCTTATGGTTTGATCTATATTTCTATTTAACTTGGTCATGCGGTATTAGTAATACCCCATCTGCCTTGCCGAATTCATTTTTTCAGGAATATTAAGAATATTCTCAATTTCAGAATATTTACAGCTTCTTGAGAAGTATTTTATTTTACGATTAATATATAGTTATATTTATATGAGGAATATTAAAAATCCTTGTCTAAGAAACTTATTAATGACACTTTTGTCCATTGTCCTCGCCAATATCCGCATGGCCATTTTATGCAAACTTTTGCAAGCTTTTAACGAATTCCTTCATCCAACACATTCAGAGCGCTTCTTATTATCTTCTGTATACGTGTCGATCTTAAAATCCTCGTCGTAATAGTTCAGCTCACATCGAACATCTTTCAGTACAGATTTTGGATCCCGCAAAAACATTGCGATGGATGTCTTTTATTTTCAATATTTGGAGATCGTTATTCTTCCATAGTCTAAAATTTTTTCAATTTTAGGTATTTATATATTTCAAATTGTTAAAAAAATACAATTTCGTTGTTCATTTTAATTTTTGAAGCATTTAAAAGTTAATTCTAATGAGGTTTATGTAAGCATAATGCATATAGATTGAGTACACATATAAAACCAACTACTTATATATATATATATATATATATATATATATATATATATATATATGAACAATTCGTTTGTGCCTGTATGTATGTGTGAGTTGGTCTGCTATTGATTCCGAAACGTCTAAGAGTACTATCCTGAAATTTCATGCATATGTACATTATGGGACTGCAGGTAATCTTTCGGTAGGTTATGTATCGAAATATCTGAGACGTATCTGAGGCGTATCGACGATCCATCATCGAAAGAATCGCTTCAAGGAAGAACAGTCAAATGTTGAATAGATTAAACACTTTCATATCGTATAACATCGCAATTATATTTGAGATATTTCATCAGAATACAAACATATAACCAGACATATTAGGTTTTTTAATGAGACAATAACGGAACCAAAATGAATGGTTGTTTAAAGCACTAGTGTACTTGGCTTTTATTTTTAGAATTTAAATTCAGATTTCTTTCCTGGGGCCACAATTCTAGTTGAGTAAACATCAGCTACTGGTATTCTGCATAACCACATGCTCAGCACCCCCTACCTAAACTGAAAATCTTTAAAAAAGAAAATGACAATACAATAAAAATAAAATATGCTTAAACCAGGTTTAGGTTTAAGCAAAATAAACTTGCCTCCTCCGTTGAGGCTTGCATTTACGAACAGCCGTGGGCTTAGAAAAAATTAAGATCAGGTTGAAGCATTTCTCCTAACAAATACTCCGGATATATTAGAACTAAGTGAGACTAACCTACACTCCTCCATCCCCTATAATTATTTTAAGAAGCCTGGATATCTCCCAGTCTTCTGTAAGTACTTTGACAGACATATACACGGACTTGGAGACTATATTCGTAATACCTTCCCCCTGACTAGAGAAACAACCTTGAATAGGACGACCAAGCTTTCATCCGCTTTAGACTTAATATGCAACATAACATTAGCTAGTTTATTTTCTCTACCGTTCTCCCTCGCCTCAGGACTGCACCATAATAAACAAAGTATCTGACAGCATAGACACATCACTCTCTCGACACTAGTACACAAGTACATGTATTTAGTGACTTCAATGTCCACCACAGCAACTGGCTTGGATTCTCTACTTAGACAGACGCAGCTGGTAGCACAACGCATAGCTTCTCTATATATCAATGCCTATCACAAATGCTTACTTTTCCAACCCGTTTCCCAGACCAGCAAGAAAAACACGGTTCACTTCTAGATCTCTTTCTGACCACAGTTCCCCATAATTGTATTACGAATACGCACAGCCCACTTAGGAACGCTGATAATGCAGTGATAATGGTATAAGCCCCCCCTCTAAACTCTGGAGCCAAAACTGATGAGCCATTGCTCAATACAACCAGATATTTTAAAAAGGCTGACTGGGAAGCCACCAAGGACCTCATCAGAGATGCACCATGGGGAAATATATTTTCTCTTCCTGCTAAGCAGTGCGCAAATGAGACCACTAGATGGTTCAAAACGGCAATTAAAGCACATGCTCCCACACTGAAATTTTATAGCAAGCCACACTCACCCCAAAGATTTACGTATACTTGTGCAACTGCCATGACGCAAAGGCAACATGCGTACCGCAGATTTAACCGACATAAGTCGAGTTCAAATAGACAGAAGTATATAGAAGTTTGAATTAACTGTCAGAAAGAAATACCGACACCTAATAGAGAATTTACTGAAACCCCCAAAAAACACATCGGAGCACAAAAATAAGGAACTGTGATTTCTGGAAAATCAACAAAATGTAGTGAATAATAGGCAATCAACAATCCCCCACGTACCAACAATCAGCAACCGAGAAGGCTATCATGCTTTCCAGTCGATTTGCCTCCAACTCCACACTGGAAACTGCTAACCACTCCCTCCCTAACTTTCTTTTGCGGACAGACGCCACGCTAGACGATCTGAAAATCATTCCATCTAAGGTGCATTCTATCATAAAACAAAACCTTGACACTCCAAAAGCATGTGAACCTGATCTCATTAAAAAGATGCTCCGCCGAAGTAGCTCCAGTTCTCTCCAAGCTTTACAACAAATGCTTTACTGAATCTTGCTTTCCGAACTGTTAGAAAACATCTTCTGTGGTACCAGTTTTCAAGACTTTTGGCAAAAGAACTGACCTATTAAAGTATCACCCCATTAACCTCCTCTCACTTTTTGCCAAAATAGTTGAGTCCATAATTAAACAAGCTCTACAGATGCTAAACTTCTGACCGTCCGACAATATGGATTTAGGCAAGCACGTTTCCCAGCAGATATCCTAAATGTAATTTCTGAACGTATATACTATTCACTGGACAAAACAGGGGAGGGTAGAGCGGTAGCTTTAGATATATCTAAGGCTTTTGACATGAAGGTCTTCCTAGGAAAATCAAATCATACGGTGTCACTGGAGGAATATTTAACATAATTAAATCCCCCTTAGATAAGCGAAAAAAACACTTTTTCCTCGACGGTCGTACATCTAAACAATACGATATAAATATGCGAGTGCCTCGGGAGTCTATTCCTGGACCTTTATTATTCCTAATACTCATAAATGACCTCCCGGACAAAATTACCTCTGAGATGGGTATATATGCTGATGGCACGACGATCTATAACAGGTACGGCATGAAAACAAGTGAACACATAGCTAAGGAGATGGCAGAAGCACTAGAAGATGACCTCCAATCTGTAGTAGAATGGGGACAAAAATGGATGGTGACATTCATTGCTGCCAAGACTAAACTTATTTCCTTCAATAATTACAAGAAATCTTCTCTACCACAAATAACAATGGCCAAAGATTCATTATCTAAAAGTACTTCTTTTAAACTCCTCAGCCTTGCGTTCACAGGAAACATGAGTTGAAATAATTACATTGAGAGCAGTGCCAGGACCGTAGCGAAGAAGGTAGGCTCTTTCTCTTTCTACCGTGCTAGTAAGCTACTAACGCCCGAAAGTATCCTATTCACTCATTTATGGAGTATTGCTGTCATGTTTGGTGGATGCATCTGCTACTAGTCTCTCACTCCTAGACAAGATCCAAAAGAGAGTCTCCAAACAGATAGGTCCTGAACTGTCATGTAAGCTTCAACTTTTGTCCCAACGACGAAATGTTGCATTTCTATGCCTGTTCTACAAGTATTTTAATGCTGAATGCTCTGAGAAACTGCTAGCACTTGTTCCCACACGATGTAAATACCCTCGACAAACCCGAAAAGCAGCTAAATCCCACCCCTACAGAGTGCAGATCCCTAGATGTAGGAGAGATTTCTACTCCAGTAGTTTCTTCCCCAGAATCGCTAGAGTTTGGAACTCCCTGCCAGGTTCCTGCTTACCTAACTGAACTGACATGCAGAAGTTCAAGTATAACGTGAACCGACATCTTACTGCCCAACTCCCTACATAGTACTCCAGTATAGTACGCCCCTGATAGTAGCCACATACACCAAAGTGGGAATGCCTTGTTTGGGGTGAAAATATAATTAAAAAATATTATGATAAAGATATTTCATAACCTCTACAGTAGGTTCTCGAAAGGGCAGTTTAGACTACAAGAGTCAGCGCGCCACATTAGAGTCATTTCTAGGACAAAAAATCAATTGATTTGATTGCTGAACCGGCGATTCCATCGATTTCAATAAAGATTTACTTGCTAGAAGTGTAGAATCTTGGTTGATCCTCAGTCATTCGCAAGCAACATCATGTATACCTCCTTATATATATATATATATATATATATATATATATATATATATATATATATACATATATATATATATAGTAAGTTATAATATATATATATATATATATATATATATATATATATATATATATATATATATGGCAAACTATTTATAACATACTACCTAGTTGCACGTTCGTATTGAGCACTGTTCAAGTAAATACTTAAAAAGTTATACTTTCGTATATTAATTTATGTGATTAAATTAAGTAGGCATATATATATATATATATAACACTGTATATATATATATATATATATATATATATATATAACACTGTATATTTTCATATGTAATAAAATTTTAAAAAATACAAAATCTCACACACCATTCATTCACGCTGATCGTATGTTTCTTAAAAAGTATATCAATAAGTGCTGCTTTTCCTCATCATATAAAAAATAATATTTCGGTTTTATGTTGGGCCTAAGTTGATACGCTATTAAACGATTCATTTATTTGTTTATTAATTTTTTATTAATGTAATTTTTTACTTCATTCATTTAAATGTGTTATTTTTTTAAATGCACGCGCTGCTGCAAATATAAATAAAACAAGTATTTAGTAACCCATTTCAGTACGTTCAAAATACGAATGTAAGTCACAAATGAATATGGGCCGCAATGTTATAGAAGCATTTTTTTTTTTTTTTTATTACATTTTCACCCCAAACAAGGCAAATTGCCACTTTGGTGTAGGGGGCTACTATCAGGGGCAACAACTACTGGGGTACTATGTAGGGATTTGGGCAGCAAGGTGTCGGTTCACGTTACACTTGAACCTCTGCACGTCAGTACTGTTGGGGAAGCAGGGACCTGGTATGGAATTCCAGAGTCTTGCGGTTCTGGGGAAGAAACTATTGGAGTAAAAAGATATTTTACATCTAGGGACCTCTACAGTGTGGGGGTGGGATCTAGTAGCCTGTCGGGTTTGTCGAGGGTGCTCGCGTCGTGGGGGCACAAGTGATTGCAGTTCATCAGAGCAGTATAGCAACACTTCTATAACTTAATCGAGATGTAAGCGATTCAGATAAAAAAATCACCGGTTAGTATTAGCAATTTCATTTCTGTTTACACAAACAGATTACTCCAGTTACCCAGTATTCTGTATTTTAATGGAAAAAGATGTTATGTCATTCACTACACAAAGGAAGATATGTGCGATCTTTTCATTTAGATGTAAGATATATTCATCGAAATTTCCAGAGATATTGTAGATTTAAATAAGCCATAAAATCGATTTATGTCATTATAAATATATTAAAATGAATAATGTATATAACTAACGTTTAATAAAAAGCACAATCTTGTAAAAAAATAATATCTCTAGTAAATCCCTTCTCGGTCAGTGAAATCTACTATGAGACAAATGTTTCTGGTGTCCAAAAGCTTCTTGTGAGTTGTGCTATGTTTCCAAAGTGAATGTGCGTTGTAGTTCTATTCTCTATATTAATACAATTGGTAATCTACGTATTGACAGATGGAATATTTATACTGATATAAACTATACTACAAACTAGAGAGATCACTCCTCCTGTTATTGATCTCACAGGAAAGTACCGTGTGACTTTGAACCGCCCAAGAGTAAGGGTTGAAACGACATGCATCAATCCCCACAGATGAACGATAGCAACAGGTAAGTTACGGTGTATCCCACTGGATCTTGTTCGATTCACAAAACGCATTTTAACTCACGGATATATGGTACATATTGTCAGTACTCTGTGTCTTTGTAGACGTCGTTTTACTCGAAAGATATAGAAGAAACGAATGCCAACAATAATCATTTCATTCATAAGAAAATAACTCAATTAAATAATGACGCTCAATATCACGTTGTACTGTTTAAGATTTGATTGACCGTAACAACTATAAACCCAGTGTTTGCATGTCAGAAAATGATTATAATGATATTTAAGGTTCAAAAGTTTAGCCTACTATCGCTCTAGAACTGCGCATATTGAAATTATATTAAAGAGATGACGAAATTTAATAGATAAAATAAAGCTTGTTCATACATTATCAGAAAGATCGAGGCTTATACTTAACCGAAATGCATACAATCAAGAAGACTCAATAGTTCCATATCTTCATACGAATACTGAAATATTTATACGGAGATTAGACTCCTTATTTATATATATATATATATATATATATATATATATGTGTGTGTGTGTGTGTGTGTGTGTGTCTGTGAGAGAGAGAGTGTGTGTATGCATGTATGTATATATATGTATATATAAGTATCAAGTGTAATCTATAGTGCACAATATCGAAAACCCCAAATATAAATTATAATAATAGTAACCATATAAATCTTTCATAATACTAATTCCAGCACACAATTAATCAACGCCCACACTCCCATTAACCAATCTACCAATCAAATACAACCAAAAGTTTTACATTCAAATACCATTCTACATCTACCTGAAAACAATTAGTATAAATATATTAAACAAAAGCAATTTAGTTTGGGTCCACATCTGGACTTTAAACACAGAATCCTCACACATAAAAACTCACTTAAATATCTATCCTTGAAAAACCAGACATCTTTATCAAAACATATTTGGCAACTTAATGAAGGAAATATTCCCGTCAATTTAAAATGAAAAATACTTGGATCTTATAACGCGTGCATTCCTAGTGTCAGATCTTGCCCACTTCTAATATACGATGCACTTTATATATTAAAATATCATGACAGTAAATCGATTATCTTAAACGTAAAAGACAAAATTCTGATAGGATGCATTCATAACCGTTGTTTTTAATTCGACAGGTTTAAACCACCATAAATCATATAGTTTTCTGATTACTAATCTATTTTAAACATTTATAATTCATAACTTAATAAATATTATTATTACTATAATTTTATTTTTGTTATTATTATTATTATTATTATTATTATTATTATTATTATTATTATTATTATTTTAAATAGTACTTTATTACCAACATTTTCTATTTCTATTTTTATTTAATTATCTATTTTTTATTTTAAATTCATATGTATTTTATTAATATTAGTGCTATAACTATTATAATTACTATTATAAACGGTATTATTTAACTACTACCACAGAGATTAACACTATTACTATTATAGACTTTATTATTCTGAATAATTCAATAATAATTTTTGGTTATCATCCTTTGACTGATAATTTGTTTTTATTTAAATCTCATTTTTAAAAGAATGGCAATTCCTCCCTTTCTAAATTAATTATAAATTTAACTTTAAAAATAGCGTCATATATAAAAATCCGAACGCTGACTCACTCAATGATAATCAAAGAATAACTCGTGGAATTTGTACTATTTTCTTTCCACATACAGGGATTTTATGTGTGTATAATGTCTAGCCAAATGCTATTATTTGAAGCAATCTCCTATAGTGTTTCATATTCGTGTACCACTTTCCTTACATGTTTGCATATCATTCAAGACTGAAACAACAAGAACGTGTAATCAGGCATTTATTGTAAGAATATCTTATTGATTTTATTATTGCCTACTTTAGTTAACCTTATTCTAGTTAGAGAAACATACTCTCAATTTGGTTTTAAATACCTGATATAGTTCTTCATTTTCTATACAAGTTAGAATAGCATTTCATCCAAGGCATGAAAATTGTTAAACAAAATGTTTTTTAATTTAGGCTTTAAAAATAAAGGTACAAGATTCAATTTTAAATTTATTTATCTTCAACGGGCACGTTTATAAATTTTACAATTTAATAAAACAATTACCTTGGATTTATTTTATGTAATGCACATTCTGTTGCATTTTTCAAAAAATAAAATCATTGAAAATTGTATATCTACATCACTAATTGCTAGATGAAAGATAATGTTTATAAATTGCAACAAAATGTACAGTATATAAAATAAATCACAGGTAATTTTTTTTATTCAATTTAAATTAAATTTTTACACCTTACTTTGTAAAATTTATAAAAGTGCATTTTGAAGATAAATAAATTTCAAATTGAATCTTGTACCTTTATTTTTAAAACCTATAGTAAAAACAGTTTGTTTAACAATTCTCATGCCTTGGATGAAATGATTTTCTAACTTGTATCTTATGCTTTTAAATTTTTTTCTTAAACCTCTCCTTCTCTCTTTCAGTTTGTATTTCTCCTCACACCACAACTAATTTTAGCAACCACCTCTTTATATTATTACAGGTCTGAATATTCTCTCTGTTTCAGTTTGTATTTCTCCTTACACCAGAACTCATTTTTTTTTGCAATTCCCTCTTTGCAATACAGGTCTTGATAATGAGAAAATGTGAAATTTTTTTAACAAAAGCTTTTAAATAACTTTTTTAGATTACATTTTTTAAACTTTTCCCAGAATAGAAAATCTTTAAAATTTAATAAGGAACATATTTTATATAGGTTTAATTAACAAATATTCAGTACATAACGAAAAAAAATAGAGATGAAAATTTCAAAAGGATTCTATAACTGGTTACGGTCAATAGTATTCCTCGCCAGCGAAACTCTTTGTTATTGTTATTCTATTATTATTATTATTATTATTATTATTATTATTATTATTATTATTAGTAGTAGTAGTAGTAGTAGTATTTAAAACAGTTTGTGTCCTGCTTTTTCGTGCGAGGACTAATTCAAAATAGATATCGCCAAGTATATTAGGCTAATTTCTTTTGTATATAGAAAAAAAACTGATGCTTTATCTATATCACTGATAATCAATATATTTCGAAACTTGAAATTTACAATTATAAGCAGAAAGTGTAAGAAAAACATAATATTGATCGAAATACACGATTGCACAGCGTAATCTGATAAAGATTGCATTTTCAAAACAGTTATTCATCACCGATTCAAATATTAGCTGAAACTGCATTCATATTCTGGCTTTCGCTGCTCATACAGACTTGACAAGAGAATATATAATAAAGTAGTGGGTATCTTTTACGCTTTTCACTGCACATAAGATTGGCCACAAAGGTCAACGTTTTTGAATTTGTTTTTCGTCTTATTCCAACCTGAAAATTTATGAAAAATTCAATTCCGATTCCTTTCATCCTCATATACATTTTGCATACTTACTATATCTCAGCTTCTAGGGATAATATTTTGCAATAATAACCTTTACAAAATCAGAAGATATTCTCATAACAAAAGATCAGAAATCTATAAAGATAGCGAGATCATATCAAAACACCGAACAATCACCTTGTAAAACGAATAAAATACTTTTCTTATATAATCCATTAAGTCATTATATGTGTTTTGTGTCATGCTTTTAGCCCTGGCGATATTTGGCCATTTTTTTGTACATCTTGTGTTTCTATTCATCAAGCTTATAACCAGCTTATGTCAATCTTTACGCAAAAATAAAATTACAACAAGCCTATATACAAGAGATATAGTTTACCTTTCGACAATCAATTCGTAACACGAAAAAGATTTAATCACTGTAAAAAATTTTTTATTTCTTTCTTAATAAACAAAGAGACAAGAAAAAATAACTCTCCGTGTATATTCTAGGTTTCCCAGTAAGTCCAATACTGCCTTTTTGTTATTAGTTTTACCAATGTTCTATTAGTTTTCTTATATTTTAAATGACCCACTATTTTTTATTGCTATTTTTTCCTGTACCAAACACACCTACTACCTTATTTTGTTATTAGTACTTTTAAGACTTTTGTTAGTTTTCGATTATACGTGTGATTCCTGGCCCATTGTATATACATTTTTGTTTTCTCGGTACGAGC
The DNA here is from genome assembly GCF_053919585.1 of Euprymna scolopes. Lineage (NCBI taxonomy): Eukaryota > Metazoa > Mollusca > Cephalopoda > Sepiida > Sepiolidae > Euprymna > Euprymna scolopes. The sequence continues at coordinate 34,278,199 of NC_136504.1, read as the reverse complement.
TTTAATTTTTAATATTTCTTTTTATAATTATGAAACATATAAGCTGAGAAATATTTCTTATTAAATGTTAATCGTCTTAGGATATATAATTGTGTTCGTCTTTTATATTCATTTTACGTATTCGACACTTATCTCGAATTTTTAATGTTCTAATTATATCTGTTCTTTTCGTATTATGATTCGCGGAGTACTAACCTACTGTGGGCAACATTACATCATTCTAATTTACCATCATTCTTATTCACTGGCTTAGTGGCTACATTATATAAGATAAACAGTAAAAACACTTTATTAATATCGATGGGTAAATGTTTATATCATTACTTTTTATTATCTTTATCTAGAGTGGTATTGTAGCATTAATATCTGCAGTTTTAACACTTACTTCGTTTTAATTGTACAAATGTTGTCGCACTCTTCTCTGTTGAGTAGAAGAACGAAAACACAATCTGCAATGAGGTTTCATACCACATATGTATATTCGCTGTTAATTCTGGAAATACGATTAAGCGTATTTTATTTCAAACGAATTAAATTATTTATCCATTTATATTCCCAATTGTTATTCCGGCTACTGTTCTTATATTCAATTGCATGTTCCCAACGTTTCAGTCGATGTGACTTTCGACATTTTTCAGATTTTCAATTGTCAACGTTGGAAATGTTTCTGCTCAACCCAGAAATGTTTCCGTCGAACTCGGGAATTTAAACGCAATTTCGAACGGAAACATTTACTTACTTCACGGCGTAACATGATGAGCGCTCTAAGTAATTCGCAATTGTATTTTCGGCCATTCGCATTGAGAATTGAATCTTAAACTTTCAGAAGAACAAGTACACTAACCACTGCCATATGTCATGTTGAAGGTTATATCTATGTAAACGTTGTCAAAAGGCGCTCTAAATAATTCTAATAATACGAATAATCAATCCTCATCCTAAAAACTCAGAAACGTAAACTTCCAAATTATATATCACTTTTAGGCTAACTTTCTAACGTAATAATGATTATTTAGACAGAAAACGAAGCTGGTATTCCAGGAAATTTACATAAAATTCCAAATATTTAGGCCAATGAAATCTCAGCAGCTAGATTTAGCATGCATCCTCTGTTGTTTATTATTTTATGTGGTATTGTTTTTTTTATTATTGAAATCTTAGTTAAAAGAACAGAATAGTAAAAAAAAAAATCCCCACGCTTCCAATAGCTTAGAGACCGGAAATAGCACAATCAATTTTTTTTTTTCATTTGGAATTACAATGTGATATTTTCGATAATAATCATATGTTTTTATATTGATATCTAACTGTTTTCCAGGGTTTAAAATATTTGGCATTCTTTTTTCAGATAAGACAGAACAAGATGTTTTCGTTCGGCACCTAAAATATTCATTACCTGTTTCGAGAAAAAAAGAAGTTTTTGTTTGCTACCCGCCGGCAGTTTACGTAACCTGCCAGGCACATTCCGACGATAGCACTAGTTTATTCTGCATCGTTACTCAGTATTGTGTTTGACTACTATGAAACTATTCCTCATTAAATCTGAATGTTGTAATCGAAGAGTTTTCATCGGAGTTAGTATTAGTCGGACTTATAGTAAATCTCTCTACTATTTTATACATATATGAAATTACGGCATAATCACGTTGTCACAGCAGTTTCCGCTGGATCACCGAAGTTAAGAAACGTTGAACCTGGTCAGTACTAAATGGGTGACCATTTGGGACTTTCAGGTGCTGTATGCGCTCTGCGCTTGTATCGGCATTGTTTCCAGTCGTCCTGGACTTTTCTTTGCCACTGAACTCAAACAGTGCTGATTCAGGATAAGTGTGATTAGGAATTGTACAACCGTTGCCTCACAATTACATGCGCAACTGTCCCTAACGGGGTATCCTAGGTCTTTTGAGACTGAACGGAGGCATCGCGACACATATGAAAAAAACATTTGAATTTACAAATTGCTAAATAGAATGAGATTGAGTAAATTCATAAATACAGCTGGGACAACAGAATATTATTTTCATTCTCCTGACTTTCCGATACAGGGTGACCCCAAAAAACGGTGTCTTTTTAACTTTTTATTTTTTTAGAATGGACCAATTTGACACAGTGCATTCATTGTCCCTGCTCCCACTGGGGTCTTGGTGTACTCACGGTTGTTGATTCTGCATTTTCCTGTAAATTAAGAGCAATCAGTGAATAAATAATAGAGATATCACATAAAGTGTACATGGTGCCCGTTTTGGGGGGAACCCTGTATATATGTGACACGGTTAGGAACACTTGATCAACCAGAAAGCGTATCAACCTATATAAAATAATATAAGATATTAACGGATCTATACTAAAGAGTCAAAACAATGAAAAGAATATGCTGTTGTCACAACCCTATTCATAAACGCTCATCCATTTACTGGTCGGTATGATATTTTCTTAACTTCAGTAATCTAACAATAGCCAATACACACACACACACACACACACATATATATATATATATATATATATATATATATATATATATATATATATATATATATATACCCAAAATAAATTGAATAATATGTATAATACTATATACGTGTGTGTTCTCATTATGGTGTTGTAAATCACTGGAAATATAATAAATCAGAATAAGAAATTTATATCTAAATGATTAATATTATAATGACAGCAATATAAATTCTTGGTTCAGTAATTCTGCTGACAGTTGACAGAATAATACAGAGCGTAGTTTCATTAATTCAACTGACATCTTAATTGTCCGAATAGAATGAATAATACTCTGACACAAATTAATTTCACGGAATTAAGATCATATTAAATTTGACTTGTTCCACAAATACATTATAGAGAAAGAATCATGGCGGATTTGTTCACACGAGCATTTATATTTTTGGTGGTGGTAGGGGTAAGTTAAAATATAGAACATCATAATATCCAATAACTAAGATGACAAATATTTCTTTCAAATGTTCGGTGTTAGGTGGGTTATCCGTCAAACGGTTATTGTTCACTACTTGTTGCGCAGTTTTTAATAATGTTGTAAAGTTTTTAATACAGCCTATCCTTTATGGATGGACATTCTTGCATAGTAAAATAAACAGCATCTCCACCAGCCTAATCTCTCGGAAGACAATTAATGACAACTTGCCCTCCTAAAATAAACAAAGGACTGTAAATGTATAAAGACATAAGAAGAAATCAACAAGTACAGGTTGGGCACAAGAAACGAAGAACGAACAGATCATTTCTATTGGAATCTTTTCATTTGTGCCAATAACAGCTGCTTCAACACTTACTCTTTCAAAGTTGCAAGAACTTTATGAAACATTTTTATACTCATTGAAAGCAAAACAAAAAAAATGTAACACAACATTTTATCCGTCCCTAAATCGGATTGTAATGATGGTGTTAAGTTCTGACATATTGTGTTGAACAAAGATGGCGGCGTAGTTCAGATCAGTAATCAAGATGGCAGCGTAGTTCAGATCAGTAACCAAGATGGCGGCCAAGAATTAAATGCGGTCCGTGACGTAGTAAACGGCGAAATGATTGAATCCAAAACTCGACTATATATATAATAATTTTAGGACGTTTTCATTGGTTGTTTAACACAGCCGTTGGTTAAAAAAATGATTGGCGAATCCATTCGTCTCATACCCCATCACAAGTCCATTGTGATGGGATGTGTCTCCTAGCGGCTTCGGTTGCAGGGAGACAGGGTAGTAGTACTCGTCAAAGATTCGTCAATTGACACTCAGCCCAACAGGTGAGGGGTCGGGAACCGCCTAGCACCTGTTCGACTGAGGTACACCGCCCGGATAATACCTAGGAGGTTCAACCTCCCATGCGAGGAGTAAGTTAATTGCTTACTGCCTGAGTAACCCCGTCGGAATTCCCAGGTAGGGGCCCGGGAATGCCAACGGGGTTACTCAGGCAATTTTTACAATTGCAGGAGTGGCTCTCCTTTAGGGGAGCCTGCTGGATCCCCACTTTCCGGCCTTGTGCCACATTTTGCCGAGGTGGGCGGCAAATAAATAACTACCCTCATTACAAGTCAAAAACATCTTACACATGGAAAAGAATAATAACGTGATACTAGACACTTTGACATCTTTTTTTCTGCTTCCTTCATTCGTTATATGAGTATCAACTTAAAAAAAATTACGTAATTGAATTTACAACCTCAATTTTACCGCATTTTTACGTCCAATTTATCACGCACTTATACAGCAAGATTACATGTATTTGATTATAAAACAAGCAAATAAATCTACACACAGAACTTTGTATTCAAATTTATTACAAAGTCTTCTGAAGTGTGTACACGCATTAGATTGGAAATGTATAGTACTGTGCATTTTTCTTTTGTTTTATTATTATTTTCAGGACTGTTTTTCATGTAACCTTTAACTTATGGTCTCTCTACGAACCCTCTAAAAGGCATTCATTAAAACGCGACAACTGTTAAAACTTTACCTGACTCAGTATCTGCGTCCAAATTAACACACAGATTTCAGGAATAAGCTTCTTTTCTAGAACTGATGTATAATCCGCTAGTTTGCTGTCAAACTGACACAAATATATTTGTATTCAAGTCCAATGTAAACTTATACGTGTTGAATCCTTCGCTTAAATAATCAGATTTAACACAATTTCCACCATTAACACTCACGACGCTATTGTGTAAGTGACCACCGTACATTCCATATCTTTTACTCTTTAGTGGCCTTCGTGTATTGCTAAATAGTCTATTTCTTTGTAAAAAGTTGTCTGAATTTAAACAGCAATTAAGGGTAAAACAGCATCCCCAAGGATACTCGTTGTAAAAACAAGGATGAAAATAAAGCATTTTTGTCAATACATGTCAATACATTGTTATTTATTCTTTCTGAGTGTATTTTTAAAAAAAATAAACTTAATCACATCATCGTCGACGTTTATACAAGGCGTACCCCATAGAGTATAACATATTTATATTAATATTGAACTACCGAAATCTGCGCTATTTATTTACAATATAAAAGTAGATAGAGAAACATTAAATAACAATAAAAAAAATTCGACCATATACATAGAGAGTCATTAAAATGAAATTAATCATAAACTCTAACGTAAAGCACTTCTTGGACCGTCCTCGGAAATGATCTATCTTTACCAAATTACTTTTACAAACGAAAATTATGCAACTATACCAATGACTACTATACACACATAAACCCTTACGCTTGAGTGGCCCCCGGGCCTTGATATGTGGTAACCCCGTAGTAAAACTAACGTAGGCTGATGAAATCAGTGCTATGTTTATACAATCATAGGTTCTTTAGTATCGCTTTCATTAAAAATATTTACAACACTCAAATGATATTTTACTGTGTTTCTGATTATATAAATGTTGCGAAAACCCATGTAAGTATGTCAATCCTGCAGTTACAAAGCACTTGTACAAAGTTGATATATAGATGTTAAAAAAACATATAGCAAATAAATGGTTTAAATTCAACCGTATTACTCACGGTTAAAAATAGCCGAATGGATTAGGTCCTTGCTAATGAAGCGAGCGATGTCTTCTTCGCAAGGTTCGAAGCTATCGAATGGTGTTAATCGGGAACGCTGTACTGATGAAACTAATATCTGTAGGTATTTAATAATTATACTATATATATATATATATATATATATATATATATATATACTTGTTTATTGTTATATAAACATGCTCACATCCCGCTGCTACAAATAGCCACTTGTTTCAATCAAACAACAGATATCATCAGGCAGCGACTTGACTATTCAAAAGTTCAATGAATAATGGATTTTTATTTTAGGTAGGAACTCTTTAGAAGTTGGAGTTAAAAAACTTAAAAACACAAGACTTTAATTAAATAAAAAAGTAAAAAGGGAGAGGCAATTTAAATAAAGTTAAAAAATTACAATGGGGAGAGAGTGATTGAGGAGAGGAAAAAGGAATAGAGACAGAAATAGAGAAAGAAAATATAGAGAAAACAAAATAGAGAGAAAAAGAAGAGAGAAAAAATATATATATATATATATACATATATATATACATATATATATATATATATATATATATATATATATATATATATATATATACATATACATACATATATATGATATGGAGAAGAAAAGAAAAAAGAAATAAATGGTTATAATAAAGAGAATAAAAACTAGAAGGAAAAGGAAAGAATAATGAGATCTAGTTAAATAGGGAAAGAGAGAAAGTAAGAATTTGACAGTATATAGAAAAAGAAAAAGAAAAAGAAAAAACCTGCGTGTCAACCAATTTATGAACAATTATACAATTCAGTAATGAAACATATTATTACAAATACAAACAGAAGATACAATCCAAGCGTCAGAAATGAACGTGTCAAAAAAGGCAGTGAATGTATTCGGCTAGCATATTTATCCTCTTACATACGTCCACGAGTAAAATCAACGCAATTCAAACATACGTCTACCATTAATTAGGCCCTTTATGCTAAATGATATAAGTTTAAAGTTTTCGCGTTTTTATTAGATAAATATATGAATAAAAGAATAAAATAAATATTATATTATTTTATTCATATATTTATCTAATAAAAACGCGAAAACTTTAAACTTATATCATTTAGCATAAAGGGCCTAATTAATGGTAGACGTATGTTTGAATTGCGTTGATTTTACTCGTGGACGTATGTAAGAGGATAAATATGCTAGCCGAATACATTCACTGCCTTTTTTGACACGTTCATTTCTGACGCTTGGATTGTATCTTCTGTTTGTATTTGTAATAATATGTTTCATTACTGAATTGTATAATTGTTCATAAATTGGTTGACACGCAGGTTTTTTCTTTTTCTTTTTCTTTTTCTATATACTGTCAAATTCTTACTTTCTCTCTTTCCCTATTTAACTAGATCTCATTATTCTTTCCTTTTCCTTCTAGTTTTTATTCTCTTAATTATAACCATTTATTTCTTTTTTCTTTTCTTCTCCATATCATATATATGTATGTATATGTATATATATATATATATATATATATGTATATATATATGTATATATATATTTTTTTTCTCTCTTCTTTTTCTCTCTATTTTGTTTTCTCTATATTTTCTTTCTCTATTTCTGTCTCTATTCCTTTTTCCTCTCCTCAATCACTCTCTCCCCATTGTAATTTTTTAACTTTATTTAAATTGCCTCTCCCTTTTTACTTTTTTATTTAATTAAAGTCTTGTGTTTTTAAGTTTTTTAACTCCAACTTCTAAAGAGTTCCTACCTAAAATAAAAATCCATTATTCATTGAACTTTTGAATAGTCAAGTCGCTGCCTGATGATATCTGTTGTTTGATTGAAACAAGTGGCTATTTGTAGCAGCGGGATGTGAGCATGTTTATATAACAATAAACAAGTATTATCAGCTCTTTTTATTGAGCACTATCTAACAACCTCGTTGAATTCATTAGTCCATTACTTTTGAATATAAAAAAAACCCGAGTATATATATATATATATATATATATATATATACTACATGGGCATCGCCACTCATCAAGGCCCCCAGAGGCCACTCGAGGATAATGGCTAAGAGTGTACAGTAGTCAATTGGACAATATAGTAATCGTTGGTAATGGAAATTCAATAAATATGTTAACTTAAGTGAGACGTCTCATCAAGAAATCGTTTTTGTTGGACTTAAAGACAATCCGTTGTAGTCAGCTGCGAAGAAGGTAAACAGAATACAGTTGCACAGGCGTGCAGTTCAAGGAAAGAAGCTTGGCGATTATTGATAGCGTTTTCAACTACACGAGTGTTTCTCGTGAAGGTTTGGCGAGGGGATACCATAGACGGAAGTTTAGTCGAGCACTTGCTATGAAAATAACGATAAAGCAGACACAAACCCCCAACATCTCGTCTGTGAAATAGAGGTTACAGGGAAGAGAAAATGACATCTACGAGGCTACTAAGTCTATTTTGAACTCTATCAAGGCAGGTAAAGTCCTTTCAAGCACCTACCGCACATATATGGCAACAGTACTCCATAACTAGATGTACCTAACTCTTATATAGATACAGAATTGTATCAGCAGTGAGATATTATCTGGATCAATAGAAGGATCCTACCATATTCCCAGCGGCTCTGGCAACAGATTTGATGTTCGTGTTCTATTTCAGATCAGGTGTAAAGGTCAAACGCAGAAGTTTATCAAAATATGGGGCCTCCCCTGAACGAGAGCCATTCATTTCAATTGATGCTAGATGTGGATCAAAACGTTGATGATGTAAAGAAAGACGTTAAGTTTTAGATGCATTAAAAGTAACCACCCACTCCATTCCCCATTGTACCACATGCTCAAGATCAGAGGAGAGAGTATCAGAGAGAACTTGGTCGTTTATGGTCTTAGATGTGCTACCATAGATAGTAGTGCCATCAGCATACTGTCTATGAATGATGTAAGTACGTGAATTGGAAAATCATTAATGTAGATCAATAAGAGAGTTGGGCCCAGGATAGACCCCTGGTGGGCTCCAGCATTACTATTGTAAGCTTCAAATTTTTGGGCATCAACTACTACTCTCATGAATCTACTAGAATTAAATAATTTAATAATTGAGAAGACATTTTCAGCTATACCATAGCTGGAGATCTTATAAAGTAAAAATGTCTGCCATACCCTATAAAAAGCCTTAGATGTGTCAAGAGGAGTTTCCCTTGAAAAGTGGCCTCCGTCGAAGGATTCTCGTATCCTATGAGATATAACTGTAAGCCCATCTGCTGTATATCTAGCAGAACGGAAAGCATAGTGTGTAACTAAGAAGGTTATTTTTGTCTGAGATGGTTGATTACTTCTGTATTTAACACAGATTCCAGCAACTTACTCATGGCACACAGAAGACTTATTTGCCTGCACTGAGAGGGAGATGAGCCATCACCTGAATTCTTAAATTAAGGGTATACTAATGAGATTTTCCAGTGCGATGGGAATCAATTCTCCTTAAGACAACGTTTAAACAGTTTTGTAAGTATAGGCGCTAGTTTTGGTTGAAGATTGTTGAGTACTATAATTGAAATGCCGTCAAGGCCGGTAACTTTACTGGAATCAAGGTTTTTGATTTACCTTACAACATCACGTTCAGATATTCGTATATCACATGGCGTGTTTTCTGATACAGGAGACACATTGGGAGTCGGCGGCCTTAGCCGCAAAGTGTAGAATTAGCTGCAAAGATCTTAGCAAAGATTTTGACTTTGTCTGATGCTGAAGGGATTAACTCAGGTCCATTAATGATAGTTGGGATAGAGCACACGCTTCTGTTCAGGATTCTGTTTTCTATTTGCCAAAACTGGTGGGAACCAAGCCGCTGCATAGATACTTTGGACTTGCCAGACTGAGCATAAAACTCTCTTGCGTTCTTTATTACTTTCTTACAATGGTTGCTGGCAGACATGGAAGCGGCTTTAGCTGCAATATATCTATTACGTTGCAAGCAATGGAAAAGTGATTTCTGTGCGCAATGGCAGCAGCACATTCTGGATAGAAGCATAGCTTTCTGTTTGGAATTTGCTGTAAATTTTTCGAAGGTATGAAACGGTATATACCTACAACTAACCATTCCCTCAGGTCTGATACTATAGAGGACACATCCTTTTTAAAGATGGAACAAAGAGGTAGATCTGATATAAATGTACGGAAGCTATTCCAGTAAACCATAGAGTATCGATATACTGTACGATGGAGAGATACGTCTGATAACGTATTACATTTCATTTTTATCCTAATTGATACAACAGAATCGTCGGAAGATACAAGTGGCGACAAAACGGAAAATAAACATAGTTAAGGGAAAGTTGTGAAAAAAGGCTATAGGGAACTTACATACTAGCCGTTAGTGTCAGTCATACGGGTGGGATCATAAACAATCTGAGTGAGGTCATAAGCAATGGAGAAATCGATAGAACCTCCCCTCATCATCGGTCTTTTTATGTGGGTTATCCTTTCCACATTGTGAACATTAACTGAAGGATAAACAGATAGGACGTAGTCAATTTTCTCAGATATGCTTTTAAAGATATAAAGAACGCTGTTGTGGAGGCGATAGAGAGTAAATATAAACGCAGTAGTTTGAGTAAGTGCAAACTGGAAGCAAATATAGAGTAAGTTAAGGTCTTATCTGGAGAGGTGTATACCACATGGAATGTCAACTTTAATATAAGCACATATTCCATGCCCACGGCGATCTTGGGGGTCAGATTTGGAAGTTAAATTAGAGTATCGTTTAATTACGAACTCATCTTGAGAAATAGTCCAGTGCAAGTTTCGCTTGGAAATAATAGGTCTGGTTTATTTTCCTGTAATTGGGTTTCAACCTCTGGAGGGTTAAAACGTAGACCTCTGATGTTGGAGAAGGAGACATGGTAATGGGTGTCTACGTTGGAAGTTGGATATCCAGGTGTAATCGTGAATTTTTTCTTAAACATTTTCATGAGGGAGCTTTGGGATTAATGCATTATGTCGACAGATTTGGTAGAGCAAGACAGTGAAGGAAGCTAAGAGAGAAAAAGAAACGAAGAATATTTTTTAGCACATGATAAGGTAAAGCATTAACTATTATCCGCTCCTATGTCATTGAGAGAGCCTACCAGAGCTACTGCATGGTCCAAAATCCATTCACACAATGACAGTAGAGCAGCCCTAGTACTTTCCACCTGCTGATAGGGCAGCCTCTTTAGTGTTTAATCAAAAGTTCGGGCCATTGACTCTCAGGCGGATAACGTCAGCCATATACACCGTTTACTTCAGCACCCTTACTATTGACATGGCTACAAGGATAGACATAGAAACAGAAAATTTCCGACACCTCTTGTGACTCTTCGCAACCTAGTATACAGTTTATTCTTCTCCCTTTGTCAGAAAAATCAGTCATAAAAATGAGGACTGAGGGACAAATTAAGAGATCAATAGTAACTGCCGCTACCGATAAAGCATCAAGAATGCATTCTCCACTCTCCATTAAAAAAAAGGAAAACATATCGTATTAAGTATTGTACTTAGAAAAGTCCAATTGGCGTGTTTAAGCGAAAGTATTTTGACAGATTCTCCTCTCTCACAAACTGAAAATGAGTACACTTGGCTATTTATGCAATCAAATTGGTAGATATAATAAACAACATTTATGGACGTAAAAAAGCTATTATTATATAAAACAATAAAAAATAAAAATATAAATTAAATATTGAAATAAAACGTTGTTATTAACAGTTGAATCTAAAAAGATAAAAATTAAAATTAATATAGCAACGACTTATCTCGGAAGAGTTCCATCTCCAAAATGCAAACTGTTGAAGGGAAATTAGCGTTCAGAAGATATTTTTTAATTAACTGATAAAAAAAAAACCTCATCGAATTCCGAACTTCGGCTAGCGACGTTTAAAGAAATTGCGAGAGAAAGGGAAAAGGTAGAGGGACAAGGGGACCAGTAAAGTGAATATAATTGTTGAGTCTATGTTATCTTTAAGATCAAATTGGTAGATATAATAAAAAAACATGTACGCGCTAGAAAAGCTATTATTAAATAAAACAAACAAAAGACAAAAAATATAAATTAAATACTAAAATAAAATATAGTTATGAACATTTGAATCTAAAAAGATTAAATTAAAAAATAATATAGCAACGGATATATATATATATATATATATATATATATATATGTATATATATATATATATATATATATATATATATAAGGGAATATATATATATATATATATATATATATTCCCTTGTGGACTGTAAGATGGTATATATTAGTGGTCTATCAAAGCGACAGGAGTGACAACCGAAGCAGCTAAACGTACGCTAGACTGCAGGACACTATATATACAGATCTGGGCATATCTTATTACTTTGAAAATATAAGTTCCTTTAAAGGCCATAAAATATATAAACTATAGACATTTATTTTCCTAGTTCTGATATATCCTTATAACCTCTGACCTTGATGGAGAGGAGCCTAAAACTTGCTGCTATGTTTTCAAATCATCTGAAAATACAGCAAGGAAAAATTCGATTCCGAATATTTCTCATATGCTATATCTTCCCTCTTTTTTTCATACATGAAGTAAAATATAACGATCTGTAAAGATTATTTGATACTAGAGATATTCATAAACGTACCCCATTTCCAAAAGAGAGATGTAACATATGCGAGATATTGGGAATCAAGTTTCACCTTGTTATTTTCAGATCATTTAAAACTATAGCAGAATGCATTAGTCTCCCCTACATCAAAGGCAGAGTTTTTTTGTATATATATATATATATATATATATATATATATATATATAAAGATGAATGTCTGTGTGTGTGCATGTGCGTGTGTGTGCGTGTGTGCCTGGTCACGAATAGGCTTCTACATGGTTGACTATTTAAAAAAAAAAGCTGATTACATATAATGATAGAACATGTATCGAGACACAGGAATGGGTATGTTTGATCTGTCAGAAAATTGGTTCATTAAAATTGTTGGGTCTGCATTCGCGCCTGACCCACAAAGTATGGGAATAAACAATTTAAAAATAAAAAGAACGTTCACAAGTGTTTTTGAAATAGATGTACATAACTGTAATCAGATAAGTATGTTTTAACTTAAATAGGGATGTTATAATACAATTGTAGGGCTGCGTTCGCGCCTGGCCTTCATGGAATGGAAACATGCACTAACTTTTATAAAAAAAAAACTTTTCATATCTATCCTCGTAAGTATACTTTTATAATTATGTTTCAGTTTGAAAAAATATGCTATAATACAATTATGGGGTGTTCGTTCGAATCTGACCTCCATAGAATGGAAATATGTCATAAAGTTTAACAGGGTTTTTTTAATATAGCTCAACAGAATATTGGGATAAGTCTTACAGTGTGAACAGGTATGGTATAATAAATTATGGGGTTTATCTATTTTATTTTTACTTTCATCATATTTTGCTTTGGTTTTGATACCTCCAAATTCGAAGCTATCTCTTTACAACCCGTCCTTTTCATAACCTATCATACTTTCATAAATCAGAGTCCATTTTCTGTAGGCTGTTTTTGAACCCACACAACGACGGGTACTTTTGCTAGTATATCTATATATATATATATATATATATATATATATATATATATATACTAGCAAAAATATATATATTCTGTATTTTTTTTATAATAATCATAGTAAATAATTATCTTAGCCCCTTAAGCATATCGTTTCTTTCTGTTGAACACTTTAGAGTTGAAATAGTCGCTCACTTGAGCTCGCATGTTTCAGCCAAAAAGACGTTATTACATTAAAAATAAATCTTTAAATTTAAACAATATTTCTCGCAGCTGAAAGCGGCCATGTGGGTTTTGTTTTTGCTAACAGAGTCAGAGATGGCTTCGTTGTCGGGTTTGATTCTTCTTCTGGCGGAAATCGTGATACCCTGCGCTGATTATTATTTCCGAATAGCTAAAACATTAGTGTATGTAGTTATTTTATAATCATTATAGAAAACAATTATATATATATATATATATATATATATCTTTATATATATATACATATAAATATATATATATATATATAAATATATATATACTTAAGAGTAATGAAATGAAATATATTTACTGGTATGCAGCTATAGTGATTTTATGTCTTAGAAATATTGTTAGGTGTAACATTTAATATAAGACAATCCCAGCTAATAAAATTGCCCAATATACGGCTAAACCAAATAAAGCCAAATTTTGGTATTTAGATGTTTTGATTTCAAAAGATTAATCTTTAAATATACGATTTTTTGTTTGAAAACAAAAGAATATTATGTCA
>NC_136504.1:34139333-34261833 GCF_053919585.1 Euprymna scolopes | reverse complement strand
ACGATACTGATCCTGTGAAAATCCGTTTCCTCTGTTGAAAGTTTAAAGCAGACATAAAAACATGCTTACATACATACATTTATATATTGGTCACTAAAACTTTCGACCCAAACCGATTAAAAAGCTGGCCCTTACTCTGAATACCCTTTATGTATAATTTCAAATGTTTAGACCAGACATTGTATGAGTAATTTGGTAGAGACCGAAGTGGTCACTTTTTTTAATTTGACCCCTGTTATGACCCCTTAAAACGTATGGTTTTGGGCTCAAATAAAGTTATTAATTAAGGACCGTGTCCAAGGAACCTATATATATATATATATATATATATATATATATATACATAATTATATATATATATATATATATATATATATATATATATATAAAATTTCAATATTTAGACGCAAAATTGCGGCGGAGATTTGTAGAATTATCAAAGGTCAAATCGTTGAACTTTGACCCTTTTACAGCCGAATTTCTTGCTGGAGACCGATTGCAAAGATTTTCCCAAATCTCACTACCCTGTATATCAAATTTCGAGTCTATATACTGAAAATTAACAGAGTTATTGCATAGGGCAATGTACACAGGCAGACAAACACAGGCATCAGACAGGCACTTTTACTTTTATAGATATATAGATAATGATCTGACTTAAAGATTAATATACAACGGTCAAGTCTAATAGTTTTATTCTGCTCTAAACAGGCACATTCATTACGAATGGGCCCCTGTCCAAAACTTTTATCTTATACATAATATGAAAATAATTTTAGAAAATCAACTGCAGAGTCTCTTAAAACATATTGATGCCTGAGTTAATGCCGGGAGCTAATTGTATATAAAGCTTACTTCTAGTTATCTGCAGTGAGTGTAAAAGGCACGCAATCGATTTAATTGAAAATAAGGTAATTTCATCGATTCCAATGCAACTCAATTTCTTAGAAGTGTGGATCACTGGTGCTTATATATGCGAGAGTAAGAAGATATCTTTGTTACTTATCAATCATATTTTTAATAGTTTTAATTAAAAAATGAACGCTTATAATTTATTCAACACTAGCGGGGGTACCCGGCGTTGCCTGGTTGTTTGGAGGTGTGTGTGCGTAAAGGGGGGGGTGAAAGTGAAGAATATGTGCAGTAATAACCCTGCATTGATATTAAAAAAAAACATGTTAAACTTCTTTTAAAAAATCGGCAAAACCGAAATAAAAAGAAAACATCGAACTAACGTAAAAAAAACAAAAGCAAAAATTATGGAAAAACGTGTTCGGACCCCCCCCAAAAAAAATAGCGAAAAGCGAAAAAAAATGGCATAAGTAACCCTACGATTCGGTTAATTCTATTGTTTAAAGCAACTACGGAGTAACGAAAAGTCAAACCGGTGTTCCTTCGTAACTGTCTCTTGTAAAAGATCCTGCAACGGTATTAAGTGGTCGCGGTGGAAGGAGTAATTTATTAGAGAGAAAATATTTTATCACATCTATTGATTTTAACTGATTCTGTCCGTGAACTCTCGGCGTAAAAAATACAGGGATCTAAGATTATCGACGAAGTGCAGAGGTAATAGGCCTATAACACACCTCAGATATTATGCTGCAGTTTGTGCATATAACGTTTGCATGAAAGGTCTTGATTTTAATCCTTAGGGGAAAAATGAGTTCATTTAATATACAGAGAGATTATGTGTGGGTTGAGTTTATACTTAATGCTATTTTCAGAAATCTGACTTCTTTGCATAAATTTCTATAGCCGACACATCAACCAATGAATTTCTACCTTTAGAATACAGGAAATGCACGTGCCATTCTCCGACCTAATATTACTTAACCCAATGTTCGATATAATGCAATATATTGCTGTTTTAGACACCAAATAAATGTTTGTTACGTTGAATTTTTGGCACTAATTTTATAATATTTACTGAATATCATTACGTTTGCTTTCGATTCGTTTATTTAAATCATATTTTACTTTACATTTTCAAGCTACATATAAAGTCATTGGAAATGTTACTGAAAAAAGGAACTAAAAAAATCCGACAATATTAATATTAAATAATATTAGATCAATGTGATCAATAGAGATAATGAACAAACGAAATAAATCAAATTTAATTAAATGCACTGCTGAAATGAATACGTAAAATACGATTTGATTATGAAATACATAATGAATTTTTTTTTTCTGAGCCAGGCGAACAAGTGTCATATTACAAATTACATAATTTTATTCATATCCCCGAAAATTCTCCAATGTTCCTATTATCTTTATGAATTAAAGCAGCTGATTAAAATTCTTTCTGTTCGATCCTTTCGTATGTAGTTGTATCCAAAGATCACTAAATCAACATTTGCGATCTTTGTTGTGACACACACACACACACACACACGCACACACACACACACACATATATATATATGTGTGTGTGTGTGTGTGAGCTGACG
Organism: Euprymna scolopes; assembly: GCF_053919585.1. NCBI lineage: Eukaryota > Metazoa > Mollusca > Cephalopoda > Sepiida > Sepiolidae > Euprymna > Euprymna scolopes. The sequence goes on along the minus strand of NC_136504.1, from coordinate 34,259,383 downwards.
TGTACATGTGCATGTGCGTATATGTGTAGAGAGCAGAACGAAAGTACATGGTTAAATTATAGCCGTAGAAACGACAACATGATTCCATTTCTGTCTAATGAAAAACTGCTTTCTATTTGTGTTGCTGACCGTCTACTTGTTGCCAGTTGCGGTCAAATCCCAAGAGTGATAGAGGTCTACTATCATGTTTAAAAGTGGCCTACTGTTCACCGAGCGAAATCAGAGATGCGCCGCTGTACAACTAATGCTCTCTTCTGATCCATATTGTCGGCACTCGAAAACAGTCTGCCTGAATGCCCACTACTAACAGGGATGTGCCCAGGTTGATAAAAACGAGTTTGTTACTGAGATTACTTTCTTTAGTGTGGTTTCAAGTGAGGGACACACCATGCCACCTCATCTTTGAAGTTGGCTTTAAATTCGAAAACTAAGTATACCTGGGTGTGCTGGAAAGTGAATTCTTCTGTTTACAGCATAATCTACTCATTCTATGTGAGTTTATATACATATATGTTTATTAAAGTCATCATATGAAAATAATTTAATAAAATTACAGTACATTATCTAAAGTGCAATATAGACTTCGATAAACCATGATGTCACTTCACAAATGTGAAGCTTGCTACTGGTGCACCACAATAGATTTTAAATAAGGTAACTCGATTTCGATGACAATAAGAGTATTTATCATCATTCAGCCCCAGAAGTGCATGTTTTTTCTGCTAGTATATACTTACAAACATCCCCATATATATATATATATATATATATATATATATATATATATAGAGAGAGAGAGAGAGAGAGAGAGAGAGAGGGAGATGGAGAGGGAGAGAGAGCTTGATTTTTGAAGCATAAACTACCTACGTTATTTAATACTATGAACCCCTATACACCTTTTTACATTACACTTTATATTATATGCTCCTCATTTATCTTAGAACTCGATATAATTCCCTCTAACAATATCAATATTTTCATTGACTTATTTCTGATAAATCCCACGCGAGACGTCATATCCGCATTATGTTACCTAGCATCTGCTAAACTCTTCTGATTAGAAGCATTGGGCTTCGAAATACCTTGGTAGAAAGAGTCCCCTCTATCCCCCAACGGAACCTTTATCATACCTTTATTAAATAAATGAACGATTCTATATCAACCAATATATAGTTTTTGTGACTTCATTTTCCACTCTTATTGTTTCCTATATATATATATATATATATATATATATATATATGTGTGTGTGTGTGTGTGTGTGTGTGCGCGCGCGTGTGTGTGTTTGTGTGAATAGCTTTATGAAACTACAAATTATTTCTCCCTGCTTATTTGTGTTGACAATATTTGTTTTATAATATCATAAGAATTTAGAATTCTTACATAGTTCAAGTAAAAATACACGTTTGGTGAGAGTACATCATATAAAACCTTATATATATATATATATTTATTATACCCGCATAAAAGAGACATTACCCCAGTCGTTGTTCCTATTCGTACTCATATATTATAAATATCTCGATTTTATGTTTGCTTCCACTGTATTCAACTATTCATTTATATGATTGCTTTTATTGTGGTTTTACTTGGGTTATTATTAATGTGTTATTTTGTTACATGTATTTTTACATACATAAAAAAATGTTAAGCATATGGAGGCAATTCTTAGTATTTCTACTTTTGTTTTTAATTCAGTTTCCAACCCAAACAAGGCACAGTTCCACTTTGAAGCAGGGGGCTACTATCAGGGACATAATTTGCAGGTACATTATGAAGGGGGATGAGTAGAAAGATGCGTGTTCACATTACACTTGAACATCTGCATATCAGTACAATTGGGAAAGCAGCATCCTGGAAGGGAGTTCCAAAGACCTGCAATTCTGGGAAAGAAACTATTAGAGTTAAAGGTTTTCTTGCACCTAGGGATATCTACTGTAAGGGGTGAGACTTAGTGGCTTGTTGGGTTTGTCGGGGTAGTTACGTCGAGGAGGTACAAGTGTCTTCTGTTATTCAGAGCATTCACCATTAAATTATTTGTAGAACAGACAGAGGGATGCAATATCTCGTCGATGGGACAGAGGCTGAATCCTAGATGACAGTTCAGGACCTATCAGGTTAGCGACTGTCTTTTGAACCCTGCCCATGAGTGAGAGACAAAGCGCAGATTCACCAGCCCAGATGTTACAACAGTACCTCATACATTGGCGAATGGTGGCCTTATAGAGGTACAGGGTACTTTTAGGCGTAAGTAGTTTTCTAGTAAGGTAGAGGGAGCCGACCTTCTTTGCAGCAGTCTTGCCAATGCTCTCAATGTATCTATTCCCGTTTATATTCCCTGTAAACATTATGCCGAAGAGTTTAAAAGAAGTACTTTCAGGCAATGTGTTCTTGGCCATTGCTATTGGTGGTAGAAAAGGTTTCTTGTAGTTATTGAAGAAAACAAGCTTAGTCTTAGCAGCATTGAATGTGACCAACCATTTTTGTCCCCATTCAACTACTGATCCTCTAGTGTGTCTGCCATTTCCTTGGATATGTGTTCATTTGTTTTCCCATCATATCTGTTATCTGTTATAGAGAGTGGTGTCATCGTCAAATATACCCATCTCCGAAACAATTTTATCAGGTGGGTCATTTATGAATATCAGGAATAATAGAGGTCCAAGGATAGACCCATGAGGTACTCCCGCATTTATGTCATATTGTTTAGATGTACGACCGTCGAGGAAAACTTGATTTTTCTCTTACTTAAGAAGGATTTAATTACATTATGTATTTTTCTAGTGATTCCATATGATCTAATTTTCCTTAGAAGACCATCGTGCAATACCCTGTCAAAATCCTTAGATATATCAAGGGCTACCGGTCTAACCTCCCCTGTTTTGTCCAGTGAACAGTATATGCGTTCAGAGACTACAGTTAAGATTCTGCTGTTGAACGGGCTTGCCTGAATCCATATTGTTTGTCAGTCAGGAGTTTAGCAGCTGTTAGACGCTGGAATAGGGTTAGATTAACTAAGAACTCAAATATTTTGGCGAAAAGCGGGAGGAGGCTAATGGGGCGATAATTTAGTGCGACAGTTATTTCACTAAAATTCTTGAAGACTGGTACCACAGAAGCGTTTTTCCAGCCGTCGGCAAAGCAAGGTACGTTGCGGCATTTATTATAAAGTTTGGAGAGAACTGGAGCAACCTCTGCAGATCATTTTTTAATAGCACAGCCTAATGCTCAAAATCAAAATATTAGACATAAAATGGAGGTTAGTTACATTTTTAAGAAGATATGCAGCAAGAAACCTTTACCTTAATAAAGATGCAAGGGGTTGAGATAAAAGAAAATACCAAAATAGCATTAACAATTAATTTCTTTTTAAATTTCAACTAACATATTTTATAAATTACCTGATATTAATAATTTTAATGGTAGCAAACGCCGTTGCATTGATTACAGTCAGGAGAAGATGCACAGATTTTAATAGGATTTTTTTCGAATATTCAAGATTGTCATAGATTGAAATGAGGCATGAATAGGAATTTGCTATTATGAATATACTAAAATTATAAATATATTAAAATAAATTAATTTTAATAATCGATATTCAATGGCAGACAACATCTTAAGCTGGAAATAAATAGCATCGGTATAAAATTTCACGTGTTTTTGGTTTGTAAAATCATCAATGATACCAAACGTCGTTATAATTTATAGGGTTATCTGTTATAACGTGTTTTCAAAAAATCATTGTATTTTAGAATATCTGTTTTCGTTATTTTCTTTTGCGGTAGTTTTATCATTACATTCTAGTAAGGGACGCACACTTCTCGTTCAGTTTTAAATACTGGCATATGTTTTATAAGCTAGTTTTTACATTGATTTTTTTCTGCTATACCAAAGTATGCTAAGATATTTTTTTTTATAGTTTACAACCTTTTATAGATAAGGTTTACATTCTATATCTGTACTCATCAATACATTTAAAGTCTTACCATGTAAGACTTATAATGAGATAATAAAATGAAACGCCCAATCTTGATTGAAGCACACACGCTGTAACGTGATAAATATTGACATTTCCAAACATATATTCTTTCCAGATCAAATTGCTCATCATCGGTTATCTTGTCTGATAATACATAGTTAACAAAAATGTCTTATAACATAGTAGGTCCCTTGCATATTTCACGTCAGATAAATGTAGGCACAAAATACGGTCAATATCATTGGAATAAAATTAAAATACAAACAACTTAATTCTGGTTCCGTTTATTCTCATGCCTCTTTCTATTTACTAGATCTTAGTTTTTCTTTATGATATTTAGCACGGATAACCCGCTTTATATAAGACAATATCATCATAACTAAAATGCATAAAACTCCAGGAACCCGGGGATAATATTTGATATAGTTTAATGCGTATGCTTTCTTTTCGTCAAAGCAGTCGCAATTTAGTTTTCACCTCTATATCTATAGATATAAAAAATGAAAACACAACACTTCTATATACAAGAGATACATTTTTAACGTTCAGAAATTAATTCCAATCACAACACAAAACTCCATTGTAAAATCGCTTTATTCATCGACTTTATTATACATAATGAGACAAAATCTTATTTCCCAATAATCTTGACCGTTTTTGATTATTTGCTTTTCCCAATGCTTCTCTTCGTTTTCTTATGTTTTGATGTCTAACAATTTGTTTTTCTTGTACCAATGTGATTTTACAATATCCTTTTATAAGTGTATACTTTTTCGACTGTTTCTATGTATAATTGCTTTTTTTTTAAATTTTCAGTTTTAATATTCGGCTTTTATCTTCGGAGTATTGTTTTAAAGTTCTCTTTTATGATCTTCTCGGTCTATGATTCGTGAAGTAAGGTTGACAGTGGCAATATGGTCATTTTATGTTACCCTTATTGTGTGGGTTGGTCATTTAAACGGAATAACAAATATAACTGCTAACAATACAATTTCCTTGCGGCGAGACACATAGAAAAACATCTTATTGATATCAGCTGTTTATTTTTATATCGTTTCTTGTATCATTTTTATCTGCAATGTTATTGTAATATTAAACATCTGACAGAATACTAAAGTAATAATAAAATACTTTGTTTTTAATGTTCAAATGTTATCGAGTTATTCTCTGTAGTGAGAGAGTACTATAGCAAAATCCCTAGTCAGCGTAAACACTACACCCACGCATTCCTCTTGATTTGAAAAATAAGCTTAAGTATTATTTTTTTTTATTTTCAACCCATTCAACATTTTGTTATTTGACATTCCCCATCATAATTTGGATTTTTCGGACTATTGAGTCCAATTTTTCTACGGTTCGGTGGATGAAACCTTCGACCTTTTTCAGGTGTGTTTTATTATATTCAGAGATGCATCAATCGAACTTGAAAATTGTGATGGAAATTTGAACGGGAGTAGAATTTTCTTGTTCCTCTAGTCCTGACTAAATAGATGATATAAGTAACTTGCAATTGAATCTTATGTCCACCCAAACTGAGATTTAACCCTTCAACATCAAGGCGAATCTCACATTTACAATAACTTTTCCAAGTGCACTAATCACTGCTCCATATGTTCTTCTGGAGGTTACATCAACTTCACCGTTATGTAAATGACACTGAAAATGACAACTATATTCCGAAACATCCAAATAATTCGAATAACAAATACCTTTCACAAAATTTTAAAACGTAGCATTCCTATTTAGTACGTTACTTTTTTGTTGGATTTCAAAATTAATAATGATAATTAAGGCAGAATACAATGCGCGCATTCCGGGAAATAACGTAAGGTTCAGAAACCACAATTAGCAAACAGTAGTTTTTGCTTATTATTATATAAATTACAATTCTTTATTGTTTTTTTTTTAAATAAAAGAGAAGAAGAGTAAAAAGAAAATCCTCCCCATGTTTCCAATAGTTGGCCGAAACGTCGGGAAACAACTAATACAGCTGAGAATAATAGTCCACAATAAATAAATTAGGAAAAGAAGAGTTTAAAACACCCTCCTTATGTTTGCCATAGCCTTCGCTTCGGAATATGAACATGTATTTTTTATTTAATTTTAATTTAAAATACAATGAATAATCTGGATTAAAATCAAATATTTTTACGTTGCTTTTTAACTGTTTGTCAGGGTTCAAAATAATTGACATTCCTTTTCAGTAAGGACGTGATAAGATATTTTCTTTCAGCAAATTAAAAAAAAAAATGACTAGCGTGTTCGCGAATTAAAATAAAAAGTTTTAATTAAGTACCTGCCGGCAGTTTATGTAACCTGCTCACTACGTTTAAATGATACAACTATTGGTACTCTGCATAATTACCCAGTATTGTGTTTGAATTCTAGCACGCTATTCTACATTAAATCCGGAAGATTTCATCCTCAGAGTTAATATCAATCGGACTTATACTAACTCACTCGGGCAGTTGCGCAGGAGATTTCTTTGCTATTTACTACATATATGAAAAATAAGATGAATTTACAAATTACCAAATAGTATTAGACTCAGTTAATTAATACGCATCCATCTATATATCGAGCGGTATAATATTTGCTTAACTTCGGTAATCCAACGGAAATCAATATTTATATACTCAGAATATGTTTGACTAACATGTAATGTAATACATACATATATATATATATATGTGTGTGTGTGTGTGTGAGAGAGAGAGAGTGTGTGCGTGTGTGAGTGTGTGTGTGGGTGTGTTTGTGTGTTGATACTATGGTGTAGCCATGCATTGGAAATTTAATTAATTATTCGAAGAATTCATATTAAAATCAAGAATGATATGACAGCCATATACGTTCTTAGTTCGGTAATTTCTCTGACAGTTTACACACAAATACATAGTGTAGCTTCATTAATTAAACTGAAATCTCCATTGACCAAAATGGAATTAATAATACACTAAAACAAATTAATTTTGATAAATTAAGGTCATATTGAATTTGATTTGTTCCCCAACTACGTAAACAGAAAAAAGCAGTTATGGCGAATGTATTCCCAAAAACATTTACTTTTTGGTTGGTTGCGTGTAGGTTGAAATGCGGAACATCCTAATATCACATAACTAAGATGATAATGAATTCTTGCAAAGGGTTTGGTTTCAGAGGAGTATGTTTTATAATTGTCATTGTTTACTACGCGTCACACACTATGTGAGGTTTTTAGTACAGCTCGTCTATTATAGATGACCGTTCTTATGTAGTGAAATAAACACACCTTCGTTAGACAATTCATGACAATTTGCCCTCCTGAAAGAAACAGGTAACCCGTATACGTATAGAGATATAAAAATTGCTATCAACAAATCCAGACCGAGTGCTAGTAAGGATATTTTCAAGCGGTAAATCATTTTTACAAGAACGGGAAGATCATTTTTGGGGGGCCTGTTCCAATGCGTCAGTGGCAGCTGTTTAAACACCTTCTTATAACATTGCAGGGATTTCATAAAACGGGTACTTTCTACTCATTGGAAGAAGACTTAAAATAGGAACACAAACTCATCTAAAGATTTTGTCGGTCGCCAAATCGGAATTTAATTATTTAAAAGAATATCACTCGCTTCTAGACTGTTTTCTGCTGCTTTTATCCATAACGTGAGTGAGTAAAACCAAAACAAAATTTACATAAGAAAATGTATGTCATAAACTTTCCCGCTATATGACGACTAACATATTACGCCTCTCTAGATTAAGATTGCTTATATGTAAGTTTAAAACAAGCCAATCAATCTATAAGTAGAATTTTGTATTACAATATATGGCGATCTCGCTGGACTATGTACATGGATTAAACTGCAAATGTATAGCACCATGAATTTCTCTCCTGCCGTATGGTTATTTTCAGGACTCATTACCGCCTTAGCATCAACCCATGGGGTATCTACGAAACCTTCACAAAATGCATTCGTATAACTACCACCACTATCAAAAACCTGCCCTCCTCTATATCAGTGACATTAATTACAACAAAACTTCAATGTACAATCTAATTTTCAATGACTCCCGCCTTTGGAACGATGTTCCGTTTGTTTACTTTCCTGCTGACTAATATGTGGTTATCAAGTTAAATGTAAACAAATTCTTGTTCAATTATCCAATCTAATGATTAAATTTGATCAAACTTCCACGATTAACGATCACGAAAATATAGTGCCAGTGACTAGAGTACACTCATTAAAACTTATCCTCGAGTGGCTCACTGTCATTCATAAATAGTACCTTTAGAGTGTAACATGCCCATCGAGATGGTATACCAATTATGAAAACGAAGTGAGCAATGGAGTATATGGTGTCAATTCATTGATCATATTATTGCATTGTTACTTTTTGTCTGAGTGCTTAAATAAATGTATTTTTAAAGAGTTCAAATACTATTACTTCATTGTCGACGTTTGTACAAAGCTTACGATATAGTGTTTAACACTTCTATATCAATATTGAACAACCGAAAGTTGCCTTGATGGTTGAAGATTTGTAATTGGATAGAGAATAATTAAGGTCAACTATATAAAGAGAGACATCAAGATAAATGGACCGTCAAGTCCAACGTACAGCAGTTCGTGTTGGTCCGTCCTCGTAAATGATCCAATCAAACTTAAATGCCTCTACTAAAAGAGTTTACACAACTCTCCCAATAACACATTAATATACATGAACGCTTATCCTGTAGTGGCCTCCATGCATTGATATGTGGTGAATCCTTTGTAAAAAATTAAAAAAAAAAACTTAGGCTGATGAAGTCAGTGCTATTTTCGGACATTATCGCTTCTTTAGTATCACTTTCGTTATAAATATTGGCAACACACAAATAATCATTTTTCTAAGCTTCCGATTATAAAAATAATTCGGGAAACCAATGCCAGTAAGATAATGCTGCAAGTCCAAAAAATCGTACAAGATAGTTGAAAAGAATCAATATTTTATCTCATAACACTGAGGAGATTATATATATATATATATATATATATATATATATATATATGAAAAAGGAAAGACTGGGTTTTTTTATCCATTATAAAAAGAAAGACGGTGGAAAAACATTTAAGGGAGGTTAAGAAAATATAGATTATGGGGTAGAGTCAGCCGACCAGGTTTCGCCCTTACTTTTCAAAAAACAAATCGAGAGGTTTTTTTTTTTTAATATGTCATTATAGGGAAACGAATTGAAACGTGGGGAGCGACTAAAACAAAATCAAATTACAGTGGGGGGGTAGGAAAATGGATGAACGACTAAAATAAATATATCATTATGATAATTGTATAATTATAAATATATGTATATATATATATTTTTATATATATATGAATATTACTTTACATTTTATTCGTTCATATAAAATCATTGCTATATATATACATATATATATATATATATATATATATATATATAATATAATATAAAGCTGAACGTCTGTGTGTGTGTCTGATCACGAATAGGCACCTATATGGTTGACTATTTAAAAAAAAAACTGATTATATATACTGATAGAACATGTACCGAGAAACAGGAATTGGTATGTTTCATCTGGCAGAAAGGTGGTTCATTAAAATTTGTGGGTCTGTGTACGTTCCTGTTTCACAAAGTATGGAAATACAAAATCTAAAAATTAAAAAAAAAAACGTTTACAAATGTTTTTGATATAGATGTACATAAGACTACTTTGATAAGTATGTTTTAACTTAAATATGGAGGATATAATAAAATTGTGGGGTCTGCGTTCGCGCCTGACCTTTATGGAATGGAAACATGCACATACTTTCATAACGACTTATAATATCGATCTGCGTAAGTATACTTTGATAATTATGTTTGAATTTGAAGAAATATGGAATAATAAAATTATGGGGTGTTCGAATAGAATGGAAATATATCACAAAGTTTAACAACGTTTTTTGATATAGATCCACAGAATATTGTGAACAGTGTGAACAGGTATGGTATAATAAATTATGAGGTTTATCTATTTTATTTTTACTTTCATCATATTTTTCTTTGGTTTTCATATCCCCAAATTCGAAGCTATTTCTTTACAACCCTTCCTTTGCATAACCTATCATACTTTCATAAATCAGAGTCCATTTTATGTATGTGGTTTTTAAACATTATCAGCGACGGGTACTTTTGCTAGTATATATATATATATATATATATATATATATATATATATATATATATATATATGAGCAAACGGTTAATAAAACATGTTAAAAAACACTTTGAAAAAGAGTTAAACTCATATTTAATCTGAAAAGGGCACACTAGATAAGATTCGGAAAATTACGGACTCGCTAAAATCGAATATATTGAAAAAATCATACTCCTACACTCCAAGATCCAAATTCTGTATCCTTGGCATTTCAGAAGCTGTTGCAATAATAACATATCCTACAGCCACGATAAACGCCAAAAATGACCTAATCTCGTCATGCAAACACAGGAAAAAGTCAAGTATAGCCAGTTAAAAATTACTTACTTCACCCTACTTTAACTAGCAATAACAATATATATATATATATATATATATATATATATATATATATATATATATATATATATATATATATATACATATATATATTACAATATGCAGGGGTACACGCGTATGCCTTAAGTTAGCACATTCTAAGTGATTGAATCTCAGCGAACCATGTGTACACCTTTTGTAGATATATGTGGAACAAACTCCCAATCTAGAGGAAATACTATTAGAATGACCCGAATAATTACTAATGTATATATATATATATATATATATATATATATATATATATATATATATATATATATGAGCAAACAGTTAATGAAATATGTTAAAAACACTTTGAAATGAGTTAAAAAATAATTAATCTGAAAAGGAAACACCAGATAAATGGACAGTCCTTAATCCGCGGAGTTTCGAAGAAATACTTTCCTTCTCATCAGCTGGTAGGAATTAGCAAAATGCGGGATCGGATTTTGCATGCAAATGTATTTGATGAAACAAAAAGTAAGTCAAATATCTTACTTGATAACAAAAAAAGTTAAGCAGAGGGAATATGGTGAAGAAAAGGGTGATTACACGTGAATGGATAGTCTGGTGGAAGATAAATACTCCAGTAACGGTAAAATCCAAATATATAATTTCAAGAAGTTAATTGAATTTCCATTTGCGCAATAAAAATCTAAGCACATCCCGTAATTGGAAGGTTGTCCAAAATATTCCAAAGGGAGAAATTAATGGAAAACTTCACAAAAATGTGTACAAGGGGAAAAAGGAGAAAATTCCAATAATATTAATGAAAGAAAATAAGATATGCTTTTCACTCTTCTGCTGAGACATAAATATAAATAAGAAAACTCAGGGAAGAAGAAAAGGAGAAAAAAATAAATGGTGAAAAAATTAAATATAAAATCGAAAAACAAATGTCAAAATGACCCAGACAGGAAATGCTAAAAGGTGCGAAAAAATATATAAGGTAAAATATTATAGGTCAACTGAAATGTACAGGTAATCACTTTAAAATATGTCAGCAAGAGTTGTTAGAAGACACTTAATGGGAAATAAATAAATTAATTAATATATAAATAGAAAATAAATAATAAATAATAAATAAAAAATAAATAAAAATTAAAAAATAAAATATAAAATATAAAGCAAAAAAAATAAATTATTTAAGGGGAGAGGATGACCGGTATCTGCAAATTCATGAAAAACCAAGAAAGATAGTAGGTAAATGCATATAGTACAATATAAGTAAATATACATAAAAGATATGAAAGTGTGGGTAGAGTTATGTATTAGATAGATAGGGAAGTTTAAAGAATAAAACAGAAAATGCAGATAAAAAACCAGCCGTGCAAAGAAGAAATAAAGCTCTACCTCCTATTTGGTTTTATCGAGCTTTTACATCTGGCTGAGATAATTTTATAAATATTGATTATTTAATATTTATAATATACTTTAATTTTACCATCTTGGATCATTTTGGTAAATTTAAATATAATTTATATATATATATATATATATATATATATATATATATATATATATATATATATGTATATATATATATATATATAAATATATATATATATATATATATATATATATATATATATATATATATATATATATATATATATATGGTAAAATTTATTGCCCCAACAAAAATAAAAGTGTATCTTAATATAAAATGGCACTAACAAGATGGTAGTTTTTAAACGCTGTTTTTGGTTAATATTTAGTATGATTATTTGTGTATATTTATATTCATATTACCGGTTTAGTGTTTGCTTCTCTTTATATTCTATTTTCGTTTTGTAAAAGTCTTTTATTGTTGGGAAGCGCATCGTACACTGAAAGACAATACTGTCTTTTACTTACGTGAATTAAGTCCATAAAAAAACAATAATAATAAACGTCCGTAGATCTACTTTCCATTCAACCGCATATATGGTTCTCTGCGGTTTTAAAATTTTTACTCTCCCACGCTTTTCCTTTCTCCATTTGAGAAGTGTAATTTAATTGCAATTCGCCTTAAAGTCCCGTAATAAGGTTTGGTCACATTGTTACAGAAGAACATTTGTTTAGAAATTGTCCTGCATTTAGGGCGTCAGGTCACTTTTTGACAATTGTATCACTTTAACTCGACGAGAGAAAATATAAAGTTAGAAGATAATATTAATAATAATTACTGCCATGTGTGTTGATTAAATTATTTATCTTAATTAGTGCCCATACACAACTACTTTTCCTTATTATAAAACATATTATTGCATATCAATAACATTTAATCAATATTTATCACATATAGTACGTTATATTTTTATGAAATCTAACACACGTAAAAGTATAGTTTTATCCTCGTTTTAATAATGACCGCAGCATTAATAGTCAAACATTGCCTGCTCTTCATAGTGCGTCGTGTATATAACACCTGCTTATATTTTAACACGTATACTTGAATAAAAATATCGTTAATAATAAAATAATCCAGTACTAAATTAATGAGGCAGAAACAATGTGCACGTGTCATTAAATAACGGCGTTATAAGTAAAAAGAAGATAAAAACAATATCGCAGATCAAGTGAAAAATAAAAAATATATAAAAAAAATCAGATTTCTGAGAGACCAATGAATGTGTACGATTAGCTAGATGGTTATGACGTTAAGTAACACAAAATAAATAAATGTATGGCATAATCAATATTATTTAATCATGTTCGACCTGTATAATTATTTTTATATATTAAGTATGCATTTTGTTCTTTTGAATAATAATGTATATACATATGTATATATATATATATATATATGTATATACATTATTATTCCGAAGAATAACATGCGTGCTTTATATATATATATATATATATATATATATATATATATATATATATATATATATATATATATATAATGTTTGCCCATCGCTTGCATAGATGGCTGTTATCCTGCAATGCCTCTCTACTTTAAAAAGATAGATTCTTAGACCGAGGCTCTGAAGAATTTCTCGTATGTTATATACCTGTGAGAAAATTGGGTAATATTGGTGCTGACTGTTCTGTCCATTCATTTTCATCGCATACTGATTCAGAAATTGTAGCCCTATGGTGTATTCGATTAGTTTTTTTCATGACTTATAACACAAACCGAGCTATTAAAGACAGAGTTCTATATTTTTCTTGAGCCGTTTCGCTCACCTCGGCAGTTTTTTCTTTGGACTGTTCACCGTTCAATAGCTGTTTTTGGGAGCCTTGAATCAGCCTTGCTGCATAAATGATCCGTCCAGCAAACTTGGCACTGCTGTAACTTTGTGTGTATTTTCGGAAGTTGCCCTCCCTAAAATCTTTGTTTCTGGTATCTAGTCTTGCCACCTATTTTCAATAGAGCCGGCCAAATATATATATATATATATATTTATATATATATATATATATATATATATATATATATATATATATATATATACGTTTTATTTTTTATTACCGTATCTTTCTGTTAAGTTACATTATTGTTTCGGCTACACGGCCGTTTTTTTGGCCGTCTGTAGCCTCCTTAGACTTTTACAGAACCTTTTCTGTAAAATTCTGAGGACGCTACAGACGGCCAAAAAAAAAACGGCCGTGTAGCTGAAACAATAATGTAACTTAACAGAAAGATACGGTAATAAAAAATAAAACGCATATTTGCTCTAAAACAATATTGACCATTTTCTTCAGATTTTATTAATTACCATCTCCACTATATATATATATATATATATATATATATATATATATATATATATATATATATATATATATATATATATTACCAATTTATTTCACTTATCCTTAAAAAAGGCCCTTATTTTCGCTAAGAAACTCTATGATTTAACAGATTTGGAAATTAAATTTATCATTTTTGCTAGTAATTCCCTTATCGATTTCAACATAAATTTTGGACTAGAAAAGACACCCACAATAATTTTCATATCCTTATGGGTGTTCAGATATTTCTGAGGTGAATGACTTAGTTTGACGTGACTTTTTGTGTGAACTTTAACATCATTTAAACACGGCTTTTATAGATATGAGACCCATTCGCCTCAGGAGCTAGACAAACCAATAAAACAATTAGGAATGTTCACAGCTTTTTAAATAACAACTAAACTTGACAAAAAATTCTACTTTTCTTCTCACCGTATTAAACCTCAATACAGAATTCTACATCCCTATCATAAGTGCAATTTATATCTTTTCTATGTTAGCAAGTTTTCTAATAATCCTTATTCTATTATAAACTCCATAGAACCTCTGTCTCTATAAGAATTGTTTCACACTCCGCTGACAAAAAAAAACCCTTGAACCACAATGCAACCTTCTGTACTAACCAATGAAAAATTCATGTTATGAGAAAAATACAATATAACCATAATAATTCCGTTACTGGTTGTCATTCATCCATAATTACCCATAATATTAGTAGAAATAAATCATATTTAAGTAAGCAATCTACTGCGCTGACTAATAACTCTAATAACCAACCGACATACCCAAATATCTGAATGCTATAATTATAACACGCTAAACCCACGCAACGGTCCTAGAAAAATAGAAAAAAATATTTGGTTTAATCTCCCCTTCAGATCAAATGTTAACACAAATATACAAAAATAATATTTTAATATTGTGCAAATTTTTTTAAGCAACCATATGGATCGAGTACTATATTTTAAAAAAATCTATTAAAATTCACTCTTTACAAAGCCTAAACTTGCACACATGATAATATCATCTAATAACAACAAAAAAAACCGCTCAGACCACCCACTTCCACTTAATGCCAAAACAAACTGCGATTGTTCCAATAAGCAAGAGTACCTATTCAAAAATGATTGCATCCACAAGGATGTCATATATTCATGCACTGTTTCTGGGTTACCTCGAAGCACCCTTACAGTAGATGCAAATAATCCTCCCATGAGATAACCCCCAATCCGTCTACTACTCTAAAAGCAACTCCAATTAGTTATTGGACTGATCCATGGATCGTTTCACCCACATATAATGTTACAAACAAAAGCACAAAGCAAACTATAAATATTAGTCAACATAAAAATGATCGAAACAGTAATAATAGCAATAAATACATTTATAATGATAACCTGTCCCATTTTTCGCAAGACACTTATAATATTCTAATCTCACCTCTGAATATTAAACGAAATACCCCAGCACTAATTTAATCTACTATTGCTAATTATAACAACCCTTAAATAAACAGTAATCAAACCCCTAATCCTAACATAAATCCACATACCATTAACACAAAAGGAACTAAATGTACGCTTGTATAAGCGCTAATAAAATATAGAATATCTATATATCTATAAAAAACAGGGATGTGTGTGCCACAGACGATTTCTGATTGGTTAATCCAATAATCACATCTCCTAAAAAAACTAAGGTTCCTACTCTCTTAACTTTACCATAAAATATTATGGCTTTATTTATTGTCTATCTTGGAAGGGTTTAATTTTTTCCTAACTTGTTATTTACAAATTACAAAAATACGAAACTTACACAATCTAACAATCATACCTCCGACATCACGTCCGCCATTAGCACACGCGCACACACGCACACACACACACACACACACACACGTTCACTACCGTTTTCTTTAAAACATGTTCTTTTAGAGAGACGATTTTTTAAAGCTGTTGACACACATGTTTTGAAAATCTAGCAAAAATTAATTTTCCTGAAATTTTTCAATATTTAAAAATAAATTATGCCGGCTGATAAAATTTTAAAACTTTTTTTTAAAGCTAGAAAGATAAAATTTAAAAATACTTATATATATATATATATATATATATATATATATATATATATATATATATATATATATATATATATATATATATATATAACCTAAAAAAAAACGCGCGTTCACTCGTGGTCTTTTCATTTCGGGTTTGAATTACTGTACACATAGATTCAGCTCGAAAACCATACAGTGTTTACCAATGTATTGGAAAATTCAAGATGGCGCCTCACTCCTTCTTTAACACGGTAAGTATGGGAAAAGGTGTTATAAATAAAAAAAAAACTAGAAAAATACTATTAAAAACCCGCCGGGTTTGTATTACTGTACACATAGATTTCTACCATACTGGATATATTTTTCGTATTTTTATTCAATGTAACATGTTTATTCAGCTCGAAAACCATACAGTGTTTACCGATGTATAGGAAAATTCAAGATGGCGTATGACTCCCTCTTTCACACGGTAAGTTTGAGAAAAGGTGTTATAAATAAAAACTGGATAAAATACTGTTAAAACTCGCTCAATATATGTTACCGTGACATATATTCGGCGGGTTTTTAATAGTAATTTTTCTATTTTTTTTACTTATAACACCTTTTCCCAAACTTACCGTGTTAAAGAGGGGGTGAGGCGCCATCTTGAATTTTACAATACATCGGTAAACACTGTATGTTTTTCGAGCTGAATAAAGATGTTACATTGAATAAAAACACGAACATATATCCAGTTTGGTAGAAAAGTAACTTATCTTGCCTTTGATAACATTTATTTGTTATATATTTGTTTTTTGACAACTTTTTCGAATCTATGTGTACAGTAATACAAACCCAACCCGCCGAATATATGTCAAGCTATGTCAGGGTAACATATATTGAGTGAGTTTTTAACAGTATTTTATCCAGTTTTACATTTATAACACCTTTTCCCAAACTTACCGTGTTAAAGAGGGAGTCAGACGCCCTCTTGAATTTTCCAATACATCGGTAAACACTGTATGGTATTCGAGCTGAATAAACATGTTACATTGAATAATGTCCGATCCGGTTAATGGATGACCGAATTGATTGGCAGTCTACTGTACACATAGATTCGAAAAAGTTGTCAAAAAACAAATATATAACAAATAAATGTTATCAAAGGCAAGATAAGTTACTTTTCTACCAAACCGGATATATTTTTCGTGTTTTTATTCAATGTAACATATTTATTCAGCTCGAAAAACGAGTTTGTATTACTGTACACATAGATTCGAAAAAGTTGTCAAAAAACAAATATATAACAAATAAATGTTATCAAAGGCAACATAAGTTACTTTTCTACCATACTGGATATATTTTTCGTGTTTTTATTCAATGTAACATGTTTATTCAGCTCGAAAACCATACAGTGTTTACCGATGTATTGGAAAATTCAAGATGGCGCCTCACTCCCTCTTTAACACGGTAAGTATGGGAAAAGGTGTTATAAATAAAAAAAAAAAACTAGAAAAATACTATTAAAAACCCGCCGGGTTTGTATTACTGTACACATAGATTCGAAAAAGTTGTCAAAAAACAAATATATAACAAATAAATGTTATCAAAGGCAAGATAAGTTACTTTTCTACCAAACTGGATATATACATATAGTGTTTACCGATTTATAGGAAAATTCAAGATGGCGTCTGACTCCCTCTTTCACACGGTAAGTTTATAGAAAAGGTGTTATAAATAAAAAACTGGATAAAAACTGTAAAAAACTCGCTCAATATATGTTACCGTGACATATATTCGGCGGGTTTTTAATAGTATTTTTTCTATTTTTTTACTTATAACACCTTTTCCCAAACTTACCGTGTTAATGAGGGAGTGAGGCGCCATCTTGAATTTTACAATACAGCGGTAAACACTGTATGGTTTTCGAGCTGAATAAACATGTTACATTGAATAATGTCACGACCCGGTTAATGGATGACCGAATTGATTGGCAGTCAGATCGCGACATAAGAATTTATTTTGTTTTATATCCAAGATCTCATAATTATCTTCGGTTAATCGTCAGATGTCGGATTAACCAGCGAAACATATCATTAAGGAGAATTGAACAACAGAGCCACAAATAACGAAACGAACACTCAATAAAAGTTCAGAATTCAAGAAAGATTTTTATATACAAAGGAAGAAGAAAAAGTTCCGATAAAAAGAATGAGTGAGACAGACGTATTTCTGGGGATGTTTGTCAGATGTATGCGACATGCAAAATACAGTACAATATGTATAAAAGTTTGTGGAAAGGAAAAGATATTGGCATGAGATAGGCCAAACTTATCTGTTTTTATCCGTTAGGGTAAACACGGATTAAAAGTTCGCAAACACAACATCCAAGAAAATGGCGAAATCCTCGAATCTTAGTTCCAAAGAAGAATTCAATCGACAATACGATTGTATTTGGAATGATAATCGGCAATTTAATTAATTCAAATCTCAGCCAGATTAAATGTTGAGGTTAATCGACAATACGATTGTATTTGACTAATAATCCGCAGTTTAACTGAACCAAATCTCAATCTTCGATGAGGTCCGATTCTCGGATTGAAGTGTTTGATATACAGGGTAGTCTCGCTTCTTTTCGCCAACTTTTTATTTATTTTTAAATCCCTCGTGCTTCGAGTTTCCCGCCACGAATGTTCACTGTCTGGTTGCCATGACGACGTATTTCCGCTCGCTACGGCGATATTCACACCCAACCTCTGTCCTATTTCCCTCAGCCAAGTGTCTGCCACGCCACATCATTCACAGAGAGAGGGGGTTATCTGGTTCATTAGATTTTTAAGAAAGAGAGAGATAGCGAGATATATATAGAGAGTAAGTAGAGAGATTGACTGTTCGCTTTGCTCTGATGTCACAACTTCACTTTTTTAAAATGTAATTTACAAGTAATTAAAGAACGCATTCTAATCTTTAAAATCTATAATACAACGAAATATCTAATTGCTTATAATACTTAAACAAACAACTTGTGTTTTTTTATTATTTTTTATTATCAATATTTGATGCGTTTCAGTATAAATGATCGTGTTCTTTATTTCAATCCAATTTTGAAGTTTTGTAACGCTGTCTGTAAAAATTACTGTTGATTATTGACAGTCTAAGAGTTCCACATATCTTGCTTGTTGGGACTTCGGCGATGACGTCATTTTTTCAGCTGGCCGGCCATCTTTATAACGAAGGCCACGCCACCATCCCCCCACCAAAAGGGGAAGCCTGGCATTTTCTCACCCGAAAGGGGGGAGCTTGGCAGTTTCTCCCCCCAAAGGAGGGAACCGGTGTCCCCCCCAAGGGTGAGGGGCGAAGAGGCCAGGAGGAGGTGACTTTTTTCTTGGGGGGGGGGAGAAGCCTCCAGGCACCCTCCTCCCTGAAGGTGGGGTTGGGGATTATCTCTCCCTGAAGGGGGAGGCCGTCACCAAGCATGTAAATCCAGAGGGGTGACTTTTTTGTTACCCCTCGGAGTGGGAAGGGGGCCGATCACCCAGACAACGCCGGGTAACCCCTGCTAGTATATATATATATATATATATATATATATATATATATATATATATATATACACATACGCCACAATTACGTTGACACACTGGTTCTCGACAGATCAGTAAAGTTAATTTTATTTGTTGTCATTACTGAGACCTGCCATCTTCTTGAATGCATTGGTCATCAGTGTGTGTGTGTGTGTGTGTGTGTGTGTGTGTGTGTGTGTGTGTGTGTGTGTGTGTGTGTGCGCGCATAATCAGTCAATTTATTTTACCCGTTCTGAGACGAGTATTTCTCTAGTCTAACTATAATTCGTCCTTTAATAATTAAATCAGTGGTAATAACAAGGGAATTCCCCTAAATACTTTAATTTAAAAAAGTACAACCTAAAAACACTCCTTTCTCTATAAAATGAACTATTTTAAGTAATATACTCGAGGTTCTAATCTTCTCACTTCTGCATATCTAAAGCTAATAGTAAAATTACTTCCCGTCGAAATTGTCAACTTTATTAATTCCAAGAGTGAACGTATTCCCCTATGTAAACGTAAAAAAATCAAATATAAACAATTCGAAATTATTAAGCTCACCTCTTAAATCTGTAGCTATCAATTTAATCAATATAAAAGAGTTCTTCTAGTTTTGTGTAATACTAGAGGAGTTGTTGCATCCCTATTTCTTCTACATGAGTTTTCCCCCTGTAGTTTCACATTTTCCCTATCCTATTTCAAATTATTTTAATTTATTTTACATTATTCTTTTTTTATATATGTGTGTATATACATTTATACATTCAGTTATGTGTATGCATAGAATTATAATTACAAATTACACTTTACATTAAAATTAATCAACATTAATTTTATTCTTATCTGGGGCAGATTGATCCTTCTGGCCTATATGTATCTGGTTCTAAAACATAAATTTAGAAAGACAACTTTCCACTCCCCGATGAATCAATTTCTCTCATCCTCTTAACTATTTCTATGTCTCTTTCTCCCCGCTCTCCTATGTATATTTTAATATCTTTACTTCCTCTTTTTTCTCTTTTCTCCATATTTCAGTTCCTTACTTCTCCCACCATCACTTTACTAATCTAACTTACTATCTATATTTTAACACCTTTCTATTACATGATGCGTTTAAAAAACGACGCATACATTTACTTCTCAACGACTTGACGAGTTTCCTTGAAGCTCAAATCTTTATATCCATTTTTATATCTCTGCTTTTCCATGGAATACTGATACATTTTCACCAGATCTATCTAAGATTTTTCCTGTTCAAGAATTTACAATCTTTCTAATTGGATTCTTACTATATCTTTCCTCCCTTTCCCCTGTTTTTTGATGTACGATTAAAATTGAGTCCCAATAAACTGTTAAATGACATTTTATGTAGATATGATAAATTAATATTAATTGTTTCTGCTAAGTTTATTGTATATTTTGCGAACCTCATCCTTTGATGAGAAGAAACGCATTCTTCGAAACTCCACAGAATAAGGAGGTATCTTCTTTTATTTGTAATCCTTGTCGAATAATTAAATGTCTATACTGTCCTTACAGTTTTAAAAGGTTTTTGGAAAACTGGAAAAAATATTTCAACATCAAGATATATATATATATATATATATATATATGTACTAGTAAAAGTTCTCGTCGTTGATTAGTTCAAAAACAGTCTGTCTGATATATAAATATCTTCCCGTCAGGAATTGTCACAGTCGTCGTCATGATGCAGTATATATATATAAATGTCATTATCGTTTTTATATCATAAAACTGGTATAAATGTCTCCTTCATTATCGTTATATATGTGCCCCAATATAAACTCCGCGTCATCTCAAATTTATACCCCTGCTATTCAACATCTATCGCGCACGGCACCAAATTATACGTATGTTACATATATGTCTGTCTTGTGATCGTATAGGCTGTATAAAATAGACAACTATTTTGTTTAAAAAGTATACGAGGCACTGTTTATAATACAGAATTGTTTATTTACCGTTTACCCTCTAAAATTAAGAGCGCTGGAGTTTAGTGGAAGAGTGTGGGTTGCAACCTTTCTCGCTCGTGTCTCTCCGGTTTTCTTTCTCTCTGCTCTTTTTAATTTGTATCACCTTGACCTGTCGATTTTTCTCGCCAGATTGTTTATTGCACTTTTGCTGGTTTTGGTCTGACCCATGACCGAGTGATGTCATGGATATAGGTCGTTCTAAATCCCCGGATTCCCCATTACGTTTTTTTTTGTTTGCTTGGATGCAGCTTCGTAACACTCTGATTGATTATTATTCCTTTGATCGCCCGGGCTTTCCATTGTTTCTTTTTGTTTGCCTAGATACAGCTTCGTAACACCGAGATTGACTAAATGTTCGCCCGAATCTGTCTTTAAAAATTTTCTTTTGTAACCGTAGACATTTTAGAATCGGATTATGCAAGTTGTAAGTTGCGAATAAGCTAAATTTTAATTTTTCCTCGGAGATTTAAATTGCATTCTTTTTCTTTTTCTTTTTTTTTTCCTTTGCTCAAAGCTGCTTTAGGTTATAAATAATTTTTAGATATGTATGTCTACGTTTAATTCCTCTCATATATTTGCCTACCTTGTAAGGTACTGAAACTTTATGCATTTTTATTCTCATAAAATGTATATGCTTATTGACATGTCGTAGAATAGATATTTTGCCTTATTATAATTAATATTAATATTAACTAAATTTAATTTTTCCTATTAGTTTAAAAAGTAACTTACTGTATCAACATTAGATTATTTTTAACACTTTTGGAAATGGTTCAAATATAAGATATAATATAAACACCATAACATCATAAAATCAAACGAGGCATATGTTTTTTTTTTACATTCTATAATATTTGTTTTATTTTGTCTACTTATAATCTATAAAAATTAAGTTTCACTTGACACTTAATACTATTCCGCAGATCTAACTCCTTATGTACACATTTCTATAGCCTACATTCCACCAAATACATTTCCTCTTTTAGAATATAGCAGATGAAAGTGGCCCGGGTTAATTTTCTTAACGCAATGCTACACACAATGCAATACATTGCTTTTTGGAAATGAAATTAATATTTATTCCGTAGCATATGTTGCACGATTCATTTCACGATAGTTATGTAAAAATCATTCAGTTTGCATTCAATTCATATTTTTGTTTATGTTTTATCTACAAATTACACCACTGGATTAGAATTAAAAAAAAATAATCGGACAATCTTAATGATAAATATATTTAAATTAATGTGAGAAATTTGAACAAAGAAAAAACGAAACAAAATTAAATCAGTTATATGCACTGCTCAAAATGAATGACTGAATTAGAATTTCTGTATGAAATAAATAATCTTTTTTTTATTTTAGACCGGGCAGATAGCTGTCACATAACAAGCGCATCTATTTTAGTAACATCCACTAAATTTTCTAATCTTGCTATAATCTATAATCTCATGTAATGTTAAAATAAAAGAATCATATCTGGATCGTGTAGTTATATCTTTTGGTTGGGACAAACGATACAGAAAATCGTAATTTTCGATCTTTGTTGAAGCAATTATAAATATGTATATATATATATATATATATATATATATATATATGTATATATATATATACATATATATATATGTATATATACATGTATATACATGTATACATATGTATATATATATATATATATATATATATATATATATATAGTCTTATTTATAGTATTCCGAATTTTATTGGGTTTATATAATTGAAAATCCATATGGGTCATTTTAGCTAACGATGAAATGCACAATTTGTTTTTATCAATCCATTCCTTGATGCCTTGATTTTATTAAAACAATATATATACATATATATATATATATATATATATATATACATATGCATATGTATAACTATATGTATGTGTTTGTGTGCATACTATTTTGCCTCTGCTCTTACAAATCCATAAAAAAAATTATTAATAAATGCACTTACCTCAAATTCTTTGAATTCATACGTGCATACATGCATGAATATAGGTTCATACGCATGCAACCATTTATATACCGGTTTCGTATATATATATATATATATATATATATATATATATATATATATATATATATATATATATATACACGATTATATGTGTATGTATGTACAGGATTTTTTATTCATATATAAATATATATATATATATATATATATATATATATATATATATATATATATAATCCATCAGAGACTGGGTAAATTTTATCCCTTGAATAAGTTAGGTTTATTTCCTTACACATATAGTAAAATCAAGCTACCAAAAATAAATCTTTATGCTACAATTCTGATTTCAATTTTAATCATCATATTTTATTTTCATCTATTTTCACGGATGTCTTTAATTAAAAATTTTATGCTAATGTATTTAAATAATTCGAATGACACTTGGAAAAGAGGAATCATTTAATCTTAAACTAATATATGTTATATATGTCCGTATAATATTCTATAAATTATCCTAAAATATATGTCCGTATTATATCCTATAACTTATCCTTCAGAAAATTGTAAGGGAACAGAAATTTGCTGAATATTTTTAAATTCCTTAAATGCGCGTGCATAATATATTTTAATACATGCAGATCTCTCATGTATTATTTTAAATAAAGTATCAGCGTTATAACAATTTGCCTTAGATGTTATGCGTTAAAATCGAAACACAGATGTTCAGCGGTTCAACTTCAGCATTCATTTATAACGCCAATGTCGTTCTGCCTGAGCTAGAAACAGAAAGACGCGAAAGCTTAAAGATTAAGTGACTGTGTAATTTTGCTCATTCGCTAAGTAACATATAGAGTGTTTTATTTTACTTACCAATGCCAAACTCGTGTTTCGTTTTGTAATTTTGACTCCTTAGCAGCAATTTTTAGCAGTTAAAAACAATCTTAAGTGTATTGCATGTCTAAATACCCTATATGTCTAGTTTCGTCTTTGCAGACAAAAATGGTGTCAGATGGGGACGTTTTACCTTCACACCGACAAACCCATTTTATATTTAATGGACTGAAATAGTGCATTCTCCAAAACGTTTTCGCAATAATATTTATTTTATATATCATTAAAAAATAAAGAGAGAGAGGGAGAGAGAGAGAGAGGTTGTTTTTTTTTAACTAAAGACGTAAGAGAAGAAAAATGAAAGGGAGGAGTCAGCTGAATGGGCTTCTCTCGCGTTTTCAAAAGCTGTGTTAGGGGATTAAAAAAACATTAAAAAGTGTGTGCATTATTAAAAAAAAGTTACCTTACGTTTTGTTCGTGGGTGAAATGAAGGGGGAACCGATTAAAATAATGTAACGTTCTATTTTCGAAGGTCCTAGAAGTAAATCACCCTTAAATCTACGAGATCTCCGCTCTGTGTACAGGTAGAAGGCTTCCTCAACCTAACTTGAATAGTCCCCAACATCTTCAGATGGAATACTGAGTGAGCACGATCAGAATTAAAATTAGTTTATTCTGACGTTCGCTGCACAATACGGGGTTTTAATTGTCAGTTTTTACTTTATTTTAACAATGTACATGTTTTTTATTTTCTTTTTTAAATCTCTCGATACAGCCTTGAAAGAGCGTGGGCGAAACCGGTCACCTTACTCCCCAATTTATTATTATTATTATTATTATTATTATTATTATTATTATTATTATTATTATTATTATTATTATTATTCCCCTTTCATTTTTTAAACCTGTCA
The DNA here is from genome assembly GCF_053919585.1 of Euprymna scolopes. Lineage (NCBI taxonomy): Eukaryota > Metazoa > Mollusca > Cephalopoda > Sepiida > Sepiolidae > Euprymna > Euprymna scolopes. Next base: position 34,233,807 of record NC_136504.1, on the reverse strand, counting down.
TGTATTTTACTTTTAATCATGAATAATAAAAGTATTCCCTACATGATTGCAATATTTCAATTTTATACCCAGAAAGTACTAGTATATATATATATATATATATATATATATATATATATATATATATATATATATATATATATATATAAAGTAAGTTATAAAATATATATAGTTATTAAGTTGCACTGAATATTCCGCGTTTCATCCACTCTAGGACTCTTCAGGCTTATGCGCCTAAGCCTGAAGAGTCCTAGAGTAGATGAAACGCGGAATATTCAGTGTAACTTAATCGCCATATATATTTTATCACTTACTAACTAGCTCTACCTACGTATTGAGCACCTTTTAAGTAAATACTTAAAGTTTACGCATAAATTTATACTTTCGTATATTAATTTTATGTGAGTAAATGAAGTAATTATATATATATATGTATATATATACATATATATATATATATATATATATATATATCCTCGCATATTGTGTAATCAATTGTGCATCTCTTCATAGCTGCCTTTAAAGAATCATGATGCTGCTTGTTCTATTGACGAAATTACCTACTCTTAATAGCACTTATATGTATATTTTTCCTCTCACAATGTGACCAACCAATTGCTAATGATTTTTAACAACTAAAGCCTCTGTATTATAGCAAGTAGACTATTTCAGGACGTTGGCGTTCACTCGGCGTCTTTGCCAGTTATTTCTGTTAATTGTACGTAATCGTCGTTGATATGATTGGGCAACTCCTTCAAGATTCAGACAGCATCTCGGCCACATCTTAGATTCATAAAAAGTTAAGAAAAGAAAATGACATTATGCACTAATTTGTTATTATTATGACTTAAATATTTATTAAAAAGAAAGAAAACTTCTGACCGTAATTTACCGCAGAAAGTAATTGTGAACACAATACAACAGTGTTTATGAAGAGACTAAATAATTAAGCTTTTCTAGTGATACGTTGCTTAACTGGATCATAAGAGTAGCTCTGGTGTTATTTTGAACGTTTGCTGGAATAACGCCTTAGTTTCATCGAAAGTAAATGTGACATTCTCAGTTAGACTATACACGTATAGAAGAATTCTAATTACGTACCAGCACACACCATCTTAAAATCGTTTTCAATGTAAGAGGAGAGAAAATATTTACTTTGCTACACGTCGGTTATGGTGAAATATATTTTCTCTCCTCTTGAATTGAAAATGACCTTAAACCCCTTTTCAATTTTTTTTAATTTTGAAATATTCTTGCTAGATGAGATCAATAATGATTGAAAAGGTCTGCACATCGTACCAAGGCATGGCTGTATTTACATAAATAATACTAAAAACATATATATATATATATATATATATATATATATATATGTATATATTTGTATATATATATGTATATAATTGTATATGTATATGCATATATATGTATATATATGTGTATATATATGTATATATATGCATATAATTGTATACATATATATGTATATATATGTATATATATGTGTATATATATGTATATACGTATATATATGTATATATGTATATATATATATATATATATATATATATATATATATATATATATATATATATATATATATATATATATAACTATTGGCTTGTGGCTTGGCAGGACAACAAGGAAGACAAACAAGAAAAAAATATCCGAAGCAAAATTCATCTTCAATCAGCAAGACTAAAGCTGTCTTACTAGGGCACTATATATAAATGTATGCTAATTTGGGCATATTTTCTGTGTACACATATAGATTCTTTTTTTTTTGCCAGTTGTCTTGAAATATAAAACATAGTATAGTATTTATATTCTTTTTAAAAGCCTTCAATTTTAATATTCAATTTGACGACGAGTATAGATATATCCATTTAAAAATTGAAAGATTACGTTTACAATTTACAAAGATATCCCGACGAAAATAACTCATATTAGTAATTGAAAACGATAAAATAATTATATTATTGTATTGGCGTAAAATGATTTCAACAAATATAATTTGTATCTAAACTTATTTAATTCAAACCTGAACGCCTCCGTACACGTACAGCTAATAGCGTGTGTGTCATTCTATAGATATTTCTAACCAGCTCTATAGATTATTTGTATTTATGTCGTTCTGTACGTTCGTGGCTTTGGTACATCTTATTTGTCAGTAGAATTTTTATCGTAAAACGCACAAATTAAATTAAACCTATTTAAAAAAAGATGTTCATATTAAGCTTATGATCGCCTTACTTACTACCTAATGTATATTTTCGTCTAAAATCAGTTGCAATGGCACCATGTTTACGTTTCAGTTGAATGTAGCCGGGAATTATCATTTACTTTATTCAATTGCGATGGAGCATATCAGATTTATATAAAAAATATGAATAGCAGTAATGACAAAAACTCAGTCTAATTATGAATATTTAATCTTGATTTGAATTATCATTATTTACATGTATATATTTGGTAATTTAATTCTTTCTAGACTAATCGGGGTTTATAAAGAACTGGCGAGGACACCTAGCGTTGCTCGTGTGAAGAAAAGTGGTATATAAGGACACTGAGTAACCCCAAGAAAAAGAAATTAACCCAGCCCGGGTAGAGAAAGGTGTGAAAAAATAACAAAGAAGAAGTACGTGAAAATAATCCAGTTTTTTTTTGTTTTAGAATGAAAGAAAATCACATTATGTAAGCCTTGAAATAAGAAATATATTGTTGCAAATAAAAAACTTTTAACCCTGTTTAAATGTTAATTGTTTAAACAGCGACAAAACCTCTTAAAGAAAATAGGTTTAAAAGAGAAAACTAAAAGCTTACGACCAAACGTCATTACTCACTGCCCCAGAACGCTATCAGCGAGATGAGTTGTTTTTTTTATTTGAAATAATTCGAAATAGAAAATACTGACGCGCATGCGTACTTGCCGAAGTTTCGACATCTAAGAAACCTCATTTAAAAATGGAACATGAAAAGGAAATAGGTGCGATAAAAAATGTTGTCAGCCAAATGGTGCTGGACTGAAGGAGTAAATACTAGATTGGTTCTTACAATATAATTGTATTATATTTATTGAACTATGTAGCACAATATTACTTTCTGACTATATGTATATATAGAGAGAGCTTGCTAAATTATTTTAGAGTGGGAATCTTGATATACTAGTAAAAATTTGTTTTACTAGATTTATGACCAATTCTATGGTATTTATATATCTGCCAACACAAACGGAAAGAAAGTTCAATGAGAAAGACAAAAAACGAATTCAGAATCTAGTGGAGACATTTCATCCGTCATCCACAGCAATTTCATACGACAAAAGACGTTTATATGAAATGTGTATTTACTCTATCGTTATGTTTTATAAAAATGCGCAAAGCTGGGCTTGATCACGGGCTGTCTTCTTGTGAACCATACACAGTAGAACTCATTGTAAACAGTTTTCAATTTATTTGTTATTGACAAAAAAAAAACTATTGACACTCCCCTCAAGAGCACCCTACCAATAGAATAGATTATCACGAAATATTTCCTGGAGTCAACAGCATGCTAGGCGTCAGAGACAAAGTCAATAAATTTTTACCATAAACATTTCTTCAAAATAATCAAGATATTCTTTCCATTTGTTTTTATCAATTTCGGCATAATAATCTTTATCGATTAATTGAAATATTTATAAGAAATATTGCTTAATATGAAAAAAAAAACATCGTTTCGTTTATTATTGCTACAACCGGCGAATTTATATTTTTTAATTGTAAATGAAAATGACGAATATTAACGCTTAATGGTTTTCTGTATATGAGCGCTTTACTCTTTCACGTCTAAATTACACTCGTCAAGTGTTGAATGATAAAATTGTCGCACTTGAAAAGATAGCATGATTCTATCTTCCTTTCATGAACATTTGTATTCATTTTTTTTCTTTTTTTTTTTTTTTTGCAGACCATCTACTAGTTGGTCAGTTTTGTACAAACCCACAGAGCGATACACGGTTTCTATTTTGTCTTAAAGTTACATAACGTGAAACGAGCGAGTTCGGAGATGCAGCTATATACAAATCATGCCCCTCTAACGATCCAATTTATGACAGTAGAACGATTGCAAGGGCTCTCAATCCTTCGCTGGGTTGCCAGGAATTACTATCTTATAATATAGGATGATAGGAACAAAATTTCCCGGCACGGTTCTGGTTCTTGGTGTTATTTAAAGTAAAAAAAAAAAACCCAAAAAACACGTCATGCAATCTCACGTCTTCGAAGTCGCCTTAGAAATCAACAACAAAGTGTACATTTTTTTTTACATAGGTATCGCCACTTATCATGGCCAAGACTCAACTCGAGGATAAGGGTTAAAAGTGTACAGTAGAAATTGGACAATATAGTAACCGTTAGTAATGGAGAGTATGTAAATTTGTTATCTTATATGGAACCGCTCATCAAAATATTGTTTACGTTAGACTTGAAGACAACCATATTGTAGTCAGTGTGTGATGAACAGTGTGGTTATTCCATAGTGAAATCAGGTTGCGGCTGGAAGATCCTGAGTGGGTTAGCATAATTCAGCGCGGGCCAACAAGTCCAAAGAGACTCAGGCTTGGCTTTAGGAGTTCTACGACTTTGTTGCCTTCTCTTACTGAATACTTCCTCCTCCGACCTGAACTTGCTGAACTATTTCGTTTGGCTATACGCCGAGAACGTCATCAGGATGGCGTGCAACAACACCAAAGCTGGCTTGATTGCCACAGTTCACTAAGTATTCGCCAAGCTTCCGTCGGCGCTTGTGTAAAAGGCACGCTCCCACTTCGGGACCGTATCGAGACGGTGATTGAGGTTGAAAGCGGCTACATTCAATAGATTGAAGCATTACCACCGTCACAAGTAACGTGAATTGATTTTTTCCGATAAAAGTTTTAAGTAAGCTATACTGTCATTTTACTGTTGGGCGACAACTTTATCGTTCCACTTTGTACATTTAGCGCATTATAATTTCAGGCGGCACATATTGTCACTTTCGCTCATAGTTCGTCTACTATCAATGTTTTTAAAGTATACTAAATTATTACTTTCACAGATCTTTTTCTCTATCCTACATTTAAATCTTCGCCAACATATATTTAGTGCTTTCATAAAACCGGGTTAAAATAAATATTCTGATAAATCATGAATATATTCACACTACTTTCTAATATACTGATGGAATTTCAACATTCAATACTCTGTCTGAATAACATACTTATTTCAAAATATACATCACACATCTATTTTAAAATCTTAAAATATGTAAAAGTTTGCAGAATAGCATTCCGTGTTTCAGATTTAATTTCATGTTTTTGCGCAGATTTAAGCTAGTGCCACTGGTCGTTGTTACTGTGTTGCCCCCCCTACCCAGCGTAGGCGGTGTGTTATTTGGTCGCGCGGAGCGATACAAAAAAGGACCACAATGCAATTTAACGATTCCCAATTTTTTTGATTGCTGGAAGCCATGAGATGAGCACGTGTATTTTTTGCTCTCTATTAAAGCGAGGAAAGCACCACCCTCTCCATGAACACTTCTCAATCTTCCACATTTCACATCTGATTTTAAGTTATATATTTTATATTATACAACTTAACTATTATCCAGATACATCTCTCGGTTGTGGCGTTTATAAACGTTTTAAATCGTAAAACTCCTAAAGCCAAGCCTGAGTCTCTTTGGACTTGTTGGCCCGCGCTGAATTATGCTAACCCACTCAGGATCTTCCAGCCGCAACCTGATTTCACCAAGGAATAACCACACTGTTCATCACACACTGACTACAATATGGTTGTCTTCAAGTCTAACGTAAACAATATTTTGATGAGCCGTTCCATGAGGTTTAACTTTAAGCTTAATTATGTTTTATGTTAAAGACTTAGTGATCTAATCATTATGCAAATAGTTGTTCAATTCTAGATTCAAAACAAAATTTCAAACCGAACTTCCTAATGCATTTTACGTGAATTATTTTCTAGTATCATTTTTACCAGTCGTATATTTTATTCATTTTTTGCTAGGTTAAATAGGGCCCAGCTAGAAAAAATACACTGAATAGGTTAAAATGGTAGTTAAATAATAACCATTAAGAAAACACAGTAATTGTTAAAGTATGATAGTAAGAAGTTGCGTAGTAGTATAAGTAGTAGAAGGAAAAGAAATAGTAATAGTAGTAGTAGTAATGTAGTAGTATCTTATTGTTTGCCTCTTAGCACTGCTCGGATATCATAAACGATATTAATGCCAAGTTGAACAAAAACAAATCAAGATTAGCATACTACAACTATGATAATCAATCTTCATAGAAAACCTGATTACAAAACCTGCTCTATAACCAGTGTGGTGTAGTGTGCCAAGTGTAAGCAATTGTACTATTACTACTACAATAGTAACAATGTGATTACTATGGATGTATTCCCATAACATTTATATCATAACTCGCTTTAATCGTCAGCGCGATCGGGTATTAGCCGCAGGGAGTAATATGTCCGTAACATTTTGCCCCGATGTATCAGTGTGGTATAAAAATAGGAAAATAACACGCATCATACATCTCTAGTGACCTATCTTCAGATTATAATTTTATGCAATGTTATTTCGTTTCTAATACTAAACATATACGGACTCATGCGAAAAAACTTATTGAAATAGTTAGTTGCATTATGTGAGTTTAGTTTTGTTTTTGAAAATAATTTAAAAAATAAAATAATTTTATTTGTGAAGCCTATTAATTAATATTTTGGTGGTATTTACAACTTGATTTTAGCCATTTTTATATTCATATTTCAACGCTTTTCCTTATAAACTAAATGCGTGGCGTTATTAAACTTTATACGGAATTACATTGCATCAATAAAAGAGTGTATATCATAATGGACATATAAGGTTAATACTGAAAAAAAAGTGATTATTTTAAGTCTTTATATTTTTCAATATTTCCAGATTTAAAAGATACATATATTTTCATAGAATGTAAATCAGCATATTCACTACACTACTTACAACGGATAGGTCATTCAGTCAATTTATGTATCAACCTTAATCCACCAGGAACTTAAATATATAAAATGACAGAGGACATCTAAAAAAAAAGGGCATCGTAAGTTATATTGCTTTGTTTCTAAATTTTTGAGATGAGGATTCATTTTTTTGAATTATTTGGTGTCATAGTACTACTGTTATCATCTTTATTAACATTTTCACAACAATTCAGGATGTATTCTCTGATTTTATGCAGGTGCGTCTCATCAATTTCATGGATATTTCTACCGAACTTTGAAATCGCAGGAAATCTCTAAAAGAATTTTTCAAAAATTTATTGTGTATAGATAAAGTTCTTCGTAAGATTCAGTTGTGATTTACACTTTTCTGGATGTTGACTGGAAAAACTCACAATACGATTGCAAATTAGGTCGGGCTTTTACGCAGCCATAGCTAATAGGACGAAAGCATATTAAGTCTTAGGATTAAATAACGAGTTCTATTTGGAATCCGCTTATACTTTTTACGCATATCTTCATGCTTCCTTTAACGGCAATTGTTTTGATATAAAAAGTGTGTAGGATGTGGATATATATATTATAGAGAGAATGGCCTGGAGTTAAGGCAGACAAACATTAATTCCGTGAATCACTTCCAGAGTGTCGGCAAGTATGCCTGAGTCGGGGGAAAACGAAAAAACAGCAAAGAGAAAATATAGTTGTATCAAACAGTTTTTACAACATGACAAAGTATTTCAGTTTGCCGCGGACAATTTTTTTTTCTAGAAAATTGGACGGCTTTAATGTCATCTAAGCAGATATGAAAACTCAGCTTTTCTGAAATTAAAACTACAGTAAGAAAGCTAGTAATCTGGAGTCGATAGTTCCAACCGCGAGCGTTGAATATATGTAATCACCTACCTATTTATACTCGATGATTTTATTCGTTTTCACATTTACGTTATCTGCGAACTCATAATGGTCGTATCTGCAACCTAACTGTTTCCCTCTCAAAAACTGCGTACATCTATAGAAAGTCGAATTGACACAACTTTCTCGGACAAATAGCACGTATAACACACTCCGATACAATCGTCAGTATATATATCTTACGTTAGATTTTATATATGCGTGTATATATAATTCAGAGCGTGAATGCATAAATGGGTGAAGTCAAGTTGGGGAGAGGTCAACAAATACTACCGAAAAAGAGAGAAAGCAAGTAACCTAAAAATAAAACTGTATATCAATAAAACGGATGAGGATAATATATTTATCAATATATAATTTCGCATAGTGTATCCTCAGAAAAACAAATAAAATTGCGAAATTAATTTCCTATCCTCTTTACTTTTATTAACTTTAGAGACTCAACCAAGTTATATTTCTAATAAGATCAAAGCTGAAATATGTGTGCACATATGTAGCCAATAATCTTTCCATACAACGACATCTATACTATACATATATGTCTACAATGTGTAGAAACATATATACGCTCAGAGGGTGCAACGATAAAATTGTCGCCCAAGAAAAGACATGGTTCTATTTCCGTTTGGTGAAAACGAATACACTGTTTTTCAGACCATCAATTGTGTATAAACCCTAAGAGTGAAAGAAACCTTCATGTCTGAAAGTTACACAATGTTCAACGAGCGAGATCAGAGATTCGCCACTGTACAACTAATCCTCTTTACCGATACAAGTTATGACACACAGGACTATTGCTAGTGCTCTAAATATGCATTGGCAGATTGTGATCTTTAGTGTGATTTCAAGTGAGGGCCACATAATCAAAGTCGGCTTAAAAATCAACACCAAATTGCAGCTGAATGTGGTAAAGAGTGCACTAATTCTAGAGTGTAACAAAGTGGCCGCTGATAGAGTCGAGGTGAGGTAGAAAGAATCGACGCCGGCCCACAAGTTCAAAGAGACTTAGGCTTCTGCCAGGAGGAGTGCTATTATTTTTTAACTCTTCTCGCACTGACCTCCTTCCTCATCTGATGTAGACAACTTTGGTCATACGTCGATAACATAATCAACATCCCCTGTTTTTTTTACACGCTTTATTAAATTAAATTATTGGTTATAATCTCCCTTTTTGGAACATTTTATTAATAAAAGATCACCCATTTCTCTTTGATTACTAATTAATTTTATTTCAATGCTATTGATTTCTACTGATGATGGCCGAAAGGACTCTTGAGAGACTTATAAGTATATATATATATATATATATATATATATATATATATATATATATATATATATATACTTAATTTTATCACATAAATTAATATACGAAGGTATACATTTTTAAGTATTTACTTCAACAGTGCTCAATTCTAATGTAGAGCTATGTAGTATGTTATAAATAGTTTGCCATATATATTTTATAACTTAATATATACACACATATATATATATATATATATATATATATAATATGCGATAAGATTTCTTTTATTGGTTTTTATGAAAACGTAATGTGTAAGTTGTATTACGAATGTAATGGTTTCCAAATATGTTTACCTTATAAATTGAATGCACAAATAATTAAAAGATATCCTGTGAACAAGACAGTGAATATTTTGAAGTTTATATTTTTATTTATTTAATCTTCATGTTATTTAGTAATTCATATATTAAATTACTTAAAATGTATATTATAATTTACTGCCTACCAAGTATAAACGCCAGGCTTTAGATACTGGGTTAATCGTTTGGATCCAAATGAAGTCTTTCATAAACTCGGGTAATTTTATATGTCTAAGAACACACAAACGAACAGAAACTGCAACGTTAGCAACTAAGCTAATTTCCTGTTTCGGGAACAATGAATGTATACTGTAATTGTGGTTGTAAGAGCAGTCTAGACTTTAGAAAGCAGTTTTATATCTGGAATCGAATCCTTCATTTCTGTGCAAAAATAATGCAAACAGATAATGCAGGACGAATAGAAACAATGCACGAGAAGAGTCTTTACAGAGTGTTCCGGAAACACGTACGCTTTAGCAAATACTTACGAAAGTAGTATATAATGTTATTTAAAAGGTGAACAGGATATAAAATTGAAGTTAAAACATAAAGTAATAAAAAAAAACGATTACAAAAATACTTAAGACACTGAATGCTTATATATTTAAGGGAGACCTGAGCTTGCTCCGGATTGACTGATGATCAACGAATCTTTAACTCACCCCTATCATGCCATCAAAATCAGTTAAATTACCCATTTTTTAAACACATCGATCGATTGTCTAGTTGAGGACCGATTGGAGTGTTCCGGGAGGCAGTGACGTAATTACTTAAAATTGTAGTTTACATTGATCTGGACAGAATCTACTGTTGGTTTTTTAAATACTGTATATATAACTAGCCTGGATACCCGGCGTTCCCCGGGTGTATTGAGGTGTGAAATGAGCAAAAAAAATAATATCCAGCCTCGAAACCCTGAAGGAGGAAAAGAACGTAAAAAAAACGTGACATATCTTTGCTGTTGCGCCCATCGCCGAACCGGAAGTGACACATATTTAAATTAAAGCTTGTCAATCGAAAAGAGGGTATGACTGTCGAAAATATCGGAGAAAAAAGCCACCCCTCACTGTAGAAAAGTGTAGAATTTATTGTGAAAGAATTAATGTTTTTCGCCAATTCTTCGATTTTGTCGTCCGAAAAGTTGGGCTTTAAAATGATACAAATCTTGTGGAAATCCGTTGCCTCTGACGAAGGTTTTAGGCAGACATACAAACAGACATAATACATACAGTTAAACAGGCAAGTGAGATTTATATTACAGAAATAAAAAAATGTGAATACAAAAGTCAAGTATTGTGTTCTATTGTGCTCTAAATAAGAAACATTCTTTTGGAACGCGCTCCTTTTATATTAAAGCACCTACTGTTCATTCAATATGTCGGAGCTTACTGTTTGTCCGGTGATCATGGTTTGGATTGAAGTTATAACTGGAAAATGCTTTTAACAGAAAAACATATTTTTAACGCGCCTATGCATACAAAAACTTACTATTCACTTTGTATGTCTGACCTTTCGGCTTGTGTGGTAATAAACATTCTCAGATGCAGTTGTTATGTTACGCTGTGTAAAGAGATGTTTGTCAAATCGCCGGCTCCATCTTTCATCGGATTATTTCGATTATCCGTATTTTCTGTAGAAAACATATCTAAGAAGACAATCAGCCACAGGAATTGGCTTTCGTTAAAAATTTCAGAAAAATCGACCCACCCGTATACGAGTTCATAGACAGTGACCTCTCCACAAATAAACACACGCACACATACACACCCCAACACACACCCCACACACAGATACATTTTATATAATTAAGGGTTTCCACAGACATTGTTTTTTTTCTATGCATACAAATGCATATTTAGCTTCTACAGATACTACATTTATGAAGGTTAATGCAAAAGAAAATAAATATATAATAAAATACGCATACTATCAGGGTTAGCTCGTTTGATCAGATGGACATTTTAATCTTTGATTATTGCTCCATGTGAGTTTGACATATGGTTTTTAAATTTTTAGTGAGAAGGAGAGGCTATGTTATAAGACGAGAGGTCCTCTCCGCTGTTTTTCTCACTTTTCGTCTGCCTGTCTTTTTTCTCATTTACGGATATACAGCTGAAACTTAGATATGTATTAGATGAAGGCATTTAAAAAAAAAATTGTCCCAATTCCGAATATTACTTTTTTTTGAAAGCTGGATATTCACAATATGAAAAAAGAAGACATTGACATTTGTCTAAAACTACTTAAGGGAGGAGGCAAATAACTAATACTATGTGCGTTTGAGAATGCGTAGAACCAAAGTTAAGCATAACCTGTGCATAGATCGATATATCACCATTTATTTCTATTAGGTTTTTCGAACACTATGACTAAAATTCTAAAGTTATACGGTAACGCTATTTAAAAACAAATATCATTCAACGCTTTATAAAATAATATGTTTCTTGGAAGTATAGATATGGATATTCGATTTGTAAAAATACGCATTTCTATGACCTTAAACTATATCCGATGGTGAGGCCCCAGCTTCCAGGCCTTAGGGGGTGTGGAGCCACCCTTTTATTGCCATTGCTCCCTGGTCTACTCTGTCCCGGAGTTGTAGCACCTGTTAGGGTGCCAACAATGGGTTAAATAGAATACGACTTAAAAAAATATATACTATATTAAAATATCGCTCTTCAAAATCACCAGATTCGGCATTACATAACCTGAAAAGGGTTTATATGCTGTAAAACAAAACAACCAACCAACCAACAAATACAGTAAATACACACGTTAGTGGTGTTTCTGCTTTCATATTTGTAAATATTTTATAAATATCTTCCATTAGTAAAATGTTATTTTAATACCTTTCATATTGGAATCTACCTGGTTCGTATTTGTGATTTAAAGCAAATTGTTTTTTCCAGTTTGAATTCTCTTTTTTATAACTAAACTTCCAAAAAGTATTTCAGATGTTAGATATATTAAACTACTCCATAAAACACCATGATTAGTATTTGTGTATATATCTTTCTCTATTTTGTCTACAGTTCAACAGCGTTTTGCCTCATTATAATTGAAACGTAAAGGTAAAGAGCGTGTGATCTTTTTAGTGTATTCAACACGTTTTTGATAATAATATTTTATCTTAAAAAAATAATTTTAATTCTCTTTTTCATAACTATACTTCCGAAAATTATTTCGGATGTTAGATATATGAAAATACTCCATAAAACACCATGATTAGTATTTGTGTAAATATCTTTGTCCATTTTTTTTACAACAGCTCAAAAGAGTTTTGCCTTATTTTAATTGAAACTGAAAAGTAAAGAGCGGGTGGTCTATCTAGTTTATTCAACATGTTTTTTTATAATAATATCTTACCTTTAAAAAAGTATTTAAACAGTCCGTTGTGTTTAATTGTGAGATATAACTTATTGAATTCCAATGGTTAAGTAAAAAAAGTATTCCTAATATTAATATACAAATTGAATATATTTTCCGAAACGGTTATTACGTGATAAAATTATTTCTTCGCACTCAATTTCAATGTATCTATCGACCTTGATCATAATTGAATATGTTTACCCGTGTGATAATACGCACTAAGCAGAATATGATACGCGATTTCATGAAATAGAAAATAAATGTTTCCATTAAATCCGCTTTGTATCTTCCGCGTCGTTATATAAAAACGCGTATATTTACGAGAAAATGTGCAATAGTTTCCAATTTTAAAGACAATATATACATAAACATGTATATATATATATATATACATGGCTCGTAAAATGAATGCATGCATATATATATATATATATATTAATATATGGAAGTTTAACATATAAAATATGAACACTTATAGAGGAATTACATATATATTAACATAGCCATCAGTTCCTCGTTTTTATTCGATTATTTTACCAAGATGGCAAATATAAAGAAAATATTCTAGTTAGGAGTTGAGAATATGTGGTACATCTCTTACGTGAAAATATTTTTTGTTCTTTTCCACGAAGGAACTGCGCTAGAATTAAAAATTAGTGATGCACTCATAAATGGCAAAAACAACGTTTTGTATTTATTTGGTATAAATATCCTAATTGTATTTAAGGTTAGACATTTCTACGTTTAATCTTCAAGCCTACTTTTTGTCGAAAAAGAAAACGCCAGACATGCTTTTTATTCCAAACATGTGTTAATACAGTAATAGACACGTGTCGGTCGTATTTGTTCCATTTTCCATCATGATTGTAAAGTTTTAACATAATAACCACCAAGTATAAATCTGAGATCTTATTACAGATTTATGATAAATATTCAATGTACACCGTTTGGATATATTATTATAAATAGAGCCAATCAACAAAACAAGAAACACAAATTTAACAAAATAAAACTAAAAGAAAATTAATAGCAATGGAGACTCGACCAGCTGATAGGATTATTCTAGTTTTAATTTATAAAAATAACAGGAAGAAAGTGTAAACCCTTTTACACTTATTCCTATCCTAAGCTCCTAGCATTAGGGTACATTCACCAACCTGTAACTTTTAAACCAACATACACCTGAGTTATCTTAAAAGCCCAGGATACCCTTATCAAAATGCATATATATATATATATATATATATATATATATATATATATATATGTATATATATATATAGTAATTTATAAAATATATATGGCGATTAAGCTACACTGAATATTCGGCGTTTATTCCACTATAGGATTCGTCAGGCTTATGCGCGAATTCTGTGGTTATTTCTCGTTTTTATATGGTCGTCTTCTGTTGAGGATTTTAGTTAGCCAATCAGCCTGTCTAGTATCCACCGCACCACTTCTTATCAGCCAATGGGCATACATTTTATCGAAGAAAGGGTCTGTTTTAGAACTAGGTTAGTGGTTTAAGGCAGGCCTTTTCCTTTTTTATATATATATAAATATACATATGTGTACACACACATATGCATATATATATATACATATATGTGTGATCTTTTATGTATATTCATGTTTATTTTATTTATTTATTTATTTATTTATTTTCTATTGTTTTTGTTAGATTTAAAGCTATTTTGTATCGCTATCCTAGAGTAAGTTTTATTTTGTGAACACAGTTATTTGCTATTTCTCTTCTAGAGTTTAATAGATTTAAGGATTCTTTAAAGTATAGGATAGACAATTTTTCATGAAGGCATAATTTACATGGGTCGTCTTAATGCCTACACGTGGTAGCTTGTCTTATTATTTTCCATTCGACTACCGGCGACTGTCCGCTTTCTTGGAGTTCCCAGTATTTATTCGCTAGTGTTGTTTTTATACGGTGTTTTTTTATTGTTGAATGCACTTTTGTGGTCATAAATTTTGAAAACTAAGGAAGTAATGCCTAGGTAATATTTCTTGTTATTCGGATTTTCTTTCGCAAATACTGTTGCCTGATAAACTACGCATTTTGTTAGACATTTATTTTGAACTGGGCAAAGTGTGCGGTTTCTACAGTTGCATTTATCTTGTTCATTATTAGTATTTTTATTTATGGTATGGTTATTCTCGTCCGGGGTTGGTTTCTTCTTACTTGTAAACTTATCCACACAAAATTATATGCATATATAATGGGTGCCCCCCTCAAAATGGACCCAACTCTAAATAGGCCCCGTTTCTTAATGTTTTGTCCGAACGCAGTTTAACACAGTGTATTCTTTGGGTCTTGGTGTACACACAGTCGTTGATTTGGCCATGCCCTGTAAAATAAGGCAATCTGGGGGAAAATAATGGCGATATTACATTTTTTGGGGGGCACGTTATATATGTATATATATATATATAATTTTAGTCATTCAATACAACTAAAAACTACATGATAGGAAATGGTTACATTTCAAATCAAAAGATGTTGTATTATCCTATGTAAGACAAAGAATATATTTCAAATAACATAACTCCTTATCCTATAGGATTTAGATGTCTACCATCTCTTCAGATGAGAAAATATTAGCAAATAATTATAATGGTTTACATCTTATTTGCTAAAGTCAATGAGACATGGAAATCACAATTAAAATTGTGTTAAGTATTTAAATATCATATAGTAAGGGAAGTTAATTAAAAGGATGTAGAAATCCACATCCAAATTGTATGGTTAAATCCAAAGCCAATTTCTTAGATAGCAGAGAGGCAATGTGATCCAATCTGTACTTTGAGTAATTCATATCACAAGGTAATAGCCCGAAGTTGGCATTTTCCTGGAAATTTCCTTTGTTTATAAAATAAGTCCGATGAATATATTATTATATAGGTCCGGTGGATCTGCGTGATAATTAAAAAATAACTTTATATATTTAAAATTGGTATTTAATTATAGAACACGAGCTTCGAATTCCACTCCAAAATAACTTCAAATTGTGTATAATTAAAATAAAACCGATTTAGTAGACAGACTAATCAAATGAAATGGAGAGAAACTGACCCGAACTGATATGAAAAATGAAAAAATAAAGAGGGCAAATAAATAAGAAAATAAAATAATAAAAGAATAAAAAATGAAATAAAATAAAAGACAATTCTTATGCATAATACATTAGCGAATAGAAGAGAAAATAAACAGTTCAGTTATTGCTGTAGATCTTTGAAACTACCATATTATATTGCTATAGTATATATCAATAGAAATAAATCACTGTGTGCGAACATCTTTCCTCATAGGTTGAAAAACCGGTGGGCCTCTTTTTTACAAATTTACACAAAGGTTTTTTATATATTTGTCAGCGTTTAAAGGTATATTTTGTACAAAAAAAACAATAATTTTGAACAAGGGTTTTTTGCAATTATGTTTGTTGTTCCTTTGTTATTTATTTTTTCTAAAATCCGATTGCTCCATCGGAAAGGCCAGTTAAAAATACATAATATACTTTGTTATTTTCTTTAATTTAATCCATTTTTTTAGAATTTATTAGACAAAATTTAACTTTTATTTTACCGTGCCAATAAGTATGATCATCACTGTATATGGCGATTAATCTACACTGGATATTCCGCATTTCATCCACTCTAGGACTCTTCAGGATTATAAACCTGAATAATCCTAGAGTGGATGAAACACGGAATATTCAGTGTAGCTCAATCGCCATATATATATTATAAATTACTAACTAGCTCTACCTACGTATTGAGCACGTTTGAATTAAATACTTAAAGTTCACGCATAAATTTATACTTTCGTATATTAACTATGTGAGCAAATTAAGTAGTTATATATATATATATATATATATATATATATATATATATATATATATACAAAGTTAAAGCAGTTCCTTAACCATCATATCGTCGCATAAATTTATACTTTCGTATATTAACTTTATGTGAGTAAATTAAGTAGTTATATATATATATATATATATATATATATATATATATATATATATATATATATATATATATATATATATACAAAGTTAAAGCAGTTCCTTAACCATCTTATCGTCCAGACCTAGCTCTTTGTAGCTTTTGGATATTCCTTAAGCTCAAGAATAACGACAGAGGCACTATTCAGGAGATGAAAGATGCTGTGGTGAGGGTCATTGACCCCCTTTACACAAGAGAACTTCTTTGGCGGCTTCAAGTATGTGTTAGAACGAAACAAAAAGTCCATCCAGCACGAGGATATTACTGTGAAATAAACTAGAGTTTCCTTTGTGTACTAACTATAATTGTGCTAAAAGTCTGGAAACTCATTGAACACACCTCCTACCCGACAGTTTAAAAAGTGTTATATAACATTTATAGGACATTTTTATATATATATGTATATATATATATATATATATATATATATATATATATATATATATATATATACATATATATATATATATATCAAAGATGGCTTACGTAAATATTATAAAAAGTTGAACTATACTTAAGCTTTGTCAAATCTGAGGTAATCGTGCCTAATATTACTTTATTTGTATTTTTAAAGTAATTGAGTTGTAATTCCTTAGTATAATCAAGGCGAAAATATTGCAAAATTTAAATAATAGTTATAGGATGACTTCTGCGCTACGAAAACGCTGCTGTCAAGGATTTAACATTTTAATATACTAATAGAAATAAACGGAAAGATGGCCAACATCTTGCAATCTTTAATATAGAAGGTTTGCTAGTTGACTTATATATTCTGTTGTCATAGTTTACATACATTTAGCTTCATGAATAAAAGAATGTTTATTAATAATCATGGAATATAATTGATTACGTATATTGTCCTATATATCAATATATATATGTATATATATATATACACACACACACATTATATATATATATATATATATATATATATATATATATATATATATATTATATATAATCGAGATTAGACACTGATTAGAAATCAGATGAAAGATCCTGATAGATATTACTTGAAGTAATACTTTCAGGGCGATCCTTGCCAAAAAGCAGAAGCTCACTATTTAAGCATTTTTCTAACCGCATTTCATTTTTTCTGATGGTATGAACCTTTATTGAAAATCCATGGATTAAGGAAATCAACATAACACCTTCTATATATTCCTTTTCTCAAACAATAAATTCTTAATTCGAATATATGTGTCTATATGTTTTTTTTTAGAATTTAAATACAACCACTTAACTTATGTATATATATATATATGTATATATATATATATATATATATATATATATATATAAAGAGAGAGATAGAGAGAGATAAAGAGAGGGAATGAACTAGAAAAAGAAAGAAAGCGAGAAATAGAGAGGCCGAGTGGGGTGCGATACCTGACCCTGCGTTTTTGAGATGTAGATGTTTGTTGATTTTTTTATGCTTGACAAAAAATAAAGAATTTGCGAAATTTGCCAGAAGTGAGATAAATGCTGCCTAATAAATAAACATGTGTTATAAGTTTTCAAGGCTCCAAACAATTTAAATCAAATACTCGAATATCCCACTGTTTTCTCCAGAGCTAGCAATCCCAACAATAGCTCCCGGCATTCTCGTATTACTTTTTCAATAGAATTTTCTGAATTAGTCATTCTCTAAAATGGTCCGTAGGCAATATAACGTATTTCAAGTGTAATTAAATATATACGAAAACAAAGTATTAACATGAGTGAACAGGATTTTATATATGTTATTTTATTCGTGTTTTGAAGTGAGATTTCACGACGAAATTAAATTTTACTGGATAAATATTCACACGAGGTTTGTTTGATAGTTTTCAAATAAAATAAGTTTGTTTGTGTTGCATATAACTCTATTATGTCAACAATAAAATATATAAACATTTACACTCTACTTTTCAAGCTTTCATTTCTGTTTCAGAATTATATACCTACATGTAATAAGAAACGAGACATTTAATTAATGGTAATTCCCAGTTACCTAAGGCACATTTTGTTATTTTGTTTTTCAAGCACATGTTAATACTCAACATATGAATCATTAATTGTGTACTTTAATGAAATATTGGTGTTTATATGTATAGACACAAATAGTACTCTATAAAAATCATGTGGCAAAAAAAAATTAAATTGGACTCTATAATTATTTTCATAGCAAGGAAACCGTTAATAATCGATTCGTTTTAAGAATGAGTTTCTTTTGCTTCGATCTCTTTTGAAAATCAATCCCTGCAGCCGGACTAACATTAAGTATATTGATACGTATATCTCGACTATGGGTCCTAATACCTCGTTTATAACAAACCAAATAAAATACATGAACGTCAATAGCATATCTTTTAGGGCGTCCAATACAGTTCACAACCCTTATTGATATCCTAGGCGATGAGAAAACGCCACGGACAAATGAGTTTCTTTCGTTGCCTGACAAAGGACCAAGAACAAGCAACTGTTGAGAACAAGCGAATATTAATTCGCTTGTGATTGTTTATTCCCAATCACTAGCTATTGGTATGATAATGAAAGATGGAGAAAGGATGTTATTACTGGTAAATCAGATTTTAACAGAACATATATAAACGCATGTGTTTGAACATCAAAAAAAAATCTAATTACTTCTCTCCATCCGTCTATTCCCGGGAGATGTGACGTCAGGTAAACGCTCTTATATATTCTAACATTTAATCGTACAAATCTACGGTTTATCGAGTTTATTTATTGCTATTTACAAGACACAAATGATACAGCGTTTCATTTTTAATGAGCCAAATTGGATTATCTTGTTCCGATTCGAACCCATATCTTCCTTCAGTAGTAATCGTCCTTTTATAATAATTGCTTCCTATATAACAGTATTACTTTTTCTTAACTGATACCGAAAACGCTATAATAAGAATATTAAAAAATAGTCAATACGATGTCTCGACAAGCTTAGGTAACATAACAATAGAATTGCAGGTTTACATAAAAAAACGAAAGTGGCAAATATATCCCTTAATATTTCCGTCGCCTTCATTTCTCATCCGTATGAACCACATTGTCAATTGTATAAATTTAGTTACTTAATTCAGAAGTATGATCTGTTGGGATGGATGATAAGATGTTAACCTTCTTCGTTTTTGCATTTAATTTGTTGCGTTCCTCGTCATCAGCCATAGCAGTTTGTTTCCATTTTATTCATAAGTTGTATCACTATAATTGAAATACCGTTAGCGCCAGTTGCTTTACTAGAATCAAGGTGCTTGGTTGGCTTTGCGACCTCACGCACAGATATTTGTATGTTACCTAGGGTGCTGTGCGTTGTAGGAGGAAATAAAGGGAGTTGATGGCCTTCGTCGCATAGGGTAGAATTTGCTGCAAAGTTCTTGGCAAATAGTTTGGCCTTGTCGTATGCTGACGAGATGACCTCTGGTCTATTCATAATGGTTGGGATAAAACGCACGCTTTTGTTCAGGATCCTATTTGCTATTTGCCAGAAATGGTGGGAACCAAGACGCTGCTCAGCTACTTTGGATTTACCGGATTGAGCATATATCTCTTTTGCATTTTTATTACTCTTTTACAGTGGTTGCTGGCGGTCCTGAAAGCAGCTTTAGTCTCAATGCATCTATTACGTTGGTAGCCATGGAAAAAGCGATTTCTGTGGCACAGCAGCACATTCGGGGGAGAACCATGTTTTTGTTGGAATTATTAGGATGGTATGAATTGGTCTATGCCTACAAGTAACCATTCGGTCAGGTCTGAAACTATAGACGACACGCTCTTTTTAAACATGGAATGGATAGGTAGGTCAGATATTAAGGTACGGAAGGTATCCCAGTCAGCCATAGAGAACGGCGGAGAGGTACGTCTGTAGACTTATTATATTTCATTTTTATCTTAACTGATACAACGGAGGGGTCAGAGGATAACAGAGGAGATAGAACGGCACATGGGCATAGGGGAAGTGGAGAGAAAAAGATCTAGAAGGCCTGCCTACTGACCGGTGGTATCGGACACACGTGCAGCGCAGTATGGTCCCGCCCCCTCGTCCCTTAATTTGCGAAAGATAGGCTCCAAAGCCAAGACATTAAGAAGAGACGACAGCGGACAACGGTAACGCATCAACGGAGAGACTACCAGTTAATTGCACTGCTACCGTCGGTCTGCGAAACAGAACAAAAACAAACTTCCGGGCTCCGAATACAGATGTATCAGTTCGTTGTGTGCAAAATGTATGTTTATGAATATCAAATAAGGTTTTAAAGAGTTTCCGAGCGGTGCAGGATAAGTCAAAAAGCTTTTAAGCACAATTCAGATAAATGCGTTTATTATCATAGAGGGGAACAGTAAAAATCAAAGTTAAAACTCATCTATTCATTAAAAAATAAGAAAGCTGTATTATTTAACGTTAAAAATACTCTCAGTATGAGGTAACAGGAAAAGGTAAAACAGCAAGAATTAATTAAAATGTAAAGCAAAACATAGTGGATTAGCAACTGACAGGCTTGAAAATTAGAAGCGGAATGAAATGCGAGAAAAATCGTTATTATAATCGAAAGTTTAAAATTTATCTATACACACACATCCACATCCACACACACACACACACACACACACACATATATATATATGTATATATATATATATATATATATATATATATAAAGTTTGTTTTTGGAATGTCGTAACTGTCAATGTATACCGTTTTCGTGTAACGGGTCTAGATTGTTATTTTAAAACCAGTCACCATTAATTTGGAGTTAAGCTGAATGTGTCTATTTGATAGGGGCAGAACATATATAGTGCAACTTTTTTTTTAAATACAAAGACTCACGTTTTCTTTTTTATAACCTTCGTTTTTTTTTATAATGGAAAAACTCCAGGAAATAAACGAAAGTTATAAAAAAGAAAACGTGAGTCCTTGAATTTTCAACAAAATTTTGCACTATATATATATATACTAGCAGGTGTGCCCGGCGTTGCTCGGGTGTTTGGAGGTGTATGCTGTGCAAAAAAAGCAAACAAACAAAAAAATGGTTAATTTTTTAAAATTTTGACCCCTATTATGACCCCTTAAAATTTATTGTTTCGGGCTCAAATCACTTTATTAAGTTAGATCCATGTTCAAGGAACCTAAATCTAAAATTTCAATTGTCTAGACCCAAAATTGTCGGAGGAGTTTGGTAGAGTTCTTAAAGGTCAAATCGTTGAAATTTGACCCCTTAACAGCCAAATTTCTGGCTGACACCCGTCACATCGATTTCTCCAAATCTCAGTACCCGGTATTTCAAATTTCGAGTCTATAGACTAAAAATTGACAGAGTTATTGCGTAGGGAAATGCACACAGACAGACAGACACACAGACACACAGACACGTTCACTTATATATATATATATATATATATATAATAAAGCAAACAAGATAATTATGATTGTTCACTATCAACTTATAGACATTTTTGTAAAAACTTATCTATTTTGGAAGTTTGTCCTTGATACACGATTCACAAGACTTAACAAACACACATCAAACAATTAAGGATACCAAATAGAACTCGTAAAAGACAACTATTGAAAACAGGGGCAACATTCGAGTCCCCCGTCGCTTTGCGTTATGATAAAGTCAACAGCAAGCCGACATAATTCATATCGATGTTTATCGGAAATTGTATGGTTTGATTACGTATTTTGACTCCGATGCAACGCTTCACTTTGATATTTTTATATTGAATCGGTTTGCGATGCTTTTTTGTGTATAAAAACCATGCAAGATAAGTTAATTAGAATCTCGATAGGGAGCAACATTGCGGTAAGTAATTGAATAGATGTAACAAAGAATAACTCAGATATCTCATGTGTATAATTGTAGTAACAGTAGCGGGTGTATTAACATAGACGTTCGTCGGTGTGTTTGGTTCTTTCTTTGAACTATGATTACCTTTCCAATTCCATTATTTCACGTTCTTTGTGTGAAAATCATTGTTTGGCGTATTTAGTTGATATTGCCCCCACCCCCATTAATTTGGCTTCCTTCGATATCAGAATTAGATTAAAGGATCGTTTTTAAATCTAAGTTCAGCCTTCCAAAAGCGTTACTTTAGATTTATACAGACATTATATTTCAAGGATTTCTATTCCCTGTCACAGACAAAAACGGATAAAATGTAGCCACTGGAGAGATATTGGAGTTCGTGAATGAAAGCGCCAAATAGTATATTTTTACGCATAATTTCTTAAACGTGTACCACTTATGATATGCAGCAAAATAAATAAAACAATATAAACACAAACACCGTTGTACTGCTATTAGTGTTAGGACACGCAATTATAATAAATATAATAATATGTACATGTTATAGTTCCAAAGTATGTATGTGCTAAACCACAAGTACCGAGAGACAAGGAGGCCAGTGAACATGACAGCGTGACGTCATTACCAAATCGACGTACGGGCAAAGGGTACCTAAAGTTTCCTGTGTTCAACCACGTGGTCACGGTAATAGGTATATAAAATATCTCTGTGAAAAAGTCCATGTATTTTTGTCTTCTAAAGAGAAAGAACAATTCTCCATGTGTATAATTATTTTAATAGCACAGTGGAATAAATTTAATCCAACAGGATATATTTAAGGAAACTTGTTTTTTTTTTTAATTTCTTCCGAATAAAGTTGAATATTTCATTTTATTTTTTTTATTTATTTTTACTGCAAATCTAACAATTTTTATATAAGACTATTTTTCAGCCCGTTCTTTTTACATGACAGAAACGGGAAATGAAATAGGACATTCTATCCCCTCCCGAGACTTAAAAATTCATTAACTAATCAGTTTTAATTAAAGTTTTGATATGAACTAAAAATAAAGAGTACATTAAATTTTAGTTAACATATTTTCTTGTGTTTTATCTCATAAATAAATAATAATGGCACCGTGCTTAGAAAATATTATTTAGAAAGCCATTTTTAAGAGTAGGGCGGCTTTCTTACCATTCTGCACTTTCACCTAACAATTTAATGAAAACAGCGGGAGTTGCTTGACTATGCACATAGATCGAAAAAGTTGTCAAAAATATTATATAATAAAAATTGTTATCAACGGCAAGATAAATTACTTTTCTACCAAACTGGATACATTTTGGTGTTTTTATTTAATGTAAAATATTTATTCGGTTCGAAAATCATAGTGTTTATCGATATCTAAAAAAAGGGACAAATGGCGGCAAGCTTGCTAATGAATACGTGAAGTTTCGGAAAATAAGTCCCAACTAAAATACTATACCTAAAACTGTTAGATGCTCACTCAATATATGTTTACGAGACATATTGAGCGTGTCCTTTTAAAAATAGCTACATATATAATCGACAGTGATAGTTTAACAAATCTTACCTACATTGCCTGCAGGAATTTTTCAGATACCAGGCCTTCTATACCTCGGTAGCCGTGGATAAACAGAAATATCATAGTTAAACTATAAAGGATATTTTGCTAGTAACTTTTCTTTGAAGAGCAGAAAGCATTAGTTGGAATTCAGCGGATTAAGGACATTTCTAATTGTTTATATGTGTTCCTGTTCGAATAAATAGTTTTTGTTAATCCTCATTTACATTGTTTTAATTAATATTCCCCTCTCTTTGCTTATCTTTATCTCTTTATTTCTCTCTCTTTTTCTCCTTCCTCGCTCTCTCCATCTCTCTCCCTCTCTCTCTATCCCTCTCTCTCTCTCTCTCTCTCTCTATATATATATATATATATATATATATATATATATATATATATATATATGAGAGAGAAGGGGAATGAGAGATTAACAATGGTGCAACTATTAATCTGCTACATAGGTAGAAACGTAACATATTAATATTATGTGTAGGACCGTTTATTTTTTTTTATTTATTTAATTTTTTTTTTATTTATGATTAAGAAAAAATATTGCTTATCCATTCTGCGTCTTAATTCTTAAAAGTTTACATTACTCTTTAAAAATCGTCCTTAATAAACGACAGGTTTTTACAATTTGTGCCCAAGGACAGGACAAAAATAAAACATTACACATTAGAAAGTCTCCTTACGGTAAAAACAAAAAAAAATACGGAAATACTTTCATACAAAGCTTCACCAGACATTATCCCTTGAAAAACGCAAGTATAAATTTAGTGTCTTTCCCAAACTTAACCCACCCCATTTGTGCTGACGAGAAGACGATATATATAATATTCATTTGTCAATATTATATTTGTAAATGTTAAGTGAATAAATGTTTTATTAATTTTTTTATTATTTTTTTTTATTAGTTCATAGTAATTTATGCATTCCCTTTATTATTATTTAAAAATTCAAACAGTACCGGCATGTTGTTATCACCTCTAACCATCACTAATCACCAATGAGAGACAAATTATGTCATTTCGGCCACGGCCGCCAGTGTCAGCAAATGGTCAAGGACGGTAGTGGCACACAACGACAACTGTAGTTTATTTTTTTTAGAGGAGGAGGGACAGGATTCTACCGGACAACACCGGTTAACGGGTACTGCTAGTATTAAATAATGGCATTTTTACATTGTAACTGCTTCGGTCATTTCCGCGACTGATTCTGTATACCTATCATTCGTAAAAATAAATACGAAATAAAATACTATTAACAAAGTAAACATCTTCAGATAATTCTGAGAGTGACCCATAACACTAATTCATCTAAAAATAAAAAAATATATATATTTCCAAGTAAGTAATTTTAGATAGTAAACCGATTCAGCCATGTACAGGACATATACCCCTTCCTCTTATAAAAATATATGAAGTAAAGTATTTTAGATCAAAATCTGCCTCAGCCATTTATGAAACTGACTCAATATACCCCCCTCAGTTTGTAATTTTAATTAAAATTCTACTACATTTTCATAATTTTCGGTGTACGAATGAAATATATTCCTCTATAAAGTGCTGCTGGCTTTTTATATTAGACTGCATTGTTTCACTGGTGTTGTTATTTTTAATCGACTTTCAATTATACTACAAAACATCTTCCAAACGTCAGCAATTACCGACACACTATATTTTAAAAAGAGATAGTGTCGTATATTTGTTTTAAAAAGAAAAAAAAGCATTGATTTATTTATTTACAAAAAAAATTTTTTTTTTCCAAAAAAAAGCAAATAGCAATTAGAAATTAATCAATAGAATATACGTTGTCGAAACATTTGAGAGAGTTCAATGTAGAATAAATATGACACAAATATTTATCATATTGTTTAGTAGGATTTATGTGTTAGCTTTTGTTGTTTTAATATGGTTTTAGTCGAACTACGATAGTTTATTGTGTCTTTATACACACACACGCATATATATATATATATATATAAATATGTATATACATATATATACATATATATATACATATATATATATATATATATATATATATATATATATATATATATATGGTGAGAATGTAATGTGAGGACATTTCTCAACCTATATATATAATCAATGTTCGATCTACAGAATCTAAGCTTTTTGTTATGAAGTTCATTAAGACATGTGCAACATTTTTAATCCGTTTTTTTTCCGGAGGAAAATACAGTTAATGGATAAAAATGAAAAATTGCTACGTGGGGATGATCGAATTTTTATCTCTTTTTCCATTGGTTCATGAATGTGCATGCAGGCACGCGAGACATTACATCTTCTTTATGTTAAGAATATGCATGTTTGAAAACACTTTATAAACATAGTGTCATGCTGATCAATGGTTATCATATTTGACTCAATATCTTTAGGTTTTACTTTCGATCTTAGATCCAGTTTGTTATTTTTTTTGACTTACAAGAAGCGAACTGTTTGTAAAAAAAAAAACACTAGAATGCTCGCATGCCTATTTCTCAGTTTCTGTCCTTGTGTATTTCAGTTTTAAAGGAATTTAATCGTACGTTTAATACCTACATTATTTCTGTGTATAATATATAAGGATTCTTCATTAAGTTAAACAAAATGTTTATGCTTATTTTACGACCGGGCAACGCCGGACCTCCTGCTACTCCATAATAAAGTAAGTAAATGCCAAGATGTAAAAAAAACAACACTTTTTTAACCGCTATGTTTGTCTCCTTAAGATAAATAATCGTTATTTTATACTGTTAATTAGTTTAATTATTTTTACAAATACTCTGACCTCAATCACAGTGGTGAAATTTGTAACATAATAATTAGGCACGCACACAAGGTAAGTATTAATTGGGAATCTTGGCGTCATACTTCCAGGCATTTTGTCATTTTCTCCCGGGTGATGTTAGTGTGGTATGTGTAAAAAACTGACGAAATAAATTACTTTGTTTAGTGCCATGCAATTGCATTCGGGCCTATATATTCTATTTTGAGTATACGGAGAATCAGAAACCACAAATAATAACTTCTAACCTGGATTCCCCTATAATATAGTAGTTCTATCCATCACTATTGAAGGGCAAGGAAGTTTATTATATAAGAAAATTAATTTAGAATCTTCCAGCTGTTTATATAACATACCGGAAATATCGACGTTGTGTTATCGAACATTGGACCATAAAATCGCTCAGTATCACTTTTTAGATGTGTCTACGAGTCTCAATATGAAAATGCCTCCGTTCGACACTCATCATCATACAATATGAATCGGAAGATTTTATTGAGAACATTGATTTCTCCGATATTTTTCTAGTCTGAATTATTTCTAGAAAGATGCCGTGGGTTTACAGGAATAACAATGACAAGTTTAACTACATACTAAATAAAAATATGTGTTTTGAGGATCGAGCTGGATTAGAACATCGCCCTTCGTTGTCTGAAATAACTTAACCACCGTTACTCTTTTGTTATACAAAATCTAAATATTTTATAGTCACGTCTTGTAAATATATTTATTAAAATTTTATATGTCTCACACGACTATTGCTGTGTACTCGCATAAAATATTTGTGAGGGCAATTTAATAATCGTATTTTATTTGTAATAAAACATGTTTCAATATAATGTAGGATCAACGGTCACGTTAAAATATTATAATATTTAAAAACGACACAAAAATGAATACAGTAAAAATCAGACCATATGGTAACCACTTATATCATGTACACAGAGAATCCAGCAACTATGTGCAAGATACCCTGGTCTTGCGTTTAAGCGGGTTAATACCTAATGGCAATAAATATAATAAATGTAAACCAGTCCTTTGTACCAGATATCAAGATTGGCATTATTAAATGTTCAATATACTAATGGAAATGCAAAATAGTATTATTGTCTATATGCATAAGAACATTAAAATGTGGGGAATATTTGCATATATATATATATATATATATATATATATATATATATAGTCATCCACATACAGTAATGTTTCGCTGTGTCATAGCTTCAGTGCGGCTAGACAAGCAACTACCTCAATCCAGGATCGAAACCCGGCTGCCCATACCACAGTCAAACCTACTAAACATTAATCTATACGGTGGCTGCTGTGCGGGTACTGCATTAACGATGTTTGTTTTAGCATATATATTTGTATATTAAGTTATAACATATGTATGGCAATTAAGCTGCACAGCGTGATCTGCATTACATCTCTATATCAGAAAATCAAGTTGGAGCTGCTTTACAGAGATAAAAGGTTTAAAGTTCTGTGTAACTTAATTACCTTGTATTTTTTATAACTTTTCTCTTCTTTTGAAAGAAATACTAAAAAAAAAACAATATGTAAAACAAACAGCAGATATAGTGTAATACAATCATGATATAAACAATGAATGTTAATATTGCAATATGCATACTAAAAAACTGAATTAATAGATTTGCCCAAATGTGTAATAGCCAACAGTTATATAATTTAGCATACAATGCAATATCTCCGAACTCGAATCAGTCATGTGATGGCGCGTGTCAGTATTTTCGACCTGTGAAGAAACTGGAATAAAAGGAGAAAACTGACTCATCAATCATTTTCTGTTGACAACGTGTCTGTAATGACAAATCATAATGAAATAATGGTTATGTGATGCAATCATCCTATTTATTTTTCAGAGTTTAAACACAACGAACACAATGCACTTAAGTAGTAAAACTGTCACCACTGAAATTAAACAAGTTCAGCGGAAAGAAAAGTATTACTGCCAAATGGAAAAGACAGTTGTCACCGCATAACAACACAGATTGTATGTTAATCATTTTAAGATTAACCCGAAATAAAACGTATTAAAAACTTACATGTAATTTATCGTAACAGATACGAGAACTAAGTTTTTTACGCTTATGATTCTCACAATGCCTAATCAATAGTCGTATTATTTTACACGTGTAGAATAAAATTTTAACATTTAATGTGCTTATTCAGATATCTTATATCAAGAGTCTGATGAGGATAGCATCAGATATCTTATATCAAGAGTCTGATGACGATAGCATCAGACACATAGATCAGCGATCATTTTAATGCTATTATATATGCTTTCATCTTAAATTAGATGTTGAATACAAATAAAAGGGCAATTTTTTGTAGTATTTAAGAGAGCTATATGCCCAGTCTGTTAAATCCAAGGTACCTGATCAGCGGCTTAGTTCCCACCAGTATTGGCAAATAACAAATAGGATCCTGAACAGAAGTGTGCGTTCTATCCCAACCATTATCAATGGACCCGAGGTCATCTCGTCAGCGTCAGACAAGGCCAAACTATTTGCAAAGAACTTTGCAGCTAATTCTACCCTATGCGACGAAGGCCATCAACTCCCCGTGTTTCCTCCTATAACACAGAACAAGCTAGCAAACATACAAATATCCGTGCATGAGGTCGCCAAGCTAATCAAGAACCTAGATTCCAGTAAAGCAACTGGCCCTGATGGCATCCCAATTGTAGTGTTAAAAAAGCTTCAACCAGCACTTGCTCCCATACTTACGAAACTATTTAAGCGCTGCCTTAAGGAGAAGTGCTTTCCGACTCCCTGGAAGACCTCATCAGTTTGCCCTGTATTTAAGAATCCAGGTGATAAGTCATCTCCCTCTCCGTACAGACCAATAAGTCCCCTTTGTGTTATGAGTAAGTTGCTGGAATCCATATTAAATAGAGAAATAGTCAACCACCTCAGCAGGAATAACCTTCTTAGTGATACACAATATGGTTTCCGCTCTGCAAGATCTACCGCAGATGTGCTGACGGTTATATCCCACAGGATTAGTGAATATCTTGAAAAACGCTTCCTTTCTAGGGCAATTGATCTTGACATATCAAAGGCCTTCGACAAGGTATGGCATAAGGGTCTACTTCACAAGATTTCCAGCTACGGTATAACTGGAAATGTTTTCTCAATTATTAAATCATTTCTCTCCGAGAGGCTAATAAGAGTAGTGGTAGATCGGCAAAAATCGGAGGCCTGCAATATAAATGCTGGAGTTCCTCAGGGGTCAATCCTGGGCCCAACTCTCTTCCTGATCTACATCAATGACCTTCCTAAACACATACTTAAATCATTCGTTGACATATATGCTGATGACACGACCATCTATGGCAACACATCAAAGGCTGTAAATGACAAAGTTCTCTCTGATTCTCTCTCCTCTGATCTTGAGCGCGTGGTTCAGTGCGGGAAGACGTGGCTGGTTACCTTTAATGCATCCAAAACCAAACTCCTATCCTTACATCATCAACGCTCTGATCCCTATATGGCATGAATAGTGATGGATGGCTCTAATCTAGGTGAGGCCCCGTGTTTTGACAAGCTTCTGGGTTTGACCGTTACTCCTGATCTGAAATGGAACACGTATATCAAGGCTGTTGCCAAGGTCGCTGGAAAGATGTTGGGATCTTTCTACCGCTCCAAAAGATATCTCACTACTGATGCAAATATCTATCTATATAAAAGCCAAGTACGTCCAAAGATGGAATAATATTGCCATATCTGGGCAGGAACTGCTGAAAACAGCATATCCTGCCTTGACAGAGTACAAAATAGACTTCGTGGCTTAGTGGGGGACACCCTTTTCCCTACCCTGCAACCTCTCTCCCACAGAAGAGACGTTGCGAGCCTATCGTTGTTTTATCGTTATTTCCATGCCATGTGCTTGTCTGAACTCCACTCTCTAGTCCCCCCTCGCCAATCTTTCACGAAAAACACCCGTCTTGCTGAATCTACTGTGAAAAAGCTCCCCCATTCTATATCTGTGCCTAAATCAAAACGCGGATTCCATGAACAAAGCTTCTTTCTTAGAACTGCACGCCTGTGGAACTCTGTTCCGTCTGCCTGCTTCCCTTCGGACTACAACTTGGATGTCTTCAAGTCCAATGTTAACAAATTCCTAACGAACCGCCCCCTTAAGTAAACACTTCATAAAATCTCCACACTAACGTAATGTACTTGCAATAACCCTTATCCCTGAGTGGCTTCCGGGCCTTGATAAGTGGTGATCACTGTGTAAAAAAAATACAGTTCGAAATAAAGTGACGCATTAATATTGCGTGATATTAAAGCTTATTTGATCCAGGATAGTCGAAACTTATTAGAAGAATTTATTATTTTAGTATCTTACATTTATAGTGGGAACACTGAATACGCAGTAGATGAGAAACGATGTGTGTGTGTGCATGTATGTGCGTGTGTATAAATGAGTGGATTCAAATTATCCAAATTAAATATGATTGTAACACGAGCGAAGCAAAATATATGCATAATATCGATTCCATTGAGGGAAACACAGACGGAAAATAGTGTAACAAATATCAAAATAAAGTCATTTAACAACAAAAATAAAGTTAAAACGTTTTATTGTCTCATATCTTTCAAATATAAATGGCGAAATGTAAAAATATAAACAGGTACACATAGAAATGTAGAGAAAGGCAAAAGAAGAAAAAGTGAATAAACATAAAAATACACATATCAAACAGTGAGTATCTCCCCCTCTCTCTCTCTCTCTCTGTCTTTATATATATATATATATATATATATATATATATATATATATATATATATATATATATATAGTCATGAATACTGTTTGACGGTAACACAGCTTATCAATGCGGCTCGACTAGCATCAATTCCTTACAATGGATTTAACTTAAGTTGATATTCGAAAGTTCTTTCCTCCTGCCCCCCAGATCTGTGCCTGGAAACGACCTCATTATGTGTATAACCACTTTTCTACCAATTTTCCAGTACAGATGTGTATGCTTATTTACAAGCAAAAAGAGAGCTTTGCATAGCCTTAATTAAGCAGGGGTTGAAAAAAAAATCAAGTTTCTACACAAGGAAAAGTGCTAAAAATATATTCATCTAGATACAGGCAGTTTCCCTGTATTACAGCTTAATTGCTCAGCTTGTCTTTCATCTGTCCCTAGTCAGGTTTTACTTACAACCATGTAGTTGATAGTAAGACGTTATAACCTCCGGTCTGTGAGATTGGTGCCCGTGAATGCAACTTAACCGTGTCCCTGAACTCACCATCTGTGTTGCATAGGTAGTATGTATCGTAAGAATCTGTTGTATTCAACAATTCTTTTTTTTTTTTTACGCCTGAGGTCTGATTACGGAAATGAAATTGGAAAATTATGTATACATTCTAACGAAAGCATCAAATGTGTTTAATTTCTCGGGACCGTAAGTAAAAGCTTTTATATGATGGTTTAAAGAAATATATCGCTGGCAATGATTGGTTTATTTGTGATGCCATTGAGGAACACTTTAGTTTTTTTCTAGACGTTCTTCATTTAAGGTATGTTTTTGTTTTCGTTTCCGTTTAATCTGGTTGTTGTAGTTCGTCTTATTGGGTCAATCATATTTAGGCATGTTGTTAAATCTAAGTTCTCATCATCTCGTCGTCATGCTCGATCTGAACAATGAAGATATTGCATTTTTCTCTCGTATGTGTTTTTTCTTTTTTTTTTTTTTACTTTTCAAGAAAAAATCGACTTACTCGGATTATTTCTCTACATTATAGCCACTTCGTTAGCATCTATCAGTCTAGAAGACTATTATTTTTTTAAATTCCATGTTCACCCCAAACAAGACACATTGTCACTTTGAGGTAGTGGGCCACTATCAGAAACGCTAGTGGCAGGGATACTATGTAAAGAGTCGAGCAGCAAGATGCCTATAAACATTACACTTGAACTTTTGCATGTCAGTCTAAAAAACGTGAACGCGAAAGGAAGTTCCAGTCTGAGGAAGAAACTATTAAAGTAGAATACCATCTTACATCTAGACATCTCTACTGTGTAGGGATTGGACTTGGCTGATTGTCGAGTTTGTCGTGCGGTATTTACGTCGAGGAAGTAAAAGGGATTGTAGATCGCCAGAGAATCAACCATTAAAATATTTGTAAAACAGTAAAAGAGATGCAGCGTTTCGTCGATAAGACTGAGATTGAAGCTTGGATGACAGTTCAGGAATTATCAGATTGGCGAATCTCTTTTAAACCCTGTATAGGAGGGAGATAGTAGTATCAGGTGCACCATTCCAAATGTGCCAACAGTACTCTATAGATAGGCGAGCGGTTACCTCGTAGAGGCATGAGATACATTAAGGTGTAACTTTCTAGTACAGAAGAGAGAGCCCATCTTCCTTGCAGCGGGCGTGGCAATACTCTAAATGTATCTGTTCCAACTCATGTTCCCTGTGAAATTTAAGCCGAGGAGTTTGAAAGAAGTAGTTTCAGGTCATGTATATTTAGTCATAGCTATTGGTGATTACGAAGGTTTCTTGTAATCATTAAAGGATCACACTTAGTCTTGACAGCATTGAATGTGACTGCCTATTTTTGTCCCCATTCTACTAGCGATTGGATGTCTTACTCTAGTGTTTTTTCCCCATTTCCTTTGATATGTGACCATTTTCCCCCTTCTG
Organism: Euprymna scolopes; assembly: GCF_053919585.1. Classification (NCBI taxonomy): domain Eukaryota; kingdom Metazoa; phylum Mollusca; class Cephalopoda; order Sepiida; family Sepiolidae; genus Euprymna; species Euprymna scolopes. Next base: position 34,200,010 of record NC_136504.1, on the reverse strand, counting down.
CCTTTATAGCGCGTGGTGTCATCAGCATATATACCCATCTCAGAGGCAATTATACCAGGTAGAATATTATGAATATTAGAAATAATAAAGGTCCAATCAGAGACCCCTGAGGTACACCATCATTTATATCATATTGGTATGATGTACGACCGTTGAGGACAACCTGGATTCTTCTCTTATTTAGTATTCGCCCAGTGATACCGTATGATCTAATTTTCTTGAAAACACCATCGTGCCATAGTGGCAGGTTTTTATATTTTATGGCGATTACCGTCTTTTGTGGATAAATAAGCCGATCTTCTATCTACATCGTCAGTGGCAGACATCGCATTTGTACCTCGATGCGTCCTGCTAGTGGTTTTGTGGATTTTGTGTAATTATGCTTCTCGAATTGTCTTTTCGTATGTGCCGAACATCGATGAACAAGGTCGTCAGGGCTTTCATTAGTGTTTGTTTCCAGATGTTGTAGATTTTAGTTTTGGACATTCAGCCAATGTCTTAAGAATAAAGCCTTTTTATTTAACTTTACTTTATAACAATTTAAAAATAACTTACTCTAATTTTACACGTTAAACTTTTGCTTGTTTTTTACTTTAATATTTTTCTTTAAACTTATGACTTTACTATTTTCGAGTATGCTAAAAATGAATATTGCATTTAAAGTTTCCGCAAATAAGTAATTTACCGGATATTAAGAAATATAATTAAGGTTAAAATTGGTGGAGTAGTTGTACACAAAATATGCGCGCTTCCACGTGCAACTATGGCTAGCACTTTACACATGAGAAATTACATTGCTTAATATCAGGAAAAATAATAAATTTAAATGCAATATTCGTTTTCAGCATATCTATAATTGATTATACAGGGAAATGATTTCTCCCATTTCTCTTCTTCACCACACGAACTCCACCATATACATTTCCAAAGTCTCTGTTTCAAAATTCTCTCATTTGTTTAATTGACCCATAACCTTTTATGGTTAGAGTGTGTATCAATCGGTCTATCGGGTCCAAAGTTTTGTCATGTTCCTATTTTTCATAATCGAAGTTATTGAGACGTTTATAGACTGTCCATTCATCCAATAATATTGGCACTAACAAAATTCAAACTAAAGAAAAGAGAATACACATGTATGATTAAATTTTAATTTAAACTGTTATAAAAATACGCGTAATTTAATTTTCAATAAACACGAAATTGATAATCAATCGTTCGATTTATATAACACCGAAAATGAAAAAAAATAAAATTTATATCTTTATCTAAAATAACAAAAAAATGTTCTTTTTATATTGTTTAAAATTAAATGAGAAACCTCTTTACATATTGTTTAAATTAAATTTGTTACATTTCTGTTTATTTTGTTTATTTTTGAAAAAAGGCCTTCTAACCGATAACATCGTTTATATCTGGTTTACATTGGGCAAGAGTGTAGTATCTGTTCCAATACTACACTTCATCTTTTCTGATCTCGATCAGTGTCGGGAAAATCCTTTTAAACACATGCATTTTTTAAGTTTATTCCTATCCAGAATGTCTCTTTTGGGGGAGCTGGATACCCTCAGATTAAAACACACACCTTGTGTCTATCTTTGCCCTCGTGAGGAGGTAAGTAAATAGGAACATAACAGAGATTGGGGAATTTGGTTCATTTTCTGTGATATAGGGATTTACCCCCTCCCCCAATAAAATGTTAATTGAAAATCAACGCATTTTTACATTAGTAATCAAGTAAAATATAATTTTTTAACACTTTTTTTTAGTAAAGGGCTAGTTGTTTAAAGTGGAAAAGAAAAACACGAGATATGTTAGTAAAAAAATATATAATAATTTCATAACTTAAATACTGCAGCATTAAACATTGATTATATAATGTTATAAATTGAATTAAAAATATTCTTACTGTTGCAATATTTTAAGTTATAAATGTTTTAGATTTTTTTACTAGAATATCTTGTCATTTTCCTTACAAGTTTTTACTACTAGTCCTTTACTTTTCCATGTTAAAGATTAACCGTATTAGTTTTCCTGCCCGCATTTTTCTATTGTAAACTATGTTTTTCACGGCTTTCAGTAAATACACTTGTTCTTTATTTATTATCAGTCTTATTTTTACCCCCCAAAATATAACATACACATATAATAACAATGACAGCACTCGTCTGCTTTCAATAACATCTCCTCAATTATCTCCCTTTCATGCTTTAATTCTCTCTGTTTTACTTGTTACTTTTCTTCTCACGATAACTGTTAATTGGTTGCAACAGTAGTCGTTGAAGCAACGTTGTTGCTATGGATACCATTCATAAAAAAAGTTTTTTCTCTTGAATGTAAATTTTCTTTATCTATTAATTCTCGTTTGAGTGTAGGATTTATTATTTTTGTTTGATTCAGTAATTTTTGGCTCGTAAACTTTTGTTCATTTTGTTTTATAGTCAATATAGCTATTTTGTTTTACGTATTGAAAGATTTTCCGTCCATTTTTTGTAGACTCCGAAGAGTATTCCTTTAGTTTTGCTTTTTCGTTGTGTAAAGTAATGTTTTGACCGTAAAGGTTTTTTTTATATTTTTTATAAATAATATTTGTTTTTTCCGGAGCCAACAACACTCCAAAGATTTTTAGACTTAGTAATTTACTATCAAGCAGTCATTCTAAATATGCTCAAATTGCGCACACTATTAAATAAAATACTGAGGAAGAAAAAGATTTGTACTGGGCGACAGAATGCAAGATGGCATTTGAAAAGCTTTACGAGGTGCACCCATCAGATATATTTTTGACCCATTACTACCCAGATTTAGACATTATCGTCGCGATGGACGCGAAGCATATGGACTCTGCGCTATATTCTGCATAAAATGCCCGACGCTTTAACGTAACCGATATCATTATTTCCAGATAGAGAAAGAATACTTAAGCGTCGTTTTCGCGGTAATAATATTTCACAGATTTCTCCGTGGACAATATTCCAAACTATAAACGGACCATAAGCCGGCGAGCTCTATCTTGGCTCGAAGAATTAGTTGCCCACACATACGGCAAAAGGCTCCATGGAAAGGGGTGACTCCTATTAAATTACGGCTTAGATATGGAGCTCCTTCTGTGAAAAAAATCAAGGCACGCAGATGGGCTATCCTGGTTTATACTAAGAAATGGTGAACCACTTTGAGACTCGGTGATCGCATTTCTACGATCAGTGAGAGATTATAGTTCGATCCTATGCAACACTAGAAAGAACTTCCCGTTACTGTAGGTAATATAATGACATATTCCGAAAGCGACGATTTTGTAAGAGAAACCAATATATATATATATATATATATATATATATATATATATATATATATATAAAAGATAGAAACATAATTTTCACTATTCTGTAATACTTCATTTTTGAAATAATATATTTTCCCTCAGATGTTAAGGTCGAAGTTAAAAAACATAATCTGTCTTTTTCTCATAATAAGATTTTTCTTCAGTTTAAAATATTAAGGCGTATTAAATACTGTGCTCAATTAAATTCGAAACAAAATCTATTTAGGACTGTAACAGAAAGCGAACGGGTGAATGGCAGCAGCAGCTGTATGCAAATGTCCGATTCGTATGCGCGACGACGTCACCGTGAGGGAGAAGGCGAGAAAAAAGAATATAAAGAGAAAGGCATTGAGAGGAGGTGAAAGAAGGACAGAGGTAGCGGGTTAATCTTACCCAAGCAAGACAGAGAATAATTTGTCGAAAATAAGGATAGACAACAACAATTATGGAATACAGTAATACCTGAGATATTGTTACAAACACTGCATTAGTACTCCCTCGCGGTTAATTACCTTAAGAGGACCAGAGGATTAGTCATCCAAAACGTGATAGAACAATACAAACTATGAAGATGAGGATGACAAATTATGAAGTCTCATCTCAAAGGATCCCCCCCCAAAAAAATACAATAAGAAACAAGAAGTTTTTATGCTGGGAGTACCCGTAAATATAAGTTGTTTTACCTAAGAAAACACGTCGAGTTTTTTTTTATCTAAGTTTCTTTGTGGCTGTCTGCATAGAAAGTGTGCATCCCGAATGTTGACATATAACGGCTATGCACATATTTCATAGATATGCAATGTTATTTGAACCCGCTCGTAATGATTATTTTTTAAATAACATTTATTCAGTTAATATTGATTTTTATGAAAATTTATTGTGCTCTGTATCTAATAATTGCGTTTCAAATGTGCTTATTCCCGGTCTATAATACTCTAATTGAACTGATATTTTCTTTATCTGTACTCTATATATTTTAAATAATATTTTCGTCAATCAATAGTGCTTAAGCTTGAAATGCAATACGATCTAGTTTGTAATAGTTTAAATGTGCATTTCTTTCCGTGTGTATTATGTAACCTTGAAAGATAAGTTAATCTAGTTTGATATACTTTGGACGGTCATTTTTGGGGAGGTAATGTTATGTATCCCGACCAGTAATACATATGATGAAATAACATTTGCTTATTTAATATTTCTTATGGAAGTAATTTTTTTCTGTCCTATCTGTAAAATAAATATATATGTTTTATTCGTTTCAATTTGTTTACTGATGGTTTTAATTATATTACCTTTTGTTTTGATCGACACAGTTGCTTCTTTCGACATTTCTTAAATTTAACAGTAAGATTTCAAAGTGCGACAAGAAACAGATAAAGATATTGATAGGTTACATCGGCTGAAACGTTGTAAAAATAACAGAAAAGTGATAAGAACAGTCGTAAAAATCTAAGTAATACAAAAATTGATTCTTGTGTATAATGAAATTGCAAAAAAATAATTTTTTTGGATCATGTTTGAGTTTAAAATCGCACTATAGATTTATCGGACGCAACTCATATTTATTTGTGTTTAATTAGATTGCGTGTAAACTGGACATAATGTTTCCGCACTCACTGGACTGAATATAATTGATTTTTCAAATTGTGTATAGCGTGATTCCCAAAACGTATCATCTTACCAACTAATCTCGGCAAGGTACAAATATTGTCATGAGAACGTTCCGCTGATTGCAGCTACTCGATCCGCGAACACCCTAGACAGCCATTTATAATAAACACGGCATCATTCGCTAGGGTAAACGATAACCAGATCGTTAGACAAAGATAATAAAAAAACGCATGATATTTGCATTGCTTTTATCTTATTTTTATCCCTTTTTACGCTTCCATGTTTAGCATTGTGTATGCAGGCTGACGATATAAATGATTCTGATATTAACGCATGAAGCAATATCAAAGATATTACGTAATTTGTAATTCTACGCATATGGAAAATATGTAATCCCGCCGGTTATCACCCAATAGATTTCTTTTGAAAGTAGAGTAACATAATTATGAATACGAGATTATGATTTACTAATCAGTTTAATTATGTTTCTGATATATAAATTACACATGCGATTATTGGTTTATACTTAAGGCATGCATGCTCTTTTTTATAATTCGAGCAGATGTGAATACGAATAGACAATTTGGATTTAGTATGCAAGTTTGAATGTTGAAATTGTAGATATGAAGTAAGGTTTCAATTTCAAGTATAATATGCGTGTTTTATTTGCGTGAACGCCTGATAATTTGTTTATAAATAACATCAACTTCAAATCATTACCATCATACCGTATGCATCCCAATATTCTAGTGTTGACATTAGATTCCCCGATAGTTTTTCTGGCTAAGATAATTTCTAGAAACACATCAAGTACTTACGGCGGAGACCAGGTGAATTTTTCCAGCAATCTAATTGCAAATGACTTTTAGAACGAGGTCTATTTTAACTTTGAACACACGGGATATCAGCCCATGTCGGTAATCATTTGACTGCCGTTACCTCACCTCTACTTTAACTGTAATAAATGAAATTGAACTCATATTTGCTTCTGTTTTCTAATTTGTAAAAACATGTATTCGAACAGTTTGAAATGACGGTAAAATCACTTTATAATATTAAATGAACAATATTATTTGAACCGTAATACGTACGTCTAGGATAACATTGTTTTTAGTCTGTAATACTTTCAAACTTAGGTTTCAAATAAACCATACGTGTCTTATACTGTAGAAAAACGAATAGCATTGTATTGAGACCATGCTATTGAGGTTTAAATATTATCGTTTTAATTGTAAAAATAACGTTGTCGTGATATTAAGTGAAACGTCACGTTTGATTCATTGTATAATAATTACGTTTTTAAATAATATTTACTTCACTCAATAACATTTATATGTGAAGTAAATAATATTTATTTCTCAATCCCAAATTTCAAAATGGCACTTGCTTCTTTCTGCAATGAATGCATTTAAATTATAATTTGTATCTGCCCATGATACATGTACTCGAAATTACTTGCACGTGTTTAAAACTTAATAAATAAGAAAGGTATGACACAATGAAACAAAATAACTTATGGCTTAATACTACCGCTTAAGGATGAATTCGATATAAAAATTATTGTGTCATCGACATTTAGTTCTATACAGCAGTTCCGTAGCGACAGTTTTATTTAAAATTCAGTATCACAGAAAAGACGCTATATAAATATTTCTGTTTGCTTATCTTTATTGAAAAAGATTGGGTAATAGCGTATGAAAAAAACAAATCTCTTTATGATATTATATACAGATAAGCGCAAAATATAGTTAATTCGTGTTTACACTAAAATGCGTATATATATATATATATATATATATATATATATATATATATATATATATATATATATATTATGCATACATCATTGTATAACGAGTAGATCACTCTCTGACTGACGTAAATGAACATTTAAGATAAAAGAAATTTTAAATTCGATGTTATTTCACGCGGTTAATGGTAGCCGAATGGATTAGGTCTTCGGTAAATCGAGCCGAAGATGTCTCGTGATGCGGGGTTCGAATCGGTCGAATGGTATTAATCGTGACACCCTGCAATTAAGATTCCCGAAAGGATGAAACACTAGTGTATGTAGGTATTTAATTATTATAGTAAAAAAGTAATTATATATATATATAAGTTTATTACAGATATGAACGAGAGAAATACTGTTTTACAAAGAAATTATGCAATTAAAATATCAGCGGAAAATGTCTTCTATATTTAGACATATTCATTCTTACAATTATGTGTTTGTTTATTCAAATATGATTCTAAAAAGACGAGAGAAGAATGGTTTACAAAGAAACGCAATAATTTTTATATTTGCTAAACGATATAACAGGATTACTTTTCTGTTTCTTTAATCACATTGTGTTCCAAATAGAAAGTACAAATGCATTAATATGCCAAAATGTTTCTTACAGCGTTTTAAATCTAGCCATAGATAGACATATATCAATATTACTCATGCTCTAATGGGATTTTTTATTTTCTTTTATATATTAATGAAAATTTAATTAATTACGTATCTGAGTTTCACTGAAGATTTCTAAGTTTGGCAATCAAATAAAATGAAAGTATTACTAGGATTCTCGTAAAAAGTTATTTAACAAAAGAAGTTCTTCATTTTATATTGGATTTAAATGTAACATTTTGTATCGTTTCCATAATTTCATACTAAATGAAGGAAGCCTGTTTTCATAATCTAAGTTTTACCTAATCTTTCGGTAAAAGCAAGCATTACTAAACTCTTACCCTAAAGTCAAGCCTAGCTATTACGGTCAATCCAAAACTAATACCTCATACTTTCTATTCCAGTCTGATGGACAAGAAGAACTTCCAAATTGCAGTTTTTCATTTTCGCCTTCTTTTTTACCTTTTTGGAGTGGATTGCTGTATTAAGAATATAAGAAACATGCATTTTCTCTTTTTATTAAATTTTTCCATTACACCAAATTGAGCAACTGCAACGCGTGGCAGGGTACAACAAGTATATATATATATATATATATATATATATATATATATATATATATATATATATATATATACGTAATTTACCCACATAAAATTAATATACGAAAGTATAGAATTATGCGTAAACTTTAAGTATTTACTTCAAAAGTGCTCAATACGTACTTAGAGCTAGTTAGTAATTGATAAAATATATATGGCGATTAAGCTACACTGAATAACCAGCGGTTAATCCACTCTAGGACTCCTCAGGCTTATGCGCGAATTCTGTGGTTGTTTTTCGTTTATATATGCTCCTCTCATATTGAGATTTTAGTTAGCCAATCAGATTTCAAGTATCCACCGCGCCCCTTCCTATAAGCTAATCTACATTGATCATCTAGATGCCTACACGTGGTAGCTTGTCTTATTATTTTCCATTCGACTACTGGCGAATGTCCGCTTTCTTTGAATTCCCAGTATTTATTCGAAAAGAAAGCGGTAGTCCTATGGAAAATAATAAGAAAAGCTACCACGTGTAGGCATCTAGACGACCCATGTAAATTATCCCTTCATGAAAAAATTGCTATCCTGTACTTTAAAGAACCCCAAAATCTATTAAACTGTAGAAGAGAAATAGCAAATAACTGTGTTCACAAAATAAAATTTACTCTAGGATAGCGATACAAAATAGTTTTAAAACTAACAAAAACAATAGAAAATAAACAAATAAATAAATTAAATAAACATGAATATACATAAACGATCACACATATATGTATATATATATATGTATATATATATATATGTGCATATATATGTACATATATATATATATATATTTATATATAAACTAACAAAAAACACTAACCTAGTTTAAAAACAGATCTTTTGACCGATAAAATGCATGACCATTTGCTGATAGGAAGGGGTGCGGTGAATACTAGAAAGCTGATTGGCTAACTAAAATCGCAATATGAGAGGAGCATATAAAAAAGATAACCAGCCACAGAATTCGCGCATAAGCCTGAGGAGTCCTAGAGTGGGTGAAACGCCGAATATTTTGTGTAGATTAATCGCCATGAATATTTTATTAATTATATATATATATATATGTGGGGGGGGGTTGAAACATCTTTGAGTAAAAATTCATATGTATTTATATATACATATATATATGTTTATATATATGTATGTATAAATTCGTGTATATAAACATATATATATATATATATATATATATATATATTTACATGTCTATATATTAATTATTTTCAATGATTTATATTAATTCCCTAAGATAGAAGGAACATTTCAAAAAGTGCACCAACCCGTATTAGCAGCTATGTTTGGAATATTTAAATATATTTTATTCAATATTTTTTTAATATATAATTTTATATACGGTAGTACCATAATTTAATGATACCTCACCTTTAACAGCTACTTCTGTGTCCACTCACATATTTAAAGCGCAGATACTGGCATCATTGTTACATTAAAACACCATTGCAACTTTTCATGTTATAATATGCATAGTGTATAATATGCATGGTTTATCCCCTGTTAAAAGGTTTAGTTTCACTGTGATGCACTCAAGATTGTTCAACCAAAAGTTTTAATTCGTACATGTGAAGTTACTTCGAACATTTGTGATGGGAACCGATACTTTCATGTCCGCTGTTGAAAGCAATGCACTAAATCTAATAACATTCCATAGACACCAGAAATTCGCATGGGAAAGAAGATAATATGGACATGTTCAAATAAACACGGCGTATTTTTATAAAAAGAAAGTTAAATTAAATAAAAATCTGGACCTTCTGTTTGGTCCTGCCAACAAACAGATAAGCTTCAGGCGTAATTCCCATACATGGCATGAAATGCAACGTATGCTTTTAAGTAGTTTCAAAACAAAGTCTGAGATCGATCTAAAGAGAATGAAAGTGTTGATTTTATTTTCCCAGAAGACGGTTGGTACGTCGAGTTTATATATATATATATATATGTATATATATATATATATATATATATATATATATATGTATATATATATGTGTGTGTGTGTATATGTGTGTGTGAATATACATTAAATGAAATACTGAAATACCGTAGGATTACTGATTGTATAATACTATGAACAGAGAGGCCAAATAAATATCAGTGTTAAAATTGACATGACGATCCGATGCTGATAAAACAGGTTAATTTGAGACACAGAGCAATAATATGAATGGAAATTCTGAGTTGAATTATGTAGAATTACCAAAAAATATTATTTGACAAAAGAGTGATTACTTTATGTCCTCTGAATAATAACCCCTTGGAATAAGAACTTTGTAAATTGTTTTTTTAAGTATTCAGTGGAGCAATAAATTTTGATTGCAAAGTTCAACTTACAGTTTAAATTTTCTTTCTCATATATATATATATATATATATATATATATATATATATATATACATATGTATATATGTATATATATAGTAATTTATAAAATATATATGGCGATTAACCTACACTGAATATTCGGCGTTTCATCCATTCTACGATTTGTCAGGCTTATGCGCGAATTCTGTGGTTGTTTCTCGTTTTTATATGGCCCTTTTCTGTTGAGGATTTTAGTTAACCAATCAGCTTTCTAGTATCCACAGCGCCCCTTCCTATCAGCCAATGGGCATGCATTTTATCGAACAAAGGATCTGTTTTAGAACTAGGTTCGTGGTTTAAGGCAGATCTTTTCCTTTATACATATATATATATATATATAAATATACATATGTGTACATGCATATATGCATATATATATATACACATATATATACATACATATATGTGTGATCGTTTATGTATATTCATGTTTATTTAATTTATTTATTTGTTTTTTTCTATTGTTTTTGTAAGTTTTAAAGCTATTTTCTATCGCTATCCTAGAGTAAATTTTATTTTGTGAACACAGTTGTTTGCTATTTCTCTTCTACAGTTTAATAGATGTTGAGGTTCTTTAAAGTACAGGATAGCAAATGTTTCATGAAGGACTAATTTACATGGGTTGTCTGAATGCCTACACGTGGTAGCTTTTCTTATTATTTTCCATTCAACTACCGGCGAATATCCGCTTTCTTTGAGTTCCCAGTATTTATTCGCTAGCGTTGTTTTTATACGATGTTTTTTTTATTGTTGAATGTACTTTTGTGGTCATAGTATAGGGTTTTGAAATCTAAGGAAGTCATGCCTACGTAATATTTCTTGTTATTCGGGTTTTCTTTCGCAACTATTGTTGCCTGATTAACTACACTTTTTGTTAGACATTTATTTTGAACTGGGCAAAATGTGCGGTGTCTACAGTTGCTTTTATCTTGTTCGTTATTAGTATTTCTCTGTATGGTATTTAACTTAACTCTTTAAAGAAAGTATATTTCATTTGATTCGCATTTTATTCCTCTATGATTTTACTTGTTCATATTTTACATTTAATTGGAACGTTCTAGTGTCCACGTCAATTTAAAAAATAACGTCACATTAAGGAGGCAAAAATAAAGTCCGCAGCACAGATTCGCTTACACGAGCTTAAATTATCGCCAATAAATCAGTTTTAAAGATCCACCAACAGGCAACAAAGCATCTCTAATCGTAACTGTTGTTGTCTCAGGTTATGCAACGTAACATTTAGTTCATATGACACGACGTTCTCTTAGTGATGGTCAGGAGCTCATTACTCTCCACCTTTCTGGTTTATTCCATCTCGAAATCGACCGTATATTGAAATGTGATGAGAAAACGGTACGAAAGACTGCAAAAGCACCAAAGCAGCGGCAGTGTTCGTAATTCCCATAAACCTGGTCGTACTAGAGTTACTACTAACAGGCAAGACGATGCTATCAAAAACCGAGGCTAAGAAACAGATTTGAAACGCTCCCCAAATCCAAGAACAGTTCAATCTTCTAAAAGGGGTTCCTATTCTCCTGTCAAGAACAGATTCAAGGAATTTAATTTGCGACGATATGTTGAAAGACGCAAGCCAATAATTTGTGTAAAGAACAGAAACTGCCGTCTGGAATTCGTCAGATGCAATGAAGATTATAACTCTTCATATTGCTCAAAATTGCTTTTTAGCGACGAAAGCAAGTTCAATAGGCTAGGCAGTAATGATAAGCAGTATCTCCGTCGGATTAAAGCCAGAAGATGTAATCCTAGGTGCTCAGTTTACTCGCTGCAATGTGGTGAATGTTCATATTTTGTGTTTGCCATTCTTATTATCAATAGTCTGCTTGCAAGGTCTAATTAATTCGGCCAAGTACATTTATATGTTGACTGAGCATTTTCTACCCTACTTTGGTCGGAACTTGGATGATAGCCCCATCTTAATGCAGGAAATGCTCCCCTTTATACCATTCACAATGTTCAGATATTCGTTGAAGAGCATAATATTCTGGGTTAGGATTGGCATGCACCATCTCCAGACCTCAATCCTCTCGAAGACGTTTTGCATTTCAAAAAAGCAATAGCAACGCAATGAAAAATTTCAAATTTGGAGCACTTTGAACAAAATTAAAGAAAAGTGGTGTGTCGTCTACCCAAAGTATTGCTGCAGTCTTATTCAAAGAATTCCCAAAATATTTCTGGCTGTCACATTACAGAAGGGATATTCTTCTAAATATTAACTAATTCATTGTGTTTCTCTTATATTTTTGTTGCATTACATTCAAACAGTTATGTTCCATTATACGAACTATCTTTTTACCTCCTCAGTTTGAAGTCATTTTTTAATTGGCGTTAACACTAGAATATTTGAAGTAAAAGTAAAATATGAATAGGTAACATTATAGAATAATAAATGGCCAATTAAAAAGGTATAGTTTGTTTAAACAGTTACACTAAATTTTGCTTAAATTTACAGTTTTTTAAAACAATTACAAGTGCGATCTTTCTTTTTCCACCTGTATATATATATATATATATATATATATATATATATATATATATATATATATATATATATATTATCTGAATAATATTAAACATGTGGCATATTTGAGCTTGTACTATTCATATTATATTATTTTCTAACATGCTATAACTGGGAACACATTATTCTTGACATATTTAGGAGAGAATAAATACTATATATATATATATATATATATATATATATATATATATGTGCATATGAAAATTGAATATTCAAAATAATGAATTGCAATATTTAAGTTTCAAATTTAATGCTAACTAGGATTTCATATTCGTTTTCTTTTGGCTGATTTGTTTTTATTTGTATTAATAAGCATTTGTATGTAGCGACAACTTCCTGGGCATGTTTCGGTCAGCCAGTTGCAGGTAATATCATACCTCGAAAGGCGAAACTTTTTAAAATGTAGATTCCGTAAATGTATGTATATAAAATGTATGTACTGATCAAAAATTAAGAACTCTTAAAAATCTTTTTAAAAAACACTTTTTTTAAGGATTGATTTTATAACTTTTCGATTTAAGGTTACTAATTATACAATCGAAAATGTTATGGAAACAAAAAGCTACATTCCAAAGAGATTTTTTTTTAATTAATATTTTTATTAAATTAGGCTTTTTACACATGATCATCTGCAGTTTCTGAAGATAGCTCCATAAAATGCATTTTTGTTTTGAATATTGTTTGCCATTTCGATAAACCTCTCTTGTTATCAACCCCTAAACATTTTACATTTGGGTACAAGTCCGGAAAGCATGCAGGGTGTCCCAGAAGATGGACTTCGTTTTCTTGTAGAAAGCTCAAGTCCGTCTTGCAGTGTGTATTGCCGCATTATCCTGTAATAATAACCATTCATCCCTACACAAACGAGTAACTCCCATCATCATGATGCTTTTTGTGGCCTGCTAACTTAACCAGCAGATGACTGACAGCCCTTCACCACCTGGAGCTCCATCCTTCCTCTGTTAGAAAAGGCACTCTATAAAATTATGGAGCCTCCACTACTATGATGTGTGAAAAAAATTCAAGGGGCATGTTCTTGTCATGCAAATATCATTGGAGACTACCAGGACCATCTATATGGACTTTTTTCTCATCAGAAAACAGGACTTTCTGCCACTAGCAAACGTCCCAGATTTGGTCTCCACGACCAAATCTTAAGCGGTCCACTTTGTGACGTGGAAGCAATAGAGGAATTTGCTTAAGCTTTTTATTTACCATGCCTTTTTGTTGTAAGTGTCACCTCATGGTTATTGAACTGCAATCAGCATCTGTATCCGCCTTAATTTGACTAGACGAAAGTCCTTGTCATTCATAACAACACGTCTGATTGTCCTACTCAACGTAGGATAAATTTTGGATGGCATACCAAAGGACTTTTCTTTTCCATAATTCTCAGTGTTCTTTAAAAAGTTGCAAATAACAGTTTTACTGCGATTTACATAAGCTGCTATCGCTCGCTGTAACAAACCTTGCTTACGTAATTCTGGAATTCGAGAGCGCTCAACTTCGGTAAGTTTTCTTGCTTTAGGCATAGTAACACCATTACACAGTTATTGCTAATCTATTACTGAACTAAAAACAGTAGAATAACTATAAATCTAAAAATTTATACCCTTGGGCTTATAATTTTGATCATGTGTAAAAAGACTACTTAAATAAAAATGCAAATTTTTGAATAACATTTTTTTGAATGAAGCTTTTTTTCCATAACTTTTTAGATTGTAGTATTAGTAACCTTTTTTCGGAAGAGTATAAAAGTTCTTCTTGAAAGGAAAATGTTTCATTTTAAAGACATGTTATTTGTCGAAGTTTTTGTTCAGCAGTCTATATATGTGTGTTCGTATAGACACATGTGTTGATATGATTAATATATATATTTTTTTGTATAATTATATACATACATATATATATATATATATATATATATATATATATATATATATATATATATATATATATACAGCGTGTCCCAGAAGTCGCGCACCATATATTTATATTTATTTTTGTTTCAGATTTTATTCGATATGGGCGACTATTGGGGACATCTTAAATCTGTAGTTTACCAGAATCGTCCGCACAATCTTGATGACTTGAAAGCTGCGATAATAATTGAATGTCAAAAAATTACTACTGAAACTCTCATTAGAGTAAATATAGTTTTATAAAGAAAATCGATGCATGTATTAAGGCTGAAGGTGAACAATTTGAGCATCTGTTATGATTTTGATTAATAAAATTGATATTTATTGATATTCATATTTGGTTTATATAAATCTACATGATGCGCGACTTCTGGGACACCCTGTATATATATACATACACATGTGTATGCATTGGTAAATGAATATATGTATATTCATATATATATACATATATTTGGGGTGGAGAGGGCTCCCGTAAGCCGTAGTGAAGGACACATTTCTAGGAGAAGCAAATCTCTGATTTATAAAAACATAGAGCGGAAGACCATTGCCCGCATTAAGCTGGTCTGCAGTTTAATTTGTTGCTGGCTATCTTGCTCTTGCTTGTTGATGGATCTCAACATTTGGAACCGAGAGAGAGACTTAGCTGTCGTACAAAGCTAAGACTCTGTAACATCATATTTGTATAGATACTCCCTCAGGCATTTGGGCTCATGGATTTTAAATGTCTGAGGGAGTGGCACTCGTCTGAAAAGACGTTGCAATCATCACATATATATAAAATTATGTATACACATGTATAATAATATTGTGTAGATACATATCTACATGTGCATGCATTTGTATATATATAGATATATATTATATGCTAGCGTACATATATATATATGGGTATATATGTATATATCTATATATATATATATATATATATATATATATATATATATATATACATATATAACTATATATATATATAGATGCATATATATAATATATGTATATGTGTGTGTAAGCATGTATACGTGCACCTGAAGCTCAAGGATTAAAGTGGGTTTATTTTAAAAGATCACAGATGCTCTAGCCTTATATATAGCTCCTCTCCGTCAAATAATACCACGTGCACGCCATAGGGTCCGCGATGCTAGTGGTACTCTGCTGAATGACAATTATTCAGCGCCAGAAGACTGGACCCACACTGCCTTAAAGATAAGTTTTTTGAAACTTAACTTAGGTTAAGGTAGCTCTGACAGAAACCTTCAGAGAAGTTTAGGCTTTTTTGAATTCGGAGTTCATGACTCCCAGGCGTGGGGATTATGCCCAGTCATGGGTAAATGACATTGGTGGGTAGAAGGGAGATCTTCCAAGAGAGAACAACTCCTACGAAAAATCTTGGGCAAAGGAATTACTGGCTATCTTGCAATGGCCTGTAACTGGATTATTGTTCGGAGACAAAGACAAGTGCACTGATCTCGTACTATCGTACAATTATGCATAGACGCTACTTAGGATATTTCTCTTTTTATATATTTTTATCTTTCATCTGTCGTTAATTTCTACTCCTTATATGGATGAGTGCCAATATGGACATACCTGACCAGGTAGTGGTACACAGTCACAAATCTGTACAGAGGCGACGGGAGATCTATCTGCATTTACATCGGAGAGGCTAACTGCGGCGAGGATCTCTGTGATTGAGCAGCCTTATTTAGGGAGAACACTACTCACTAAGATTCATAGGAAAGTGTTAAAAAGGCGCACCAAAAATTGTCTGTCATACTGTCACTGGTTAGTCTCCTGCTGCTAACCGTGATTCATATAACCAGGAAGAAAACAACAATGTGTTTTCAAAAAGGAGTTAAATTCAACATGCTGTTGGGGTATAGGTACTCTTCTTGATAACGGGGAACACAATAGTTCAAAGTGCAGAGCAGCCCTTGCCATTGCAGCGCTACGGAGACAATATAAATATTGCTGCTCTGTAAGAACTCCGTCACTTGAGGAAATATTCAATGACAGAGGTATAATCAGGCTACACTCTCTTCTTGATTTGCACACCCGAAGATGCCCGTAGGGATTACGGAGTCGGTGTTGCAATTAAATCATCCTTGATTAATACTGCAGAATTAAGTTCCATTATGCGTGAGAGCCTCACGAAACTTCATTTTCCTCTCTATGACCACGTATTATCATTATTGCTGCAGCCGTTTAAGGGAATGAAGACATGTTTATTTCTACCAGTCTCCCGATTCGTTGTTGTATCAAGACAAAGTGTTTGGGAAAGACAAAGACACCTGGAGTGCGCTTGGCCGCTATATTATCGGTACCATGAAGGCTAATAGACTTTAGCTTCTAGAGCCGTGTTCAGAATTTAATCTTGCTATCTGTAACACTTTTTTACACCGTACACCGATGCACAAAAATATTTAACCACATCGACGTTTAAGGCATAGTCATATTGTTGGCTTCATTATAACTCGGAAACGCGATCTTTGAGATGCTTATATATTTGCGGTTATGCCCAGTAACACCGATCACAAGTCAGTGAGAGGAAGATTTAATCTACGAATACGTAAGAAAATTATTCGTAGTTGTGTTTATGTCGTATAACGTTGCCTGAAGTTCAAAAGAGTACGGTGGAAAACCTTGATAATTTTGCATTTATAGATCGTGCGCTTATTTCAAGAGTCATGTTTATTCAAAAGGAATATAACAGGTACTGGATCGATAACAACAATCTATAAATTAATAAATTACTAATAAATAAAAGGTTATTTATAAATCTTTACTTCGTCAAAAATCATTTTGATATTACAACTTATTTGCGACAGTACAAAGAGATCAAACCCATATTGCAATGTGAGCTAAGAAAAATGAAAAACCTATGGTGAGTGAATATAGCACATCTGATCCTAAATTATTTAGTTCTTCCACCTCTTAAATACATCCACTGATGTCAGAAAGTAGTTCTATTGCCATTAAGGATCCAGAAATATTTTGAAAAGCTGGCAAGATAACTTTACTGGGGTGTTTCACAATTCTTCATCAGTGGATACTGATGGAATATATAGCCTACCACAATGTGATACTGTATTCAGAATGAATTGTTTACCTAATCTTGTTGAGGTTCATTGGGCTATCTCACAGTGACAATGTCACATGATTTGAATGGTCTTCCGGTAGAACTTCTTCAGATTTAAGGGGTATATATTGCAGATATTATGCTTGCTTTTGATGAAGGGGACTGGGCAGGTGCTCCTGTTCCACAGGATTCGATTGACGGTACTTGTTTAAAGGAAATGTCTGTATCCAATGGCGTTGGATCACGCTGTGGAACCTGCTTGGAAAGCGCTAGTACGCCGTGTATTAAACAAGATACTGGAAGATATTGTTTTAATGCTATTCTAGAGTCACAAAATGGCTTTATATCCATATATCCAAGAACTCAAGAACAAGGCATTGAGGAACAGATGCCGCTGTATTAAGTGTTTGTTGATCTTACTAAAGCATTTGACACTGTCAACAAAAATGATCTCTTGTTGATCCTAGAGATAGTAGGGTGTCCTCCAACTTTTTTTTAGAATATTCAGTAATCTGCAAAGGGACATGAAAGTTCGAGTCTCCTTTAACGGCAATTTTACTGATGAATCCCAGTTGAGAATAAGATAAAATAAAGTGATATTGCTACCTCTACTCAGTTCTCTATATTTTATGCTGCTCTACTTGCTCATGCGTTTCGCTATTGCGATAAGGGTGCCATGTTAAACTCTCGAATCCCAGTTCTATTTTTAATCTTAGAACGTTTTGCCAGAATCAAGTGGCATCATGTTTAGTGTATGAAAACAATGCTATTTTTGCTATCATAAAATAGATTTGTCTGACTCTTGCACTATCTTTGGTCTGAAGATCAGTCTGGCTTAAATAAAAGTGATGTTCACTACTACACCAGACCCGTCAAACGGGGAGTCAAACATCATGATCCGTGGCGCGAAGTAAGGAAAATCCGATTCCTTTGTCTACCCTGGTAGTTCTCTGTCGAGAGATGGTTCTCGCGTCAAAATTCTTTTTGAATGCAGGAGAATAGTGTATGCTCTGACTGGACTAGGATCTGCCATTACCACACCGTTGTATTCATCGGTTACATGGCCCTTACATCAAATAGCATATTAAATGGCTTGAATGATTTCATCCAAAATGCTTGACACGTACCTTAAACATCAAGTTTATATATATATATATATATATATATATATATATATATATATATATATATAAAGAGAGAGAGAGAGAAAACAGGCTCCTCCACCTATATTAAAATAGGAAAATTTAAATTGTAAACTGACTTATGTTTAGTTATTAAAATGAAACAACACACATATACAACCAGATATATATTATAAATATGTATATAAGTGTATGTTTGTATGTGTATGTGTTTGTGTGACTGTGTGTGTGTGTGCATGTAGCAGTGGGCGTGGATGTCCGTAGATTTGTACACAACTTCCATCAATAGTCACATAAATAATGCATACTTCTCAACTGTTTCTTAAATCTATTCACCTGGTTAAACTTATCTCATTTATACAAACACACACACACACACACACACATATATATATATGTATATATATATATATATATATATATATATATATATAAAACAGGATTCCTATTATTGTTTCCTGTCGCTCAATCAATACACTCATCTTTTTAGCTAAATTAGAGAAACTGATCAGATCAAATTCGGTTGACCTTTCCCTTTCTTAAAAATATATCTTCTAATGTGTATCAATGACCCAATACAACTTTATTATACTCTCCCATTCGACTGAAATCGATTATCATATATAATTTGCCAACGTTCGATTCGCTATTCTTAATAACGAGAAAATTGGCGCAGTATCAATTTTGAAAGCCACAACTGAACCTTGATTTGTTCTGGCTATCGTAACCTTTCACAATTATTGGATAGATAATTACTATACATTTATATCTAATGATTATTTACTAAATGTCTGTTAGTTAACATGTCTAAGACTAAACTAATTTGGAATCGGTTAAATGTCAACATTCGAAATATGATGCCCTTTTGTTTTTACAAAATCATTTTGCTATTCTTGTTTAAGACAAATTTCTCATTTTTCCACTGGTAAATTGGTGCTTTCTATCGCAGTAAACACTTTCTCATATCTGAGACTATACACCAGGCTTAAACTAGCAGATGTTTGAACCACTGTGTTATATTTAAGCTGTTTAACGTCTGCCCCCACTCAAGAGTCGTAGTTAAAGTACAGTAACGTATGATATTTTTGTGATCTTCTCTCTATGTTTTGCTCTACAACCTGTTTCTCACAGACGTTATATTATCAGTATCTATTTATTTATAAACAGTATTATTAAAATTGTTTATCAAAATTGTCTGGTGAATTCTATGCTTCATTTGTTCCTGTTGATTTTCCTCGTTATTTGAGTACCCTCTATCAAGTCACTACTTTAATGCCTCCTTCTAGTAGTTTCTATTCCAGTAGATTACGTCCATGAATGGTAAATCTCTTGAACTTCATACTTCCTAACTGTATTTATGGATAGCTTTGGGCTGTTTAGAAGAAAGGTAAATATGCATCGTCATCATTTCCACTAATATTCTGTCAATATAAATTAAGTGAATTTACGCCTTGTCAGGAACAAATAACATTTCAGATAATTGTTCTGATTGAACATGACTATTTTAATGACAGGAAATATTCAGGCTCTATTGTTCTGGGTGATTATCTCGAAAAAGAATCAATTTGCTGTCATAAAACCTTCAATTGTTCTTAGAATTCTTGCTCAGCATACAGAAATAAGGACTGACCTGTGCAAAGAAAAGAACGCCATCAACAGCCACCTGGTGGGCTGAGGCATAATCCTCTTCCTTCCGCTACACATCAAGTTCAGTATAATCAAGCACTTCATGGACAAGGATGGTACGTGGTTCACTTGCTTGTCCCAAGTTTTTTCCTTGATTGATCAAAGATAAATAAAAGCTGTCAACGTTGACGGTCCTCAGATCCGGTAGCCCATCAAACATTTTTAAACTCAATAAACGAAGTGAAACTGGAAGCATGGAAGGCATTTGTTCTGGTAGTATAGTAAAAATAACGCGACAATCTACACAGAACGTTTCTATAAATTTCGATGCTTTCTGAAACCTAAGTTGCAACATCAGCTTTAGAATGCACTATTAATGTTCACATATGCCCCGGTTTCCTGAGAACCAGTTTTCAATGGGTGACGAGCAAATGGAAAGAATCTATCGGGAACTGAAAGATGGAGACCAGATAGGATCGCTAAGACGCATTCATGATGACTGATTACTGTTAAAATCCCAGTAGAAAGCCCTCGGCCACTGAGAATTCTTGTAGTTCAAAGAAACAGAAGTTCAGGCTTTGAAGTTTGAACAAAAATGAAGCAACATGAAATTTTCGTGTACTTATTTTTATCAATGCCCAAAATTCAGTTTTAAATATCAAGTATTTTTATCAATATATGTTATTGGCAACATATTGTTTTCTCTTAAAAACATATTTGGGATGATATGTGGTTAGGAAAATCAGATGAAAAGCACCAAAATGTAATCGATGTTGCCTCATCTGATTTTTTTCAAATCAATTTCACTAAAAAAATCCTGGCGTGGTGGATGAAAACCATTTCCTCTTTAAGCATGCAACACGCTCATTAACTCGGTTGTACAAATCTAGACAGCATTCAAAATTTAAAAAAGTAATTATTGCCAGGTGTTATTAGATAAAACACAATGATTTACACAGGTTGAATAACTAATTAATACAAAACACATGCTTAAGAATATAAAACAGTATTTAATAGAACAGAAACCGTCCATATTTAAGTATAAATAATAGCAGAAAATTGAAGAAATGCTGAATAGTTATTTGTGAAAGAATAGTGTTTTATTTCCCGACCGATTAGAGACAACCAAGCAAAGCAGAAATCGCATTTGTGTAGCCGTGAGTTTACTTGAGAGAATTAAATCATAAAAAAAATTAATTACGCATATGTTCATAAAATCCTAATTTTTCTCAATATATATTCGGTGTATCGATTGCTTACCGGCATTTTCTATTACCTTGATTAGGAGGGACGACAGCAAAAGTGTGATACTCCAAAACGCCTTTATAGGTACATATGTCGAGATCATTTTATGATACTTGTTTTCATGATTATATGTGGTTACTATGCCTTATGTTTTATCATAAGCTGTACGCACCTATATTTTAAAACATAAAGAAGAAAAAATTAAATTACATAATTATACATGTATTCACAGCCAAAAAAAAGTTTGGTGAAAATCAGCATAAAGCCAAGTACAAAATGTAATATTTTCCATCTCAGAAACAAAGTTCTGATTTTTTTTTAAAGATAAGGGTTGATTGTTTTATTACGTATTTTGATCGGACTATTGTTCTATTATTTAGTGTTATTTGTACAACGTTTCGGTCGAAGTAGATTTAGAATTCATCAGCATGTTCGTTGCCATATCGTAAAGACTAGCGACTTACAAGCATGAGGAAGGTCGAAAGAAATACCGATTTGATTTTGCTTGTATTATTTTACTTTATTGTTGGTTGTATTGCTAGTATTGATCGGAATTTTCCGATGAAAATAAAAAATGCATGCACATCCAAAGTTCTGTATAAATATTTGCTGTTCGTTCATTTATTAATAGTTGATTATTTTCACCGTACTGGTCAATATAGTCCGTTCTATGCAAAGAAGGCACTTTTCATGAAGGGATATGACAAAAGGAGACGTTAGCTGAGAGTTTTCCTCAATGTTTTATTCGGATAGAATTGAATGGGGAAAGAGAGAGAGAGAGAGAGAGAGAGAGAGAGAGAGAGAGAACGACTAATGCTTCTTCAACTTAATGTTTATAATTTAATTTTATAACTCACTGGGAAAGGTGGCACACACGGACAGAGATATCGGAATAATTCTCACGTTTAAATTTCCAAGGAAGATGTGCCTCATTCGCACATATTTAATGCAAAAGCTCTTTTGAAATGCTTTGTTTCTATTAGTTCGAAAACGTAAGTCACCGTTCGTTTCTATTATATCTGTTATTAAACCTATCGATCTATTCTCTAACTTTACGTATGTTTCAGTAAACTCTAAGTGTTACGTTGTCATATTTTTAAGGGGGGGGGCACGAAAATTAATTAACTATATGTTGCGTTTTCTTTTGGGAAACTCTTGGTCACTGTACCAGATAAACTATATGTTTGAATGCAAGTGTGTAAGGAGTGTATATAAAAAAACAGCTATATTTTGTCGTCTAGTGTTCATAATGTTGATAAAACGACATAAACAGGACACTGTTCTTGGTGGTTATGAATCTTGCCAATAAGGACAACATACCTTCGTTTATCAATGGGGCTTGATTGACGAATCTGCAAAAAGCTGATAAAAAAGAAAGCTTCCAGGAAAAAAGTTCCGAATTCTATACAACTTTTTATTTTATTATGTTTTCTCACCAGAAGATTGCGTGTTTCTCTTTGACCCTGCTTCCCGGCGTACATAAGCATAAGTCGTTTTCGCTAGCTGACTTCCACATCCATTCAGATACTAGTATCACTTGCTGTGGAACTGATTAACTCCGTCCATCATTCTAATTAAATCGCTGTGTATTAACTAATTGATAGCTATTACCTCACACAAATAACATCTTTTAACATGCACCCTTTTAATCACGTATGCTCTATAACAAGTTATTTATTAAAACCGATTTGCTTGTGTATTTCTGACATTCTTTTCGTCAAAGTTAAATTACTAACTTTTGTTTATTGTTCTGCTGGACCTGTTCTAAATTAAACAAAACCTATAAATATATTTTGAAGAAGGTTAATTTAATTTAGTTTGGAACGAATTGTTCGTTGATAAGACTTCAACATTGAGGGGAGGGGTTATTGAGTTTTTATTATAATCAGATGCTGTTAAAGACATCCGATGTGCTGAGATAAAGTCTGTTCGTAATGTTTGTTAGCGTCGTGTGGTCTGCTTTATATAATTTTATTTAAAGTGCATATATTTCTGTTTGGAGATATAGATAAATGGGTTCTGCTGTTAGTTGTATTGGAGTGGATGTCGGACAAATGTTAGTATATACCCGGGTTTAATTTGCTAATATTAGAGTGGGAGAAGTTTGTTGCGCATGCACGGTTGAGTACAAGTTGGTCTGGAAGCGGTTAGATCTTACTATCTATATAACTATGCATATACCTATCTATCGATATATAGATATGCACAAATATACACATACATATAAATGCACACCTATATACGAACATGTATACACAAATATATGCACACACATACACATATATATAGAACCACATGTAAAAGCACGCATCCATGCATAGATACAGACACACACACACACACGCACACACACACCCACACACACACACATATATATATATATATATATATATATATATATATATACATTAGTAATTATTTGGGTCATTCTAATAGTATTTCCTCTAGATTGGGAGTGTGTTCCACATATATCTACAAATGGTGTACAAATGGTTCGCTGAGATTCAATCACTTAGAATGTGCTAACTTAAGGCATACGCGTGTACCCCTGCATATTGCTAATATATATATATATATATATATATATATATATATATATATATATATATATATATATATATATTGTTATTGTTAGTTAAAGTAGGGTGAAGTAAGTAATTTTTAACTGGCTATACTTGACTTTTTCCTGTGTTTGCATAACAAGATTAGGTCATTTTCGGCGTTTATTGTGGCTGTAGGATATGTTATTATTACAACAGCTTCTGAAATGACAAGGATACAGAATTTGTCTCTTGGAGTGTAGGAGTATGATTTTTTCAATATATTCGATTTTAGCGAGTCCGTAATTTTCCTGCGTGAGAGGTTTTAATTAGAGTTGTTAGGAATGTGCCTTTATTGCTATTTGCATTCTCATTATTAAAGGAGCTTACATGGTTAGATATTCTGAGTTTTATTAGATTTGCCGTTGCGCCAATATATGTGTAGGAATTTGACATTTTCGTTTATGGTATTTATATAGTTAAAGTTTCTATTCTGGGTATGTGAAATGGGAGGAGACGGAGAAGGGGTAAGCGGGTTAGTGCCTTTGTCAAGAGGAGATTCCTATGTAACATGGGTGTTACTTTCTGCCCCATGTATTGCAGTATTATCCTTGAGTTTATTGGAGTTCTCTAGTGTTGTTGATTTTATGGTTAATGCATTTTGCGTTCGGTTGTTGTGGATTCTATCAATTACATTTGTCGTTTTTATTGGGAGTTCGGTAACTTTGCATGAGTATATAACGTCGTTGTACATACAATAATTTCTTAAAGGGAACATTTGAGTGTTTTGGCAATTACACTTAGGTGTGGGTGGTATCTGCGGGGTAGGAGCCTTGGCTTTTCTTATGTTAGAGTTATTTGAGGTTATTAACTCTAATATACACGATGGCAGCTCGCACAGACCTAACCTTCCCCCTTCTCTCCTAATACTATTTGCGACATCTTCTTATTCTTCCTCTTCCTTTTCCCCTCAAACTAGGTTTCTACCCATGTTCTTATCAAATAAGACGACCAGCAATTCTGCTAATATTTTATGCTCATACTTGTCGGATTGAAGAATATTTATTTCCGAATATTTACCAATTCTAGGACTGCTAATTTCAGAAGATTCTCGCACTCGAAATATGCATATATGATTCAACGTACGAATTTCATTATCGGCGGAAACATATACTATGGAATGGAACATTCATTCAATATTTGATGCACTATCTCCGAACCCACAAGGGTTTTGGATTTATTCTACCAACCCATCTTTATATCGCCGACGAGGACGATCACTTCGTATGACCTTCAGAATAATAGTATGGCACAACCAAACATTCTTGATATATCGGATTACTGATTTTTCCCTGGATCACTACTCCTCCGACCTGACAGTAATACCCTGAAAAATATTAACATATGCTCGCTTATTTATTGAGATTGTCGGACTGACTTCCTCATCTTGGTTGTTATAGTCACAACGTTTCGGCTGTTTTGCCCTCCGGCCTTCATCAGGTGTTTTATATCGAACTGGGGAACCATTTGTTAGGAGTCTCGAACCCAACCCTTTATTATTATTACGGGGGTACCGTGTTCGGAATCCAGCTAGGCTCTGGAACATAGTTGCTGATTCTCTGTTTTGAATGTTACTTTTCACTGCCTTCGTTCAGGATTGAACTCAGCACCTTTGGGTTACTGTAAACTTTGATACAACGTCTAGGACCACTCGGTAATATGTCGCTAGGACCAAGATGAGAAAGTCAGTCCGACAATCTCAATAAATGAAAACACCTCATCTCAAAATACAGACAATTAATATGCTAGATTGTATTAATAAAGTGGCCTCCTTGATTCTATACCAACCCACTGAATATAGCTTATATTTAACTCTCATTATATTTGTAACTGAAATGTTTCTTAGCTGCGCCACTAAAAATATTTTCTGAATAGATACAATGTGTTGTGCTTGACCTGAGTGACTGCCTATCAATACGAATTCCGATTCACCATGTACTAATTTGTTTCTCTTATAACTGAAAAACACCTGAGAGCTAGCTACGTATATCCAATATTCACTTTACCTCCAAGACGAATTCACTCTGATAGTGGTCTGCCCAGGTTGTATGAGATTCCTTTTATTATAACTATTACTCCCCATTCAAATAACATTTTCAATATGTGTGCTGAAAAGCAAAATACCTGTTTATTCACAGGTGAACATTTTGCTAACGGCATTTCATTTCCTCTGATGATATAAGCCATTATTGAAAATTCACGGATTAAGGAAATAAACATAATTTCTCTATATATTCCTTGTTTAAAAAAATTCAAAACTTAAACATATGTGTTTATATTTTGATTTACTGATTTATTTTAAAATATTAAACTTACATATATATATATATATATATATATATATATGTATACATATATATATATACATATATGTATATATATATATATATATATATATATATATATATATATATATTTGTTAAAAAATTTTACGTACCAAACTCTGTCAGTGTTTTGTCTACGGACATGAAATTTCATAGATAGTTTATTCGAACCTATGCGAACCTTTATATTTGTTTTTTTAATTGAGGAAACTAATACAAATATGAAAACTAAAGGAATGGAATATGCGGCAAACATGATTTCTACGTAGGGCAGAAACGTAAAAGGAAAAAATCGTTTGCTTAACGTTTTGGTTTCGTTTCCTCGTTTATATATAGTTCGGCTTTCTTATTACTTAAATTTAAGACCAGTTTAGGTTTATATTTTATTTAATACTGAAATAAAAACCAACATCACCTCATATTTATTAAATCCTCATTCATCAGTTAAAGTTAGGGATCGTATTCCATTTTTTATTCCATTATTTTCTTTCGTTATCATCTACCATATATCAGGGATTTGCGATTATTGGGTATCCTTAGCTACAAAGGGAGATAATTCCGCTCGTTATTATTTAAAAAAAAATAGCTAAAATCATGGGAAACCAAGATTGCCGTAGGTACTCATCACAGTTAAAGGGAGACTACCAGTGCCGTTTGATGTTTCTAGTTTGTTAAACCCTAAAATACGTCTATGATTTATTAATTAATTAACCAGATACAGTAAAGGCTAAGTTATCTTATTCAACAAATTAAGCTTTTAAAGTATATCTTTAATCCTGAAGCTGATTATATACCCATGGGTCTAACCTACGTCTGCCATCCATCCATAATCTGCTGGGGTTATTCATGGCTCCAGAACCAAATTACAATTCGTGTATTGTGTTCTTGGATATCTAAATAAAAAAGAATTGGCCTTGAACGCAAGGATCTTTATTGTTACAGAAAACACGTAGTATCCTTCAAAAAAGAACCAGAGATTTTAACTAATAGATAACGTGTTAACGATAGCAGGGGGGTACCAGAATCAACATTAGAAATAAAACGAGGTACAGAACTGCATTAGGGGATTAGGTCAGGGAACTTTATAGAAACAATAAAGATTTTGAATTGAAATTGTCAGCACTGGATAGAGGGGAGGTAAGTATAGACCTGGAAAATCAAAAATATACAATCCGTGTCTATTGGATACCTTCTACCTAGTGAATTCTAAAGAAAAAATATTAAATAAAAGGCTGTATACTATACACGGATGTCTTCACAGGAATAGGTTTTTGCTATAACGTCATAAATGCAGCTGAGGTAAAAACATTCTGTAACAATAAAGATCCTTGGGTACAAGGCCAAATTTTAGTGTAGAGTTAAATATCTTGGAATGATGTAGTCTAAACGAAGTATCCAAATCTAGCAAACAAATATAGTCTCTATTATTCTACACTGGATAAGAAATATAGATAAAGAATAAGGCTCAACCAAGAATAGACATATTGTTCCATAACCGGGATCACTTTTTTAGTCGTAGTCGTATTGATAGTGAAATAGGTGGTACCGTTTGTAAATTAATAAAATAACTTAACAATAAACTAGCAATTATACAAAAATAGCAAGTAGTGAATTGGAGATTAATTTATACTGCTCTCTGACAAGTAAAACTTGAAAAATCTCTGCTTCTTAAAATTACTCTTGTTCTAAATGATTTTATCCAAAAATGCAAGGGCAAACACCACTTTTATCGGAGTAAAACACACTTAGTGTTAAAGACTTGTTTTATTATAAGAATAATTAATAATGGATATATATTATTTTATTTAGGTATCCAAGAATACAATTCATGAATTGTATTTTTGTTCTGGGGCCATGAATAACCCCAGCAGATTATGGATGAATGACAGACGTAGGTTACACCCATGGGTATATAATCAGCTTCATGATTAAATATATACTTTAACATCTAAATTTATTGAATAAGCTAGCTTTGTCTTTACTATATCTGTTTAATTAATTAATAAATCATAGACGCATTTTAGGGTTTGCCAAACTAGAAATATCAAACGACCCTGATTGTATCCCATTAAACTGTTATGAGCACCTACGACAATCTTGGTTTCCCATGATTTCAGCTAATTTTTTAAAAATTAATAACGAGCGGAATTATCTCCCTTCGTAGCTAAGGATACCCGATAATCGCTATAGATGATAACGAAAGAGAATGATGGAATAAAAAATAGAATGGGATCCATAACCTTAACTGATGAATTAGGATTAAATAAGTATGAAGTAATGTAATGTTGGTCTTTATTTCCCTATTATATATATATATATATATATATATATATATATATATATATATATATATATATATAACTCAAATGACTTTGTAACGAGTTATGTAATCCACTTTCTGGTTTACGACATCCGATTGCACATGCGCGCATAAATATTATCCCATAGCAGTGTAAACAAATAAACACAAATCGCTTCTTTTGCAGATTTTTACCTGTACGCTGAAATGTTAACGTTATTATTTCGAAATTATTATTTTACATGGGAAGAGTGGGGGTTAAAATAACTTAAACGTAATACAGAAATGAGCGATGAAAAAAAAGCAGAGAGTATTAACAATTGTTTATTTTGATAATTGTAACCCGAAAAAAAAGAACAATTGGGATGCTGAAATATTAACGTAATTATTTCGAAATTATTATTTTACATGGGAAGACTGGGGTTTAAAATAACTTAAACGTAATACAGAAATGAAGGATGTTAAAAAAATCAGATATTCAAAATTTGAATTTAACTATAATAAGTATGATGGTATTTGTTCAGTGCACATTTACCTATAAGTATGACCAACCACTTATAATTCAGTAACTGTTTTTTTTTTTCAAAAATAATCAATTGTAATAAACAGAACGACCCACGGAAATCTATCTATATTCCTTTTTCATTTTAGTATACTTTCATGGAAATGTTTCTGTTATGTCAAATAAAAACAAAAAAAAAAAACAGCTATTTTCTTTACGTCACAAAAAAACCCAGCTATTTTCTTTACGTCACATGAATTCCACATCTTATATAACATACTGACAAAACGGGTCACGGGTAGTCTAGTGTATATATATATATATATATATATATATATATATATATATATATATATATATATATATATATATATAAATTATTTCGTTATATACTGAACTTAACGCGCTAAAACGAATGTAAGCCGAACCAATAACAGATTATATTATAAGAGCCGAAATCATTGCATTTTTTAACAATATCTGGTGATGTTATTAGCGACAGACTGTTAATTTCCATGGTCCTCAGGGGATAACCGAGTAATTTCCAGCCATTTACAACCATGATAATCGAGAAGGAAAAAAAGGGAGGTTTAATATTTATGGAGCAATTCTGGTTTCTGATGGGTTGGTAGCAGAACATGAATGAATTCGATTTGTCAGTTCCTAGCAGCATCGTTTATAAATAGAATCTCCCGACTGGGCTAGGAGGCGCCTCGACCGGGGAATGCCGACGGGGTTACTCAGGCCATTTTTGCAATTGCCGTAGTGCCCATCCTTTATGAAAGCCTGCTTAAGTTCCACGCTTGCCCGGTCTTGTGCCAAATATTGCTGATGTGAGCAGCAATTTAAATCGCCACCCCATTATAAAACAATATTGCAACATTTTCATTGTGCTGGATGGCTTCAAGACTTATTATATATACGTGTTCTAATTTATTGTCTATTTACTAACGCTGTAAAACAAAAAAAGCAAACTATTTATTATTTTGCACCCAATGTGAAGTCCAGGACTATATATATACCGTCCTGGTCAAAATCATAAGACCACTTAAGAAAATAAGCGTTTACGCATATTATCGAAGTTTTAACCAAACAAATGGTTGAAACCATTGCCAAACGGGAAAATATGATGAAAAAAAATGAAATCTGCTTCATTCAAAACCTTAACCCTGATCTGAGAATTATTTTTTTAAAACACACATTTTCACCTGGTCAAAATGATAAGACCACTGATAATTTTTCTAACAAAAGGCAATTATAAATTACTAAAAAGGTCTCAATATTTAGTATAGCCTCCATTTTTACGAATTACTTCAAACATTCTCTTCGGTATGCTTGCGACTAAGTTTTTATCAGTTGCGAAGTAATTTTTATCCCATGTACTGAAAACTGAATCAGAAAGTTCCTTTATCGAATCATACTGAGTTCCATCCTTGAACACTTCTTTCGCCATCCATCCCCAAATATTTTCAATGGGATTGAGTTCCGGAAAACATGCTGGATGATCTAACAATTCTATATTATTTGAAGAAAAGTATTTTCGTGCTCGTCGAGAAGTGTGTATCACAGCGTTGTCTGGCTGGAAAATCCAATTTCTTCCACACACACGGGGAGCTTCCGTCCTGATAGAGGCATTTTCAAGCATTGAAATGTACTTCAATGATGTTTGCCGGCCTTTCACTACGACATAGTTGGAGAAAACATGCTGAAGGAGAGGACGTTTAAAGTGAAGGCTAGATTGGTTTGCGGTGGCAAGCGTGTGGGGAGACATATGAGTCCGGTCGAACAAGATGGACATTAGGGTCCCAGCTGACGAGAAAGCACCCCAAATCATTAAAGACCCTCCTCCACCCTGCCGAGTTGAAAAAGTGTCTTTGGGCAAATTTTTATCATGCCAATAGTTTTGAAATCCATCTGGACCATTTAGATTAAACTTGTTCTCATCGGAGAAAATTTTCACACTTCTTTTCATCCCAAGTGTGGTATTTGGTGACATATTTAAGTCGGTTATTTTTGTGCTGTTCAAGACGACGTGGTTTCTGCAGTCGCTTTAAATGATAGAACCCCTTCATTTTCTACATGCCTTATGATGGTTTTAGGACTACATTCTGCTGCTGTTTGGTTTTTCAATCGACTGGCGCTCATACTGGAGTTTTTTAAAAACTTCTTCTGATACGGGGATCCAGTGATGAGTTATATTTTTTTTGGGTCGACCTGGACGTTTTTTGTGCCCATATTGATCTGGATTTTTTAAAAAGTTGTGATTACAGTTTTGCTACGATTAATTTCGTTTGCAAAGGATTAGGCACCGCCAAAAATGGCCGCAAAATCAAGTTGTTGTTGTTTTTTAAAACTAAATTACATTTATTAAAATCCATTATTTCTGAGTAACTTTTTTTTTCCAGAAAGATAAAACCCTGAATTTTATCATATAGAAAACAGAATAATGTAAAACTTTTTCTACTATTTTTAATTCAATTTTAAATGTTAAATTTTCCCAAAAAGTTAACAATTGTTATTTTTTGTCTTGCACAAGAAACGTACTTAAATATTAAAAAAAAGGGTTTTTGAAATAATTTATTTATTCATTTATTGTCTAACTAAGATTTAGGATGATTTTCTAAGAGAATATGCAAAAATATTATAATATAAGTACCTGAATTTCAAATAATTCCACTTATTCATATATGTAACCAGATATTTCGCGTCGCCGAAGAGTTCAGATCGACTCTGTTTACGTTTTCTTTCGATGAGACGAAAACTATGGAAGACTAAACAGGCCAAAAAAACTTATTTTTCAGTGACGAAAATTTCAATGTATTATTAAGCTGAGGCTGGCCAGTACCAGATGGGTGACCATTTGTATGAGTTTGGTTTTTAATGTGTATGTGTGTGGGGGCCAGGCTCCCCAAAATGGGGGGAGGGGGCAATTTAAAGCAGAATAAAAAAAAATTATTTCAGCGCGTTTGGTCCACCGTAGTCGAAAGGCGGCAAACGTTTTCAAACGAGATCGAAAAAAATGATGCTATTTTTAACACAAAGGGCACAATATTTATCGAATTTTTTTTTTTTTGTATCGATTATTCAAAGCATGCTCTGTTTAATAATGGTCATGCATTATTCGGCTCGCTAAAAAAAAATTGTTAATTTATTTATCAAAATTTTAAAATGGCTTTTTTCGTATAAATATAAAAAAATTTTTTTTTTTGTTTTGCTTAACTTAAATTAATTATTTTACTTAACATATTCACCGAATTTCACACTTCAAAACTCAAAAGCGGGATAATTAAACACAATCGAAGTTCTGATATTCAGACGTCAAAATAAGGTATGCAAACAATTTTTTTTTTTTTTTAATCTATAATTCTGTCCCTTACAACAACACAATATGTTTTGTTCAGTTTCAGATGATTATTTTAAGCATATTTGTTCCCACTTCAAAACAAGGGGGGATTGTAAGCAAAAAAAATATATATATAAAAAAAATATATATATAAATATCGTTTATGAAAAATAAGTACACTGTTATAAAGTTCATTCTTCTCCTAATAATCGCTGAAAATTTCGTATTGATCGGATAATTACCTGATTTTTGGTAGATTTTTAAAAAGACGGTCCGTCAAAAAGTACTGACCTGCCCCCCCCCCCCAGTTTTGGCGGTGCCTACAAAGGATCTATGGGAGAGTCCACCCCTAATAATCTCAAAGATCCATCCTCTCTTAAACTCTGATAATGGTGTCCCTTTTGCCATTTATAATTTAGTAAGATGTTTTTTTTTTATCCACTAACAAGTTGCTTTTAGTAACATAGACAGCTATTCGTATTCATAGACAGCTTTTCGTATTATATATATATATATATATATATATATATATATATATATATATATATATATATATATATATATATATATATATTAGAGAATGTACATATATATATATATATATATATATATATATATATATATTAGAGAATGTACATATATATATATATATATATATATATATATATATATATATATATATTAGAGAATGTACACGAGCGTTCGTGAAATTAAAATAGAAAGAAAAATAACACGACATAGTTGGAGAAAACATGCTGAAGGAGAGGACGTTTAAAGTGAAGGCTAGATTGACTTGCGGTGGCAAGCGTGTGGGGAGAAATATGAGTCCGGTCGAACAAGATGGACATATAAAGAGTTATTGTCCACGGCCAGCGTGTTGTGAACCAGAACCGAGATACTTTTAAGCTGATGTAGAGACGGGGAGAATAAAAGACGCTAATAAACGACTAGTGATTAAAGAAATTACCAGAAAAACGTGTCAGATTTATTTCTTATTGTTCCTTTTATGACGGACGGTGTCGAGGTCGAGAAAGGATTTAACTGTAACGAACGCGGTACGAACGTAGCGGCCATTTTAAACATGCATCTTTCTTATAGAACTAATAAATACATTTATTTGCACGGGTATATATTTTTGTATATTCAATTACTGTCATCTTTTTAAAATCATTCCATATTTCTTGGATCTCGCAATAAATAAATACACACACACACATAAACCCGCCTATATATATATATATATATATATATATATATATATATATATATATATATAATTATTTACTACAATAATTATAAAATACCTACATACATTAGTGTTTCATCCTTTCGGGAATCATCAGTGCAGGGTGTCACGATTAATGCCAGCCGAGATGTCGGAGTGATCTAATTCTTATATGACGATCTACACATGCGGGCTGAACGATAAAAACATTTTGCATGAATGGACTGACATAATTATGTACTATAAAAATTATTAAATAATTATACATAAATATTATATACACTGCGGGTCAAATTATAAACGAGATAACATTTTTAATTAGTTTTAGAAACTTACCGGTAGTTTCGTATCAAAAGCTCCCGAAACGTTGTCTTATGCTTAGCTGCGCGTACTGTGAAACTTCCGTACTGTGAAACGCAATGTAAACAACTTCCCAGCGTAATTGCTAAATCCATGGTATTTGACGCGTGCAAATTATTAACACGGGAGTATGTTTCGTCAATAAAATGGCTCGTGGAGGCAAACTGGGTAGTTTCTACAGAACAAGTAGCAACAGTTTAAACTACCCTAGAAATATTAAAAATGATAGGAAGTTATCATCAAAGTGTGAAGAAATTTATCAGGGACACTACAAAGGCACGTAAGAGAGCTGATAAAGGTAAATCTAGGGTTGTTTCACGTTGTTCTCTACTCCAAATTTAAGTTGTTAAGGACCCACGGCAGACGAGCGGAGAAGTCTTTGACCAAACCGGATTAAAGAATGTCTAAAGATATACTCGATGTCGCCTTCTAAAATAAGTGGCACCCCCTGTCGAGCCGTGACAAAGCCTCCATTAAAGCAGCATCACATACAAAACCGATAGAAATGGACAGAGGACAACATGAAAACGGACTTTTAAAAAGTGTTGTGCGTTCCACTCTTGATGGCCCAGATGGCTGGAGCAAAGGATGAGTCCGAGATTGACAACATCGTCATCAGCGTATAAAGCGCTAACAAGGTGGTAGTGGATAATTATTTGGGTTGGGATTATCGGAGGTACGTCAGTTGGCCATGGAGAGTCCCCGAAGGCGTAAAATTCCGTCAAATGCTTACATAGCTATTCTGAAGAAGCACTTTGGACCATGGCTGAAGATTGACGTTCAGGCGAACCATTATTTACATGCAGAATAATACACCCTCGCATGCAGCTAACAAAAGCAAAAAAGTATTTGCAACAACTGGGATTCTCTGGGTTACGGAAGATGGAATGCCCTGCAAATTCACCAGATTGGACCCAATTGAAAACCTTTGGAGTATCATGAAGCGACGGCTCTATGCAATTGTACGCCAATTTAAGAGCAAAGACGAATTGTGGGATGCTTTCCAAGAGGTATCACAAGGAATAACTGTTGACGAAATCACAAATTTGATTAATTCTGTGGACCAACGTCTTTGCAAGTCATTCATAAAAAAGGATCGCATATTCCCTAATTATGTCAACGTAGAAATTGTTATGCAGTTTTAGTGTTCAAAGGATTTTTACGGGTTTATGTAATGTTTGGATATTATTTCAATTAACCAGTTATTGGTATGCTGTGTTTTTTCTCAACCTTATTAATAACTTGACACACTCAAATCAACAGATATTTCTATCTTTTGACATAGTTTCGCTAATATTGCTTTAAATGCCTTTATTTTCGGATTGGAGTAGGTGAATAGTATCTTAAGAACATTGTCAAATTTTCAATGATTTTTATTCACTCGTTTCTTAAATATTTAAAAAATGTAAACTCGTTAATGATTAGATACTCGGTGTATATACATGAATTTAAATTGAGTCGAGCAATTTATGTGGAAAGATAGGAGGATAATAGTAAGTGGCATTAGAAGTGTATTACATTAGAAGTGAAGAGGAAACCTATTTAAGCCATGACACGTTAAAGCTAAATGCTTATCCTCAGAAATAAAAGGAAAACAGCATTATGCACGTGTAAAGACAAGGAAGGAAACACGGATGTTATATACATTTATAGCTTGGAATGACACAAGGGATTAAAGCATGGATTATGAATGGAAATATAATAGGCAATAAAATATTAATATCATTAACATGAGAATATAAGTAAATACAAAAATAAATAATATAATAAAGATGAGAAAATTAGTAAATACAAAAAAATATGTGAAAAATGCATGGCCCTCCGTTAATGCACAGTGAACGGAGCATAAAAATGACTTAGTTTAGCATTCCACCCCGCCACATTCACACATTTAGCCCCTAAAATCCCAAGGGTAAGTAAAATCTTGATGAAAATGAACAGACAGTGCAATTTTAGGGCTTAACATGTGTAAATTTCAGTTTTGCATCATGCAAAAAAAGAAATGACCAGGTCATTAATTTCTCCCCCCCACACCATTTAACCCCCAAAGTCTCTAAGTTTTTAACATATTTATATTTGAGTTCAGCATCATGCAAAAGTGCTAAATAGACATAAACAGAAAATGTTAGACAAATAAGCTAAAATAGTCCCCAAAATGGAGTGTTTTTATTAGTTTTAAAAGTCGTCCTGGGGTATACCCAAAAGGTATCGCGAAGTATAAACAAACAAAATTATATAGAAATCTATTGTAATATAGTTGTTATTTACGGCTTTTCACAAAGTTTTATAAAAATCCAAGGTATTACTTTTTTTAAATAATTACAAAAGTGTCACGTTTAGCCATTAAAAGCCGAAAGGAACCTCTAGGTGCGCAACCGGGGTTTTGTTAACTCTTTATTGATATCATTGTCAATGTGCAAAATTTCAAAAACAAATTCCGAAGCGTAGTAATAGATAAAAGTGCGGATACACGAAAGGACAGACTGGCGAACGGACGAGAATGAATTTAGTCTCCTTTTGCCATGGGACCAAAGCATCAAAAATGCAAATTAATATATATATATATATATATATATATATATATATATATATATATATATATATATATATATACTTGTTTATTGTTATATAAACATGCTCACATCCCGCTGCTACAAATAGCCACTTGTTTCAATCAAACAACAGATATCATCAGGCAGCGACTTGACTATTCAAAAGTTCAATGAATAATGGATTTTTATTTTAGGTAGGAACTCTTTAGAAGTTGGAGTTAAAAAACTTAAAACACAGGACTTTAATTAAATAAAAAAGTAAAAAGGGAGAGGCAATTTAAATAAAGTTAAAAAATTACAATGGGGAGAGAGTGATTGAGAAGAGGAAAAAGGAATAGAGACAGAAATAGAGAAAGAAAATATAGAGAAAACAAAATAGAGAGAAAAAGAAGAGAGAAAATATATATATATATACATACATATATATACATATATATATATATATATATATATACATATACATATATATATATGATATGGAGAAGAAAAGAAAAAAGAAATAAATGGTTATAATAAAGAGAATAAAAACTAGAAGGAAAAGGAAAGAATAATGAGATCTAGTTAAATAGGGAAAGAGAGAAAGTAAGAATTTGACAGTATATAGAAAAAGAAAAAGAAAAAGAAAAAACCTGCGTGTCAACCAATTTATGAACAATTATACAATTCAGTAATGAAACATATTATTACAAATACAAACAGAAGATACAATCCAAGCGTCAGAAATGAACGTGTCAAAAAAGGCAGTGAATGTATGCGGCTAGCATATTTATCCTCTTACATACGTCCACGAGTAAAATCAACGCAATTCAAACATACGTCTACCATTAATTAGGCCCTTTATGCTAAATGATATAAGTTTAAAGTTTTCGCGTTTTTATTAGATAAATATATGAATAAAAGAATAAAATAATGATAAAACAATATTAAAATTATTGTTAATAACAATAAACATAATAGTGATAATAATAATAATAATAATAATAATAATAAAAACAGAATAAAATTAATATTTATTATCTTTTTAATATAACATATTTAGCCATAAGAGGGGATTAAATAAATTAAATAGGTCCAATAATTATAAATAAAAAACTACTAATATTTATGTATATAAAAAAAGAATACAATACAAATATATATATATATATATATACACACACACATATATATATACCCAAATATACACACACATACACACACATATATATATATATCCATATATATATATATATACATATACATGCACATAAGTCAAGGTGTAACTATACTATTAAGTTGGAAGTTTAAGCTATATAAGTATAGATATAAAGTCATATTAAATCACAAAATAATACATTCAATACCAGATTACTAATTACACAGATACAAGTACACTTACCTATAAATATATTCAGGCAAAAGAGGTAATTAAATCAACGAAATACTCAAAAATAGCGAAGCACAGGTAGATAGTACCCAAATTAAAAATAAGATACATATGTATATACTCACAGAGAACCAACCGACATACTAATAAGCACATATATACATATATATATATATATACATACACATATACATACATATATATATATATATATATATATACATACATACATATATATACATATATACATATATATATATGTAATCTTATGTATACACATACATACAAAAAAATACACAAATATATGCACACAATCATAGACTAATAAACAACAACGCACACACACATATATACACACATAAATATGTATAATTTACATAAATTATATATATAGAAATACATAAGAATACAAATAATTTGGCAAGGGTACAGATAGATGCATACACACATAGAAACATACAAATGGATTGAATAAACATGGGAGGGTATACCAAATAATATAGAAATATATAGATCTAAGTACACAAGGTCATAAAATAAATACATAGACACATACATATACACATAGACACACAGGTATATAAGATAGGAGAAGTAAAGAATGAAATCAGGAGAGGAGAAAGTATATTAATAGAATATTAATAAATTATAGAAATCAGTGACAATTTTTAATTTATTTAAATTTTATATCTAAACTAAATTACTTAAAAGATGGGTTTTATAATGTTTGCAATTAATTGAATTTTCGTGCTTCTTATTTAATAATTTATCTCTTTCTCTAAAAGTAAGTATAAATAATTTCTCATAAAGACATAGGTAGCAAGGCGAGTTTAAAGATGAACAGGTTTTCGCTTTCTTTAAAATTTTCCAATTTACAATTGGGGAGTAACCTTGCTCTACTAGTTCATTGTAATATTTAGACAAGGAAGTTCTATTTTTGTACTCATTATTTTCAAAAGAGCACTTGTGACCGGTAAATCTTTCTTTAAAATTGTTATTTGTCATTCCTATGTAATATTTTTTTTCATTCGGATTTTCCTTAGTAGAAATAGTTGCTTGGTACGCTACAGAAGTAATTTGACAATTTCCTTTAAGAGGGCATTTTGATTTAATTCTACAGTTACAACTTTCGGTAGCAATGGGTGTGCTATTTTTGTTTAATATTTTGTTATTATGTGTTTTAATTATTTTTTCAAGGTTTTCATTACAGCTATAACTAAGTTTTATTGTATTTTTATAGAAAATTTTATGTAGTATATTATTAATAGGGAAGTGCTTTTTAATTAAGTTTAAGAATTTCATTCCTAGATTTGTTTTAAGTTTCAGATTAAAAGGGGGATTGTACCACAAGATTTTTCTCTTACGGTTTCTATTTGTATTTGTGTTTGGGTGTGTTGGTTCTATGAACTCAATTTGGGTGTTTTTGTATCCACTATCCTTAAGGACCCTGTTATAGAAATATTTATGTTTATTAAATGTTTCAAGATTGGAAGAATTGTCACTGATTCTTTTACTAATGGATTTGGGGATATGCCTAATGATAGATTTTGGGTGATTTGATAAGGGGTGTACATAAATTGGGTTTGAGTTTTCCTTCCTATATGGTTGGTAGATGCCTTTCCTTAAATCAAAGTTCACATCCAAAAAATTTACAGTTTTAACATCTGATATAATATCCACTTTTAATTTAATTCTACGGAATTCATTTAAGATAATCTTTTTGGTTCTTTCACATTTAGGGCCGTTGGATTCCTTGATGATCATCAGTCCATCATCACGATACAAGCCTATATCCATGACATTGATGTCTTTGGTTAAGTTGTATAGTATGAATAGACCTACTAAGTCTGTCATTTCAGCCGAATCCAAAGACCCCATGGAAATGTCAAACAGGTCATTTTGATCTTTTTTCAACCACTGATCATTTCCACTAATTAATGTATTATTTCTACATGTCCGTATAATTTCAATTTCAGTGTCTTTTATATCAGACAGGAGTTTAGCAAACTCCATCACCTCTTCGAATAGTTCCTTAGATATGGAGGGATAGTAATTCACAATATCGAATTGTAAGAAAGTACAATTCTTTTTATTATGTATATTGGAAAACCATTTAATGGTATCCGTTGTGTTAATCCATAGATTTAGCTTATATGTTGATTTAATTTGATAGTTAACTCTTTCTAGTATATTTTTACTTAATTTACCAATTTCGGGTTTCGTAGGATTAATTAATCTAGTTTTAGGTTTATTGTCAAAATTTATCTTATGGTCTTTAAGCAAAATATATGACTGTTTTTTTTGTAAAATTCCCACTCTATTACTAATTTTAAGTCTGTCAGTTATTTCTTTACTATCCTTGTCAATTTTTTTGCAAATATCTATATTTGATTTTTTGTAATTTTTTGTAATATTTTCTTTAATAAGCTTGTTATATTCATGTGTAGTTAGTTTGTAGAAATTTTGCGTCTTATCTGCTTTAACGTAAAGGTAATCCGAGGTGTTGATTTTCTTAATGGTAAAATCCAACTGTTTTTGAAAATGATTCTTTTTCCTATGGAAAGACAGGCCTCCAATAAGATCCATAATGTCTGCTTCAAAAGCATCCAATTGGTCGTATGTGGTGCCGAATCTCGATTTTTGAAACCATGGTAATCCTTATTCTTGTTGTCATTTGAATTTCTCAGGAAGAAAAAAGCTTTCCACTTCATTCTCCTAAGTAGCTCCTCAGTTTTTAGAAGGAGGGTCATCTGGTAATTCCGATTGGTGGTGGTAGGAATATTTTTCAGGGATGTTTGGAAGTTAATTTTCTCCATGTTTAGGTAAAAACAAATCCAGCGTAAAATAGTGCTCAACAGTAATGGAGCGACGATACTCGGGGTTTTTTATATTCAAAAGTAATGGACTAATGAATTCAACGAGGTTGTTAGATAGTGCTCAATAAAAAGATAATATATATATATATATATATATATATATATATATATATATATATATATATATATATATATGGCGTGGAGAAGGCTCCCGTAAGCCGTGGTGAAGGCAACCTTTCTAGGAGAAGCAAATCTCTGATTTAAAAATCCATAAATCGGAAGACCATTACCCGCATTAAGCTGGTCTGCAGTTTAATTTGTTGCTGGCTATCTTGCTCTTGCTTGTTGCTGGATTTCAACATTTTGAACCGAGAGAGAGACTTAGCTGTCATACAAAGCTAAGATTCTGTAACATCTTATTTGTATAGATACTCCCTCAGGCATTTGGGCTCATGGATTTTAAATGTCTGAGGGAGTGGCACTCGTCTGACAAGACGTTGCAATCATATATATATATATATATATATATATATATATATATATATATATATATATAAAGTTTACAATAAACAATAATCAACATAATATAGAAAATA
This sequence comes from Euprymna scolopes, assembly GCF_053919585.1. Taxonomy (NCBI): domain Eukaryota; kingdom Metazoa; phylum Mollusca; class Cephalopoda; order Sepiida; family Sepiolidae; genus Euprymna; species Euprymna scolopes. The sequence goes on along the minus strand of NC_136504.1, from coordinate 34,158,177 downwards.
CAAGACGTTAAAAAGTAAACTATATAAACAAAACATGAACTACAAATTCCGAATGACATACTAAAAAATATACTCATATTGTATCAGCGTAAGATTAAAGAAAGAAAAAGACATAGTACGCCAAGTATTAAATAATAGTTAATGATTCAGCTTAACTAAATTGAATATTTCTGTATACCTTTTTTTTAATTTTCTCCTTACCTTCCGTTTTTCCCCGTCATTTCGACATCACTGATTGTAATCATCGATACATGATAATATAACTTAATAATTATCTTCCTATTCTTTCTTTGTGCGTTAGCGCTAGAGCAATTCCTACAGGATTGTACGACTATTACTATATGAAGCTCTTTTAATTACTCTTCCGTATGAACTAATTTATAATGACTGGCGTGAAGAATGTGCATTATATGAAAATTAGCAATATTTTTGTAATGGCCTTGACATGGAAACATCTTTTTTGACCATCACAGCCTTGCACATTAGAAAGAGGTATGCAATATACTTATTACGTATCACAAGAACGGTACTATTTTACTAAATTTTATAGCTGCGCCTTCTCTTCCATTTTGGTTTATCTTACCTTCTTTAATAACATCAAAACAGTTTGTGCATTATTTTGCCCGTTTTTTTTTTTAAAACCCTGTTGACAGTATTTTTCAAGCTTAAAAACCTCATTTTCTTCAGTGGAGATATGAATTCATAATTTGTTTTAGATAAGATTTCGTTTGCATCTATTGTAAATTTTTGGACTCATATATGCTTCTAGCGCAGTCTTATGAGAAGTTTTGCTTTATTTAGTGTTATATCGTTCATACCTGCAATATTGAAATAAAAATTTAATGACGTGAATGCATGAAATCAATCATTTCTATAATGAAATGTGGAATTCTTTTCTGATACATTTGTGAGTAATAAAAAGGAATATGACAACAGAATATTCTTTTAATTGTTTTGACTCTGGAGTATATATCCAACACAGTAAGACACAGTTAATCAACCGTACATCGCATCACCCTATATAAAAGCATAAAGGATATCAACGGATACACATCGAGAGTAAAAAAATAATTTAAAAAAAACGATGCACATCGAGAGTCAAAAAATGAAAATAATATGCTGCTTTCAAAGTTATAGTAATCAATATACGAGGCATTACTTTTAGAACTTTCTTCGTATTTTACTTGATAAAAGTTTGTTTAATATATACTGATTGAATCAGCATAAATCTCCTATTGTACAATATATCAGTGTTATTATTTTACAGTTGGGTGAGATAAATAATCGCGTAATAATATAGTTTCTTAAAGAAATATTCTGTACAGGAACGTGTTATACCAAGGTATGTTGGTATCAATTTACTTCTAATCAAGACATATGATTAATATAATTACAAATATCTACTAAATAATGTACTCCAAAATCACGTTGACACACTGGTTCTCGCCAGATCACCGAAGTTAAGCAACGTTAAATTTGGCCAGTACCAGATGGGTGACCATTTGGGAAGGCTAGACGCTGTATATAATTTCTGGGAAGGTTGGGCGTGGGGCCAGCATTCTCGCTCCGTAAAAAGAACTCAGTAGCTACAAAAGCATCTACAAAAGTTGTAGATGGCCTATGTCCCTTCGAGGCTCAATCCTATTTAACTAAATAATTTAGAAATATACCAATAAAATATTCAAATAAACGTGGAGATATTTGTGGATACAGGTTTGTGCACACAAAACAGTAACGCAAAAATAAATAAAACTTAGATATTTGGAGCATTTTATAGAATATAATCTGTTAGGTTCAACAATGTTTTCTTTTCTTGCTTTAGCCAATACACGTGCCATTTTTGTAAGAATTATTACCTTTAATAATCCGAAATGAATAATGAATGCTTACTGATAATATTTGAAAATAGACTATGTTTGCTAATAACATTTAAGACCATGCTTCCATAACTAACTTCATCAATATTGTTATATTTAAATGCTTCCGCTTAATTGCGCGTAACAAAAATAACTAACAATTTTAGATTAAATATTGTACTGGCAGTTGATTCATGTGAAACAAATATATCTTCCGCCCATTGATAGTTTCAACACAGCGATATACGGATGATCTGAAATTGTTTAAATCGTATGTTTCTTTATTGATTTCAGTTTTACCGTATATTTCTTTTTTTACATGGAAACCAAAACTAAATAAATAGTTCCTAAAATGTTTCTGTCCGTTGTTTGGCATTAAATAATTAGAATAATGAGTAAGCAGGACTAAAAAAAAACTATCACATACGTTTAAGACTTGATTCACCCATCAAACTATGTAAATTAGATTTATTGTTCAAATTCATACCAGAGTTTATAAACTATATAGAATTTGATAATAGACAATAAATCGGAATAACCTTACATAAACACATAATACATAATAATGAGGAAATCGATCATTTGTCCAGTCTAATGTTCGATTTTAATAAACGACTATCTTAATATCATTGTGAACAAAATTATACCATATTCTTTACACGGGAACAAATCGAATGCACACAAAACAACAATGGCTCACTTCTTATACACGACTTCCAGTTGATACTAGAGCCGCGCGAAACATAGAGTTTTTACTAAATGTTACCAACGCAAACCATTTCCGTTTACTCAGATATAAATCCTTAAGAAACAGCGGTTATTTTGTCGATAATTTAATTGATTGGGACCCTTCAGACGCGAGCAGGTAGGTTAAGAAGAGAAATATGTCATTTATACCGATAAGTTCCAGAAGTTTTAGAATATACAGTTTTTGAAAAAATAATCACCGATAAATATTTTTAAAAGGAGTGCTGACACAATAAAATTACTAAGATTGTTTTATTTCAAACAAAAAAAAGTTGCTGCAAGTGTTTATTATAGAAAGAGGTTAAAGTTTCAGGAAAAAAAGGAAAAGCAGTCTATTATTATAGTTGACAACCAAATTACGGAGAAAGTCAGAATCGGGAAGCTTATTTACAAAGAGCCGGGCAGTCATGAAATCTGCAAGTTAATTAGAGAGGCGAGAGTTGTAAAATGTGGACGACAGAATTGTTTCCTTTTTTTGTCCAAAAACACGAAGTAACCTACAAACTGAGTTATACATAGTGGATCGCAGCTGGACCCGACATTACGTAGCGAAAGTAGAAACTAAACAAAAAATGAAAACTGCAAAAAACCAACAGTTAATATATTGACTAATATGCATATCCAATTTAGAAAGAATATTTACTCGAGTCTACACATCAATTACCACCTCATATGTAACAGTGTAAAACGAAACATTCGCCCGCTTATATATATATACATCGTTAAACTCACTACTCGTTCAAGCAGCCGCCAATAGCGTAATGGTTAGAAGCCTTGACTGCATAAACGGTCGGGTTTCAATCCTGGCTTGAGGTAGTTGTCTGTCTAGCCGCACTGATGAGCTGTGAAACAGCGAAACAGTACTGTATGTGGATGACTATATATATATACATATGTATATACATTTGCGTGTGTGTGTGTGTATTTAATGAAAAGGCGTTTTGTGGATTAGAGTTACATGTTTAGGGAACTGTCTTATGTATCATTTATTTAATCGTTTTTTAATCTGTTACTTTATAGCTTTAAATACATCCTCATCCGCAGACGAGGCGCATTGATTACATAGTCGGCAAATATACCCCAGATAGTGCCATTAAAATATCTGTGCTATGTTCTTAATACGTGAAAAGCACACATTCATAACGTCGTCAATATGCAATTATTTAAAATTTGATATTAATTAAATATTTGATGACATCGATATGTAACGTGTAATCATTTGCTGTCATCAAACACACAAGTGCACGGAATTTATACATACATGATAAAATACACGTTTATAGATAAATAACACATACTTACACAACTCCTTCAATTACCATTAACCTTGCATATGAGTATATTCTTGCATAGCACGCATTGATAGGTATATAACTATAGTTTGCTCCCTAAAAGTCGAACATTAAAATTCATCAGCTTTGCATTCACAGATTATATACATTTGAATAGTGCATAAAATACAATGCAAGGTTTACTTAACAAGTTTAAGATATTTATCAGGATACGATATACTTTAAATGCCACTATTTTTCCATGCCTGGGTAAGTGTTGTTATCTTTGGCTAATTTATCAAACACAAGTCTCCTTTGGATCACATCAACACAGTCATTATTATCTCATGCATAGTTTAGTGTTCTCAAACCTTGGTGAGTCTTTTTCAACAAAGTCATTATTCGGCCATGTATTGGTTGTATTATCACACATAAACTGGTTCATTTACCGAAGTTTCTCTTGAATCACGTCAACAAAGCATGTGCAAGAATCACGTCGATATGTATGGGTTCGTGTGCCCTCTCTTTGGCTAGTTTATTTAACGCTTGTTTCTCTTGAATCACATTGAAAAAGATGTATAATTTAATAGTTAACATGCTGTTTATTCAGCTCAGGTTTCTGTTCCATAGCCGGACTTCTGCTCTTTCGTCACAGATACTCAACTGAATGTCTGCACTTATGCCCCTACAACACAACTACTTTAAGTCAACTAAACAAACAACAAATGCACACATTTTGATTGAATAGATCCCTGAATGTTGGGAAGTAATTCTAATATAAGCGATCATTCGTTCGAAACACGTAAATTTTTAATTATCTTTCTGTTCCCATTTAAAACATACAAACGTACAGTAACAAAAAATGTTGCTTTACACAGTCGTCTCGCAACTCTCAGTTTTAGTAGTTGTAGGCTATTGAATTAAACAAAATGTAAAACATTGTGTTCCAATTGCCATTGTTACTAACATAATTATGAAATACACGTTAACGCTTAAGGTAAGATTTCTGCGTCCTGTAATGCAGTCAAATGATAGCATTCTTTCAATCTAACACCAGATGCACATTCTCCATTCAGATTTTTCCCGTTTGAATGAAAAGATGTCTCTATTTCCTGCTTCTAGTTTTTATCTTCCTTTTCTTTTTCTTCATCATATTGTTTGTGTCGTATTTTACTCCTTGATTTGTAATTTGATATCTTTAATCACATATATTTGAAATCAAACGCGTCTAATTTCCTGTTTTGCCTCATTTTAGGATGCAGAGTTTCACTTACATATTAAAGTGAAGACAACATGTTGCTATTGAAAACATCTTAATGTAGATCTGATGGTGATTTGTTTTTCCAAATTTTGTTTAGCTTAAGTAACACAGAAGAAGGAAATAGATGGGGACTTGATACAAAAAGCAAAAACATTTACAAATAAAACTTCATTGATTTATTTACTATTTCTGTGTATTTCATGTTTCTGGACGAATAATACATTTATATTATTGACAAATTTTAATCAATATAAAAATTGTATGAATGAAAATAGGTTTATTTCATATAATTAGAAGCGGCTTATAGGATGACATGACCTAGCTCCCGCAAACTAAAGTCCAATTGACCCGATAAGTAAGAAAATATTACTCTTCGCCATAGAAGTCCCTAGATATGGCAAAGCCTTGTACTCTTTGTGTTTCTTTCATCGAATGGCTATACTTTTTGATGTTTTCTCTGTTTCTTTCTTCCTTGACCATATTAACATACAAATACAAATGTAATGCAAATGTAATGAAAACAGACATCTCGCTGCGTAATTATCGGCATACTGTCTCGGTTAGAGTGGTCCGTATTAGCCTGGACGCTCACCCGAAAAATAAACGCTCCTAATTTGATACAATAAAAATATATAGAATAAGGAATATTCTAAGGAATACAACCAGTTTAATCGCTGTTCAAGTCATACTTAATATATATATATATATATATATATATATATATATATATATATATATATATATATATATATATATTAGTTTATCTTCGCTTTTTAAAAACAGTAGCATAAAAATGAATTGGATGGAAATATAAGAAAGTATTGGCATCGTTTTCTACGCATTGAAATAAAGGAAACCTTGACGTCGCTATTAGCTATGGCTGAACATTTTAATTTTCTTTAATAAATCCGTACATGTGTTTTTATTCGAATATGATTCACAAGGTCAATGATGTAGCTTTATTACTTGTACATAATCAACATTCAATTTAAGAATTTTCAAATGTTCACGTCACTAATTAATATGAGTGGATCTATTGTAAGAAATGACGCATTAATACATACGAGGAAATAAACATATTGAAGGCTTTCTTATAATCTTAATACGTTTAAACAAATAAACGAATCTACTAAGTTAAAAAAAATAAATAAAATTATAAAATGCATGTATCTTCCTGCACTTCACAGTATCTTGTGTATTTTCTTGCTATCATGCCACACTTTTTTCATGTGGAAGGGAAACTCAGTGATAATGCTTAATGTATGCCCGTACATTGTAAGAAAACACTGTGCTAATCTGTGGCGGAGGGAACTAAGGTGCGCATTTATTATTGAAATCGGCTTTTCAGCAAGAACATCTTTACGTTTACCTTGAAATCGATCATGTTATATTAAGTTGGGAAACAGCGTCGCGGCCATGTTTTTTTTTTACAGCCGGACAGTTTTAGGCAGAACGTTTGCTCGTAGTATTTTATCAACCAATAAGAGACTTACTGGTTTGTAAATTATGATGAATGATTCTATTCGTTTCTCTAATTATTATCAGTTATTCTTAGTTAAAAATGTATCATTCCCAATGAAATGAGAGAATGTTGTGAATGTGTTATATCTAAGATGGTGTTAGAGCTATGCGATTATATCAAGAAAATGGCATTATATCAGGAAATTGGAGTCATGTTTTTCGGCTGATATGCTATTATAGCCACAGCAGCATTTATATCTTTGCAAATATTAACCTTTGAAATACGAATGTGTATTCATATAAAAATAAATGTTATTTATGTATTCTAGGAGATCGATATGAAAATCGATGTTAGTAAAAAGTTAACTTATTACATCGAATTATTATCTGCAAATGTATGTAGATTAAATCATCATTTATACTTATTGAATAGCATTAACAAAATCATAATTTGCTTATTTGGTAAGTTGGCAAATACACATTCCAAGATATATAATTTTACTATTATTCACAACAAGCAAGTCTCATTACCAGCTGGACGTAAGGGGCTACTAGTTAGAGTATATGTTAACAGTAACAATATGTAAGAAATTGTGTGAAGTTATTTCTGTATTCATTATCTTAAAATTCTGCCATTTTTGTGTAGTAATGGAAACAATAAAATAGGAGAAAGAATTCCAAAGTGTAAAAGTAGAAGTTATTCTACCAGCTAATAATCTCTGCAGTTAAATATTAGGATTCTACTTATTGTTGAATTTATCCGAGCTATTTACGTCAATGGAGGACATATGTCACGGTTTTCCTAAGAGGCTATTATTTATATATAACGTAAATAACAATGACAGAGTCTTTTTGTTTTCACTCACGTTCACTCTTAACAAGGCATATCGCTACTTAGACGTAAGGGGCTTATATTTGAGACCAGGCCATGTAAAGATTAACAACATGTACATTTACGTTATATTTAAATTTCTGCATATCAAAACAGCCAGGAAAACAGGTTTCAGGAAGTAAATTCCAGTGTCTATATGTTAGAGAACTAAAGCTATTAGAGTAGAAAGCTTTCTGGCATTTAGGGACATCAGCACTAAAGGGGAAAACATATTTCTAAGTGGGTTTCTCTTTAAGGGAGCGCAAGTGCAACGAGTTCATCAAGGCACGTCCCATTAAACTATTTGTAAAAACGGCACAGAGATGCAACATGTCGGCGATAGGAGAGGGGTTCAACATGCAATACTGCAACGAGGAGACATGAGTTTATGCTTGGTTGATAGTGAGGGACCTATTACGAGTTGACACTTCTTTTGAACCCTGTTTAAAAGCAACGAGTATGTGGTAAATGGACAACCCTATATGTAGCAACAATACTACACGCATCGGTGAATGTACAGTAATGTTTTCGCTGCGAGTAGGTTTCTTTCATTATATACATATCCTAGCTTCTTTGCAGCATGCTTGGACATATCTTTAAAGTATTTGAATAATCTATAAATGTAATACCTAAGGATTTAAAAGATGACTTCTGAGGTAGAATATTATGCCGTGGTAATCGCTGGTTAAGAGATTTTCTTGTAACTGTTAAAAACAAGAAGTTAAGTCTTAGCAGCTATTATCGTACCGTTCATTTCTGTTCCCGTCCGACTTAAAACTGGAGGTTATTTCTTATATTTTCAGATTGGCCTTACATATGTGCTCATTCGTTTTCTTCTTTCATGTCTGTTATACAGCTTTATACCCCAGCAAATATACACATTTCGGACATAATCTTATTCGAGACAGTGTTTTTGAATATTAGGAATAATGAAGGTTCAATCCCTGACTCATGAGGAACACTTGCATTCACATTATGTAGCTTCAATATAAATCCGTTTAGTACAATATGACTTCCTCTTTTCTAAGAAGGATCTTTTAATATAATCTATTCAAGAAATACGGCATGATAAAATTTCCATGAGATGGATTTTTTGCTAAACATTATCAAATCTTTTGAAATATATCAAAGACTAAAGAGTGCGTGCTATATGTTTTCAGAAATAAGCAGTAAGATATCTACAGTCGATCGATCCGCATAAATCAATATATTAGGTCGAAAAATAATTTAGTACTAACGACAAGGTTTACTAGTGCTTGCTTGATTACTGATTCAAGTGTTATTATGAAGAAAATGAGACTAATGTGGCGATAAATCAGTGTGCCAATTTATTCGCCAGAATACGTGAATATTTACAACACTGAAATAATATTGCAGCTGCCAGAGAAGTAAAATTCGAAAAGGTATCTGTTGTACATTTTAAATTAACAGGGCTATCTTAGAGGTGTATATTTCTATTAGTATAGGTGCGATCAGGTTTAAACGCTTTGGAACTGTCCAGGTAGTTTTGTATGATATAACGAAAATGAGGAGTGACTTTAAGATAATCGAGCGTGGCTTATCATTGGAAATATTATTTCTTGAATAAGTAATTTTAAGCTGGAGACGAAGGGGGACTGCTTGGCCTGCTTTTCAGCATACTCGGTTGTAGTACATGCAACCTCGTTGTTAGTGTGAGTAAATTGCGTGTTCCCATTTATCTATCACATTTTGCACATTTATGAGACTCTATGCCTATCGTAGACAATTCGGTATGATTCGTTATGTTAGTTGTTATTTCATTCTTACCATTATTCCAAACATCAATATATTTTGGTATATCGTGTTGCATTATGTTGAATAATGCTGCCGTTGCCCGATTAGAGTTGCATAAGTTAATGTGAACCATTTTTTCATTGGTCACAGTGACTCTTGCTATCACACCTCGATAAGAGAACTAGTGTTTCAATCGCTGCTTTGAAAAATGCAGTTGCCTTAAATGTATACTGCCCAGAAAGAAGAGAAGCAAGGGGTATTGCTGATAGGTTCACAGTAATCATATTTTAAATAATCTTAGCAGTTTCAGAAATGATTTTTTTTCAATTTAGACTCGAGAGATTAGGCTGTGGTAGACAAAGGTAAACTTGTGATCAGCGTCCCTGGTTTGCATCTGTTCACCATGCCGGTCATATCTTGGTCCATAGCTGGTCAATAAACAAAACTTATCACTAGGCTATCCATTATGTTTATTCCTTGATGCCCCATGTGAAAATCCTTGATAATTCTGTTTCGAAGTGTTTGGGGGATGACAACTCTTTCACCGTATAACAGTATTTCGTTGCAACCAAATAAATCATAATTCAGCAGAATAGGTGCCCATCTTAATAGTCGGTTCGCAGTGAATGTTGGAAGTCCTTTTTTATCCAAAAATGGATATCAACGACTTATGTTCGGTTTGTAGAAAAAAACGTCTTCCATACAAGAACCGGTGTAATATGGAAACTGCAAATATAATTCCTAGAACCTCTTTCTCGATCTGAGAATAATTCTTTTCCGCTGGCAAGAGAGTCCGTGATGCGAAAGCAATAGTCTGTTTCGAACCATCCGGCATTCGATATAGCATGCACGCCCCGAAGCCATATGTACTAACTACTTTTATGTCCAACTGCGGGTTGAAATGTGCTAGGAATTGTTTTGTAAGTCAGGATTCTTTTTTTTTCTTGGAATGATTTCTGGCAATCTTCTATAAACTCCCAAGCTGTATTCTTTTTTAGCAGTTTATTAAGTGATGCGCACAATTTGTACATATTTAGGATGAACCCCTGGTAATAATTTGCCAAACCTAAAAAACTCTGCAACTGAGTTGTTTACTGGTGCCGTCATTTCTTTAATAGCTGTCGCCCTATCTGGGTCTGGACGTCTGCCATCTTTATCGATTATTTGCCTCAGGTATTTAATTGTTTGTTAAAATAGCTCGCATTTATCTGCTTTGATTTTAAAACCATATTCTTGTATTCGACTGAATACTTGTCTGATATGTTTTTCATGTTCCTCCCTACTTTTGCTCGCTATGATAATGTCATCAAGATATGCGATTGCGGTGTCCTAGCCGGACAGCATAGTATCCATTACTTGCTGGAATATTGCAGGTGTCACCTTGACATCAAACGTGAATCTTTCGTATTTGTACAACCCCCGATGAGTGTTAATACAGAGGAGGTTAGCGCTTTTATCCTTTACCGGTATCTGTAGGTAAGCGTCGCTTAGGTCGATCATAGAAAAACATTGCCGTCATTTAAATTCGTGAACACTTCTTCTGGACGAGGTAATGCATAGTGAAAATCATCTAAGGACCCGTTGAGTCCGGTTGCGAAGTTGGCGCAAACGCGAAATTCCCCGGACCTTTTCTTTAGGTAAGCTGCCAGAGGAGCCCACTAACTATATTCAATTTTAGCCAGTATACCGATGCTTTCTAATCTGTCTAGCTCCTGATTTATTTTAAGGGAAACGAACGGGACATTACGTTTCTTTTTAAACATAAGTTGTGTGCCAGGTTTCAACTTAAAATCTGCGGCCATTTTGTGCATCTCTCCAGGCCAGGAGTAAATACGTTTGTGAATTCTTTTTAAAAACAAGTTATACGTTTCTCCGTTTCTGCTTGGCGGGTATCTATTTTCTTGCAGAATGTGGATACAGGAAGATCCCAGAGATGAAACTACTCCATGCTGTCCGAAGCGAACAGGCCCCACTATCTTTTAGCACATACAACCTTAGTTGTTTTTTCCCCCGTAAAGTGACGTTTGTAATTAATTCACCTTCAAAATGAAATGTTGTACCATTAACGGCCGTCGCTGTTCTGTTAGTTTTTAACATAGTCAGCTTTCGTTATATTTTCCACGTTTTAAGATTTATTATTGAAAGCTCCGATCCACTGTCTAATTGGAATTTAATAGCCTTGCCGAAAATGTCAACCGTTACATATTTGCGTAGATTTTCATCTACGATGTCCTTAGTTCTTGTTTGACGTACACGACTTCTATTCTGAGTTTTCCTACATTGCGAACATTTATGGCCGATCTTATTGCATAAATGGTATCTGTTGTTTGGGCATAAATGGTATCTATTGTCTGGACAATCCCTTACCTAATGTATTCCACCATATCTGAAACAAGCGCTCGGTGCTTTTAGTTTTACTGAGTTTCGGTGGTTAGTGTCTGTGTGTCATTTCGACGCTTTTTTCTTAGTTACGTTTTTATATTCGCGATACCTGCTTCGATATCACTTGCGTCTTTTTTTATAATTTCTACTTTTTGACAATCCTTAGTCATTTGTTGAAGTGTTAAGTTCGGTTAACCTTTGCACAAACACAAGACATTTAAAATTGTCTGCTGTTAGTTTAGACAGCTTAAAGTCATCACAGTGTTTGTTCACTACAGCTGCGTAGGTGACAAAATCGTCATTATCGTCTTTTACTACATTCAAACATCTACAACGCTTATGGAAAAACGTTCTGTTAACAAATGTACTGTCTCATTGAATGATGACTCTGCTGTTTTCCGAGGCAAGATGTAATCCAAGAATTTATCATGCTCAGCCTTTTCCAATTTTCGTAGTAGAAGTATGATTTTCTTTTGATCAGACCAGTTGCTGCAGTCAATATTAAACAAATCTGCATAACGCCGAAAATACGCTGCGAATTAGTTTCCCTCTTCCTCGTATTTAAAATTGTCTATCGCGGTCTATATTTTATTCTGAGAAAATTCTGTATTGCTATCCGCGTTCTCGTTATTCCATACAATTTCTTTAAGCAATCTCTCTGTTCTTAATTGACGTTCGGCTAACGGTTTTGGAACTTCTAATTAACTTTCAGCTAACTGTTTTTGAACTTCCTTTTGTTGTTCATCGAATCATATTTGACGTTCAGTCCAGTGTTTTTTTGATTGTGACTGACGCTTTGCGGCATCGATATGGAATTTTGTGAAATATTCCAACGCTACTTTCACTTCGTCCATTTTGCTTTGTCAGCATTAGCAATTTCCAAACGTTCGCTGAATTTTACAAAACCGTTTCATTCTTTCTTATTTCTTCCTCCAGTCAATAAAACGAACAGAAAAAAACATAAATATATAAAAAAGTTCATTGTCTAAAAAAATCAAAAAAATCAAGTGTATATTTTTCTCCAGAGAAAAAAAAACAACGCCTGATTTTAGCAGGGAAAACCATGAGTGACGAATTCTTTTTTCCAAAGTATAAAAATGTACCTTTCTAAGTCGCGACGAACCTTTTTCTTTTTGCAAAAGTACAGCGCTATCTTTGAAAGTCGTGACGACCGATTTTTTTCAACACTTTTTTCCGTAATGATCTGCGTTATTTTTAGTTAACGTGAACCTTTCAGTTGCAAGTGTTATGTTAGGCACTTCCTTAGGCTTGATAACATTTGAGCGCAACATCGTTAGTATTTTAGAATACTATTTCAATGCGAGTTTTTTTATTTCTCAATGTTGTTACTGGTTTCGATTATAGTATGTTCCTTGAATCCAATATCGTCAGTGTTTAGTTTTTTTTAATCAGTATTTTTAAACGTGAGTACGTTCTCCGAATCCAATGTCGCCAGCGTTATGGCTTGCAATAAGCCACAAAGAAAACAGAACAACGGAATCGAGTTGAACCAATGTATTACTGGAACAACAACGTAAACAGTTTTAAACTGAAAAGAGTAGTAAACGTCACCGAGCAGGCGCAGGTCGCTCTGGTGTTTAAACCACACCAGGGATCAAAGGGTCTATGGGTTATATAATGGAAAGAACATTACATTTGAAGGGTGATTCCCCCGCAACACTTGAATATATTTGTATATGTTTTAATCTACAGAATGTAATTTTAACCATTAAACGTATATATATATATATATATATATATATATATATATATATATATACATATATTTATATGCATATAAATATGGTATAATTTTGTATGCGTATTCATGTATATATATATATATATATATATATATATATATATATATATATATATGTATGTTAGTGTTTGTTGAGTCACACATCAGAATTGCCCATGATGAAAAATATCTAGGTTGTGTTTAATATACGATAACTAACTTTAATATCAACAATGTACACACACTAATAAAACGGTGCTTTAATGATGAACTCCCCCAAAAAACACGGAAGATGGTTTGTTTTTAATTCTGCAAAGGTCGGAACATATTTCATAAAGCTAACTCTTTAATATACTCATTCATAAAGAGACAAAGATTGCGATATTTTTGTTCATATGTTTATGTGTATTTGAAAAGTATTCCACTTATATGTCTATATATATTTAAAAAGTGTTTATTTTCATATGTATCAAAAACGTGGGGGTGTAAAAAGTTTTTGACTTGTGATGGGGGTATAAGACGAATTAATTCGCCAATTATTTTTATAACCAACGGCTGTGCTTAACAACCAATGAAAAACAAATGTCTCAAAACTTAACATGTTATGGGCCCAGCCCGCGTCTTTTCTTTGACGGATCGGAATCTAAATTCGAATTGTGGCAGGTAAAATTTCTGGGATATCTAAGGATTAGAAAACAATGTCTCAAAACTTTACAGGTTATGTGCCCAGTCTTTGACAGTCTAAAACAATACCCCGCTATACTTTTTCTATCCTCAGAGTTAGCCCAATCCGAACCAGAGAAGCCTTCTAAATTTAGGGGATATGTGGATTTTTTAAATCTTAAAGATTGTTCCTTGGTTCCTTTTAGGTAAGGAAGTAATTGTTTTGCACGATTAAGGTCTTTAATTGTCGGTTTCGATAAGTTTTGAGATAGCTGTGTTACAGTGTAACATATGTCACGCCTTGTTGCGGTCATCAAGTAGATGAGGCTTCCTACCATTTCCCTTTATATTCGGTTATCTATGAATTTTGTTTCGGTCCCTATATTTTTATTTATGTCCATTTCGACGGGAGTTGAACGCGGCTTAAAATCTTGCATTCCGAACTTGAGCAGAATGTTTTCAATGTATCGTGATTGGTTCATAGTTATAGTTTCATTTTCACAGGTAATTTTATACCGCGGAACCATAACAGTCGTCCAAGATCGGCCATTTTAAATTAATGCATGATTGAGTTTTACACATCTAACCCTTGTTATGGCATTTTTAGCTGCAAAGTAGATTAAATATGCCGGACTATATTTATCGTAACCTACGAAAGTACCTTTTTCGCTTTTAGTATTTAGTTTACTAGTGTTTTCTATAAATGCAAAACAATCAAAACCAAATAGATGCATTCTATTCATTTTAGGTTTTATACCACAAAACGCTTCATACGGCGTTTTTCCTAGCCTCTTATTGAACGATCTATTTCTGATATATTCTGCTGTCATTAAAGCATATGTCCATAAACTATGCGCTAATTTCGATTCGATAAGTAGGCATCTTGTCATCTCAAAAAGGGTTCGCCATGCCCTTTCAGCTGTGCCATTTTGGAAGGGGGAATACGGTGCAGATTTCTCATGTTTAATACGGTGGTTAATTAATAGAAGTTCAAATTCTTTACTAGTAAATTCAGTCCCATTGTCCGAGCAATTATACCGGAAAAAACATCAATGAAGTTCAAAACGTACCTTAGATTGTTTCTTCCCATCGGGCTGATCGGACCGGCTAAGTCACAACGCACAAGTGAGAGAGTTTCCGTAGCTTTTTTTGTCTGGTGTTCGGTTTATATCTTTTGTCATTTTCCCCTGTGCACACACATCACAATTTGGGAGATCGTCTGAAGGTATTATTTTCATGGCTTCGACTACTTTGAGGATAAAAGTTTGAATCAAAATTATTAAAATCAGATTCCTTGGTGATAAAGTGCGCTGTAGCACCACAGTCTACAAGGAGGTTTTTACCGTTTGAGGTATTGTCAAAGTTACATGTGAATAGAAATGTATGTTGTTCCTCAAAGTTTTCAACGTTTTGTACGGAGTCCATTTTAGAGCGTTTATATCGACATTGGAAACTTTTGTGGTTGGGTCGTCCACAATTATAGCAGATAATTTTATTCTTTTTCTTGGGAAATTTGCTTTTGGAGAATACGTTGCGGTAAGTGGCGTAATTTGGTGTTGTCTGCTTTCGAGAAGCATTTTTGAACTTCATAATATTGCTGGAGTTATTATTGTCCAAGAGCATACGATTAGTCTCTTCGTAACTGCGGAATGCCACTTTAAATTCGCTGAAATTTAGTGGTTTGTCTTTCTGAGTTATAACAGTTGTAAATGGTTTAAAATCGGCTGAAAGTCCCTTGAGGGTCATTGATATCAACAAGCTATCGCTTATTATTTCACATGAGAGTTTTAAGCCATTGGCGGTTGTTTCCGCCCTTATGACGTAGTCGGTGATCGTTTCATCCTCGTTACGTTTCAAAGAGGTTAATTCTGTATATAGGGATATTATTTTCGGCGTCCCTTTTGATAAATAGTGTTCTCGTAATATGTTCAATGCTTTCCTCCCATCGTCCAATGCGCCTCTTATAATCAGAGCAGTATCTTATTAGCAAATAATTCTATGATTCATCAAAGGTCGAAACATATTGATATCAGATATCATTTTATAAGGGATGAAATAAGAAAAAAAATCTATTACTCTTACTTATGTGACGTCTGAGAATAATATAGCCGACATTTTCACTAAACCTATAAAAAGAATAAAATTAAGACATTTTATAACTGAGCTTTTTGAAATCTAATTATGAATAAATGTCTTTTTAGAGACCCAAACGGAGAAGCATAAGCAGTTACAATAACACACAAAAAAATTGTGAATTGTCCCGGGCACGACGTTAAAATTCGACCATTTCTACCTTACTAAACAAATTAACCAATTAATACCTAACATAATGTTTCCATTTTTTTTTTGTTAAAAAATGCCACTTGTTAAAACCCTTTTGCAGACTTCTTATTTTGTCAAATAGTTCTTTTTGTATCTTTTTTTTTTTTTTGGTAAACATTTGTTAAAACAAAACAAAATATATATTTTTGAATTTTTGTGCATATGTTTATATGTATTTGAAAAGTATTCAATTTGTATGTTTATATTTATATATATGTCAGCACTTGCTCTTATTACCTTTTTTGTTTTCCGGTCAACTACAAATAGTGTAAGACACTTTTTTCGGATTTCCTCCAAATATGGTAGGTTTACGATCAAACCTGTATCGGTGACGAGCTCCAGGCATTGTTTTGCCTTTTCGACGAAGTCTTTGACGTTGATGTCTATCTTTAGGAGTTTTGACCAGATGTAAGGCACAGAAGGTATAACATTTTCCGACTCCATCGTATCGATGATAACGGGTGTCTGGCTCGCAGAAGTTGCCATAGCCGGACCGTTTAAAAAGTCCAAAAACTGTTAAAAATAACAGTAAAAAGCAGGAAAAAAAGGCGTCGTGTAGAAAAAAAATCCGACGTTAATGAAAATAACAGGAAAATGACAGAAAGGAGAGAAATCGCTTTTTGTATATCGCTCACCACAGAATCAAACGACGCAGTGATGGGGGTATATATTTAAATGCTGCCCACATCAGCATTATGTGGCACAAGGCCGGAAAGTGGGAACCCGGCAGGCTCCCCTAAAAAAGGGACACTCCTGCAATTTTAAAAATTGCCTGAGTAACCCCGTCGGCATTCCCCGGTCGGGGCGCCTCAGGCAGCAAGCAATAAACTTGCCCCACCGGAAAGCCCGGTGGCAAGTCCTGGGAGGGTGGACCTTATATATATTACCCAGGCAGCGTACCTCAGTCCAACAGTTGCTGGGCCGGTTCCCGGCCCCTCACCTGTTGGGCTGAGTGTCAAGTGACGAATCCTTGACGTGTACTACCCTGTCTCTCTGCAGCCGAAGCCGCTAGGAGACCTTTCCCCATCAGACGACGTGGTGGGGGTATAAAACAAATGGATTCGCCAATCATTTTTATAACCAACGGCTGTGCTAAACAACAAATCAAAACGTCGGACAATTATTATAAAAATCGTCGAATTTTGGATTCAGTCAGTTCGCCATTTGCTACCTCACGGACCGCATTTAATTCTACGCCGCCATCTTGGTTACTGATCTGAACTACGCCGCCATCATTGTTCAACATAATATCTCAGAACTTAAGAGGTTAACTACGCGACGGACCGCATTTGATTCTTGGTCGCCATCTTGGTTACTGATCTGAACTAAGCCGCCATCTTTGTTCAACACAAATGTCTCAACATAACTCTTCCTTCAGAGATTTTGCTTTAGCAATTAACATGGGCCCAGATATTGATACACCTTCAGTCCGTTTTGGTGCAAACAACTCATGCAATATTCGATCAAAGTTGACTTTCTTTGGTCTGCGAAGAGTACTTCTTTTGACATCTCTTTATTTAGAGAAAGGAGCACCCATCAATATTTCCTCCTTTTTCTTTTTGATGTAAAACAGTGTACTTCTTTCAATCTTATAATCTCTCAATATAACGCTATTTTCAACTCCAGCATCTAATTGTTCTATAATTTGATGTTTTCCGAGTAAAGTCAGTGTCACTTGTTTTCTTTTAGAGTTGCAAGCCATTGTGATTGTTTTTTTTTTACACTATTGTGTAAATAAATTATCACTAGCTTATCTACCTTAATAACATAGTACCAATACTAACATTTCTGCGCAATCTCTGACTAAGCCATGTAAACAGTTTTATTGCAACTCCGCATCCAATATGCTAATACAATTTCAATGACGAGACAATTCAAGTTTAGAGAAAGTCCAGTTTAGAGGAAGTCCAAATGAGAGAAAGTCCAAGTGAGAGGAAGTCCAACTTTGGAGGAAGTTCAAATTAAAGGAGTTTTACTGTATATATATATATATATATATATATATATATATATATATATATATATATATATATATATATATATTCATATATATGCATGTACACACATATATATATGTATATATGCATATATATATGTTCATATATATGCATGTACATACATATATATATATATATATGTATATATATGCATATATATATATTTTCATATATATATATGCATATATATATTCATATATATGCATATATCTACATATATATATATATATATATATATACATATATAAGATACATGAGGTTTGTGTTGCTGAAAATTCGCTAATAAATTCTCTCTGAATAGTTTGTCTGCAAATTAATAATTTTATATATATGCTATTTAGACCTATATTTTAATTTCGATTTGGTTTTTAGCCGCCAGAAGTTTACGCTAAAGGTGCAAAATTGAAAACAAGTTTGTTTACGCTAGCAGACTAAGTAGATTAAATCATTAATAAATGTTTACTTTAAACACACACACACACGCACGCACCCACCCACACACACACACGTGAAGTTG
>NC_136504.1:34111833-34134333 GCF_053919585.1 Euprymna scolopes | reverse complement strand
TCAATGTTAGCTCGTGGACAAAAACGTCTGGTAAATATTTTGTTTCATATTTATTGTGACATTCAGTCAATTAGTTTTTTTAATGTCTGCCAGCAAGTCTATTTTATTCATATCTATGAGTATATATTTTTATTAAGTTGGTTTTTATCGATTTAAAATCATTTCTCAGTGTAGTTCATCCACGATATATGCACAGTCCAACATCTGTATTATCAAATATATTGATGAGGGCTTATAAGATAAATGACTTTACAAGAAAAGATGATTGAAGAACATTTCTGGGCAGATGAAAAAGGCAGTCGTTTTAGTTGTTATTAAATGCTTAATAATATGTATCATACCTAATATTTAACTAATAATAATATCGCAAAAATAATATGGAAAATCATCCTCATACACAATTTTTGAATTATATATTTTTAAAATATTTTGATGTCCTCGACTTTTTAGATTATCTAATCATCTCTATTTCTATTGATTAATATTTCAAATATAATTAAACTTAAATTGAATAACATGTTTTTCCTACAAAACGGTAATATATATTTTATATTTAGAAAGAGTATGTATTGGGGTACATATTATTATAAAATAGGGGTGCATATGCATATATAAAACATTAAACTTTACGTGTATTCGTTCAAGTTAGGGGCGTTCCGTTATTATCAAAATGATTATAATCAGACGATCCCCTATTGTATACCGCACACTTTATGAAATATTTTAAAATTCGAGAATTAATACCAATAATCCAATGTACTATCATTAAATATGCTATTTTCTTTGTAACATAAACATAACCCCTTTCATGGTGATATACTTATCACTCTGCTCATCGTTAACACAACCTTTTCTGGCATAGAATTACTTAGCTCGCATTATCTAAAAGAGAAAGGTTCATCTCGAAATAGACGTTCGAATCTATACTGCATATACTTGTTGTGTCACCGCATCGTAATTTTTTCTATATTGATATTTTATAGCAAAAGTTATGCCATCAACGTGATAGATTAGGATATACTCTAGAGTATGCTATTATAGGTTTAATGATATCATTGTTTGCATTTGGATTCTATAGCATCTATTATAATACATAGAGCATCAACGTATTATATATTATGTAGTGTAATTATTGTATAAACAAGCCATCTTTAGTGCATGAGTCGTTATAGTAACGGAATGCAATACATTGTCGAGATGCTTCAAAAAGTAGTAGTCGATAGAGGTCTGGAGAGTATGGCAAATGATGCAGAGTTTCCAAGCCCAATTTTTTCAACTTCTCAAGGGAGGATTTAGCAATGTGCAGTAAGGCATTGCCATGGGGAGAATAGGGATGTTTCTGTTGATTAATACTAGGTTTTGTTGTTGAAGTTCTTTATTCATTTCATCCATTAGTTGGCAGTATTGCTCCTCCCTAATGGTTGCATTTAATTAAAAAAAAACTGTAATATATTAGATCGATTATGGACCACGAAACAGTCAGCATGATCTTCTTTGAATGCGACTCCAGCTTTGTAAAGTATCTTCGAGCTTCAACGACGTCTAACCCTTCAGCTGAGCATCGCCAGTATTCACAAAGATCCCACTTTCCATCGCAAGTCACAACTTTGTCGAAAACGGGTCGTTCTTGATGCATAAAAGAAGGGAATGTAACACTGCAAAACGACGTTTCGTTGGCTTGGCATTATATACAGGAGGCATTGATTTGTAAAGTTTTTTTTTTCAGTAATCTGTCTCAAGTTGTTGGAAATCGTCGTATACGTTACGTCAAATTTAGAAGCAAGTTCTTGAATAGTTATGCGTACATTAGCTTCAACGAAAAAAATATACTCCGCCGTATTGCTTCCCGGGTCGAACACTTCGTTGATATCACTAGCTTGAATTGAAATAAGAAAATTCTGCGAATTTGCTTTTTCTCCATCTTGTATTCAACGTTCTGAAAAACAATATCATAATTGTTTTATAACAATTGTAATTAAAACGATTAGATAGAAGAAAACCCTGTTTAAAATAAAATATTATATATAATTATTATAAGGACATATTTAAACATATATGATTTAGAAGTCAAAATTATAATTTCCGCGAGAACCTTATCAACGTAAAACGTTTTCCTATGAGTTTTCTTACATGTGATTTCTATCGGAATGCGTCTACAAAACATCGCTAAAAGATAAGGGAAATAATCCAATAAAGTTAGGAAGTCTTATTTTGACAAAGTTTACACGTTTATACAGTCTAATATCACAAGTGTATTTGAGAAGTTTTTTCATCGTACAATCAAAAGTGCTCAGTCTATAAATCCGCTGTAATTGGTTTTAAAGATATGAGTGCTAACTATATGAATGTGTTTTTCCAGCACAATTGCACTATGATACTTGACGTTTGTATGTCTAATATTATTCAATTGATTATGTAAAATTAATGTTATAAAATCAAGAGCTGATTCTTTAAGACAGGTGCGCGTAAAAAATGAAAGTTTCTGTCAATAGCTCAATTGAACCATAATACTTTACTTTTGCATTTTCAAACCGCTTTTTTCATTGATTTTAATGACAATGAAGCATGAGAGGGTGTGGTATAATTGAACGTTATTTAATACTGGAAAACGCTATTTTCTCTGCTTATCTATCTATCTATCTATCTATCTATCTATATATATATATATATAT
Source organism: Euprymna scolopes (assembly GCF_053919585.1). NCBI lineage: Eukaryota > Metazoa > Mollusca > Cephalopoda > Sepiida > Sepiolidae > Euprymna > Euprymna scolopes. The sequence continues at coordinate 34,131,661 of NC_136504.1, read as the reverse complement.
ATATATATATATATATATATATATATATATATATATATGAACATTTTTCGTGGGGTACAGAATTTAATATTGCTAAATACATAATTATTTACAAAAGTAAAATAAAAGTTAGCTAACCAGGTTTCATTCCTCGCTCAACAGAGCTAAATTGAGGAAAATATGATAAAAAAAGTCATGAATATGGCGGGGAGGGGAGCAAAAAAAACAAAAAAAAAACAAACGGGGGAAAATTACATAGGGCCTTAATTAAGTCATAAAATATTTTCTTTTTGCTTGCAAAGAGAAGGTCCCAAAGACTTAATAGAAATAGTCCCTAGAATTTTTACATGATAGAGCGAGTGAGACTTAAGACCATAAAAATGTCAGCAGTGGGATCTGTGGCACACGCATGGTTATTTATAAGGTGGTATGCATATATATATATATATATATATATATATATACATAAATATATATGTGTGTGTGTGTGTGTGTGTGTGTGTGTGTGTGTACCTGATCAGAGATAACACTATAAATAAACATAGAGACGGCATGGATATGATGATTAACGCTTGTTCCTGTAGAACATTATGAATCTCTAAAAATGTACCGATATTTAAACATACTGGAGAAGTTTATTTGCATGAAAACATATTCGGATCTCGGAATGTTCCTATACTTCTATTCTCTCTATATATACAGTTATTTTATATATATATATATATATATATATATATATATATATATATATATATATAATACTAAAACTGTCGTTCTTGGTTATGTGCTTGTTTACTTGCGCAATTTTCTCCTCCTCCTCCTACTACTACTACTCTGCCTTCTCTTCTTGCTACTACTATTACTTCTCTTTACAACTACTACTACGCCTCCTCTTTTTCCTCTTACTGCTACTACTACGCCTCCTCTTCCTTATCCTACTCTTACTGGTTGACATGTATTTTCCCTACTACTACTCTAAACAGAATCACCCATAGAAATCTATATTTTTATTTTTTTTCATTTTAATATACTTTCACAGAAATGTTTCTGTTATGTCACAAAAAAACTATTTTTTTTACGTTACAAGTGTCATGTTCATACATTAATTCCATAGCTAATAAAACATACTGGCCCCTTAGGGGATGTTTTGCAACTATTCTATATTACAACTATACTGTCGCATTTTTCTCACAAATAAATCAATGTTGACCTGTTGACAACGTATTTTTTTTACTGCGTACGTTTTCAGCGGCCTAATATTTTGTTAGCGTTTTAAATTATTCAAATAAACAATTGTTTATACGATCTGCATTTTTTTACATCGTTCATTTCCGTATTACGTTTAAGTTATTTTATCGCAACTTATAATTCAATGGTGTAAGTTTTGTTTTTCCTTCAAAAATAAAGAATTATAAACAGAATGACTCATATAACTCTATCTTTATTCTTTTGTTCATATTAATATACTTTCATAGAAATGTTTCTGTTATGTCACAAAAAAACTATTTTCTTTACGTCACAAGTGTTACGCTCATACATGAATTCCATAGGTGATATAACATACTGACCCAACGGTTCACGGGTAGTCTAATATATATATATATATATATATATATATATATGCATATTATCTGTTTTATTTATATACATTGAGCTTATTAACTAAAAGATTTATATACAGAGGTAATGACATATCATTGAAAAAATCTATTGCACAAAAACTCACACAAACGCACACACACACGCACCCCCATATATATATATATATATATATGTATATATATATATATATATATATATATATATATATATATATATATATATATATATATATACAGAGATATCACCACTTATAAACCGCCGAAGCCCACTCGTGGATAAGGGTTAAATTGTGTGCAATAGTAAATGAGTCAATATGCATATTATCTGTTTTATTTATATACATTGAGCTTATTAACTAAAAGATTTATATACAGAGGTAATGACATATCATTGAAAAAATCTATTGCACAAAACTCACACAACGCACACACACACGCACCCCCATATATATATATATATTTATATATATATATATATATATATATATATATATATATATATATATATATATATATATATATATATATATATATATATATATATATATATATATATATATACAGAGCTGTCACCACTTATAAACCGCCGAAGCCCACTCGTGGATAAGGGTTAAATTGTGTGCAATAGTAAATGAGTCAATATCATAATAATTGTTTTTAGTGTAAATCTAGTAAATTGGATTAACTGAGAGGTGCAGCTCATCGGTAATTTTTTACGTTTGACTTGAAGGCGATCATGTTGTAATCAGCTTGAAAACAGTCATAGGTGTGCAGTTCTAAGAAATACGCTTTGTTCATTGAATCTATGTTTAGGTTTATGCATGGATAAAGTGTGGGGAAAATTATGGATAGTGTTTTAAGCTTGACGAATGATTCTCGTGAAAGTTTTGCGACGGCCTCATAGATTTTAGCTGAGACGAGCACTTTCCATGAAAATAACGATATATAATAGACAGGTTTGCATCGTCTCTTTAGTGAGGAAGAGGCTTCAAGGAAGAAAAAAGGGCATCACTTACTAGGCTACGAAGCCTATTTGGAAGATAATCAACGCAGGATAAGATCTTTCTGGCAGCTCTTACCCAGACGTGAAAAGAGTACTCCGCCATTAGACGTCGCTAGCTCTTATATAGGTAGTAAAGTGCATCAGCAGTGAGATATATACTGGATGGATAAAACGATCCCAACATTTTTCCAACGCTATTGGCAACGGATTTGATGTACGTGTTCCATTTCAGAGCAGTAGTAAAGGTTAAGCCCATAAGTTTGTCAAAAGATCGAGCCTTTCCAAGACGAGAACCATTCATTTCAAGTGATGCCAGATGAGGATAAAAGCGTTGATGGTGGAATGATGGACGCTTAGTTTAGATTAATTAAATGTCACCAGACACTTCTTTCCCCATTCTACCAGGTGCTCAATATAAGAGGAAGATTAGAAGCAACTTTGACGTGCTGCCATAGATGGTAGTGTCGTCAGCATAGTCCACGAATGATCTTAGGATGTGATTAGAAAGATCATTGGTGTCGATCAGGAAGAGAGTTTGACCCAGGTGAACCCATAAGAGACTCCAGCATTAATACTATGAGCTTCTGATTTCTGCCCATTGAACCACTACACTTAGGAAACTATCAGAGTGAAATTATTTAATACCTGGGAAGGCATTTCCAGCTATACCATAGCTGGAATTTTTGTGAAGTAGAACTTTATGCCATACCCTATCAAAGGCCTTTGTCATATTAAAAGCAATTGCTCTAGAAAGGAAGCCTCCGTCGAAAGGTCCAATAATTATGTGAAATATAACCGTAAGCACGTCCGCTGTTGATATAGCAGAACGAAAACCATATTTCATTTCACTTAGTAGGTTCTTTTTGCTGAAGTTGTTGACTATTTCTCAATGTAACACAAATGGCAGTAACGTACGCATAATGTACAGAGGCCTTATTGGCCTGTACAAAGAAGGAGATGCCCCATCACCTGAATTCTTTAATACAGGGCATAGTAATGAGATTTTTCAGGGTGTTTGGAAGCAATTCTTTTTAAGACAACGCTTAAACAGGTCTGTAAGTATGGGAGCTACTTCCAGGTGAAGCCTTTTCAGCACCATATATATATATATATATATATATATATATATATATATATATATATATATATATATATATATATATATATATATATATATACGACACGAGACGTCAAGACTGTATTTAGACATCTACAAAATATGCGATCATGAATAAAATCATATCAACATAGATCACATTTTAACTAGTATACACAATTACGACCGGCGGTGTGATTTTATCATATATTTGATATGTATATAATGCTTTCGTGTAGCGTACCCGTTTCTCAATTTGTCGGTCAAGTGTGAGAGTAGCATTGCAAAGAAAGTCGGCAAGGGGCCTTGGATTTTTTATCAGACCGTTAAAGTACCAATCAATTACTTTAAAGGGAAAACTTGATTATCAAGTTTCGATAGATAAGGAAATATTGTTAATCCACAGCGCATGTCATTGCTTCCCTGCGAGCACCGGAAACCCACACTTTTCGTCAAACGATACATTCAGGAGTTCAATTCACAGATGGGGAAACAGGAACAAGCTAGCCGGCGGAATAATACTATTCAATTTCAATTTCAAAGACAAAGGAAATGCTGCGTCAGGTTTATCCGCGTTTCTTTTTGGAATTAAGCGGCTTCTCACTACATCAAAGTGCTTTGATAAAATGAATTAAACGGTATTTCTCGAGATCTCTTAACATACATCGCATATTATTTATACTACTAAAACTATGCACACCCGATTGAATATAGTAGAAAGTATCTATGGTGAACAAACTTATACGATATTTTCCCACATAGAATATTGAAATGCACAGGAAGTTAGCATAATGACAAAAATATATTCTTACTAGAAGCCAGAATAAAATTCATGACAGAATAGGCTGGTAATATATCTAATATTTTACATTACTTCAAATAAAGTGAAAATTCTTTAGACTATTATGCTAGCAGAAAATATACTACACTAAATCTTAATTGATCATTAGAAAATAGAATATTAGTCTAGAATAATACAGTAAATTTCAGTGAGAACTAAAATCTAATGCTTCTAACACCCCCACCTCCTGGAGTTGCCCGTTCGTAAAATACGCATAAATATTATATTTTTATTCATACAGAAACTTAGACATGAGCATGCGAGTATTCAGTTTTTTTTTAAACCGTTCACTTCTTGTAAGTAAAAAACAAATACTGGAACTGAGATCGAAATTAAACCCGAAAGACGGTGAGTCAAGTACGATACCCATTACACCAGCATGAGACACTACTTATAATGCGTTTTCAAATTACTTATTCTTTACATAAATAATCTGTAAAACTAACTATTAACGTATGCGCATTCGTGAAACAGTTAGCAAACAGATAAAAATCCAGTCAATTTTTTTTTAAATTTTTCACTTCTTACAAGCCTTTCTCTTAATGAAAACGAATCAATAAAGCTGTCCACATATCTGAATATATTATACACTAAGTGTCAAGCTTATATATAAAAAAATTGCTGAGTATATAATATAGGTTGAGAAGTATCCTCAAACACACGCATTTTCAATTTAATAAATATACATTGCTGCTTTTAGATATTGACCTAGAGGCTTAAGTTTGCCTTTAGACAGGTACTTATAAGATATGGTTAAGATATGGAAGTAATAGAAAAAAAATTAAGCGGAAGATCTAGACTGAATCTTTGAGAGATATATGTGCTTTCTTATTAAAGCATATGCTTGTAAATCACCGAGATATAATAGAATAAACATACACATGGTATATTTTAGACTAACGCGTTTTCACTGCTTCACAATTCCTCAAAGCCTGGTTGTAATTCCAGTGCAAGGAATAAAGTGATCCTCAATTTGTTGATGAATGCTAATATGGGAAGACCGAAAAGTTGCAATAAGAAATAGATTCCTTAAGAAACAACTGATTATACTAGAGTACAGCTTAACAGATTGTAGTAATATAAACGTTAAAGACGACAAGGATGTCATTCATCGGAAGTCTAGTCCGTCTTTTATTTATAAAGATAATGTGCGAAAAAAAGTTTTGGGGGAAAATTCCATTAGGTTATTAATGAAAACAGAGAGAGAGAAAGAGAGAGAGAGAAAAAAAGAGAGAAACGAATAAACATTTGTCAGACGCGAAATCTGCTTGATAATCTTTACTGTCATTAAGTAAAATCAATATAATATCAAACCCTTCGATATCATTGTAATTGGTAGTAGCAAGATCCTTTGAATTTATACGGGTTATTTATTCTCATGGTAAAGTAAATTTAGCCTAATATTTTTTAACTAAATAAACTGAATAAAATTTTACGCTGACGATGATTGAATTTTGTTTTTGTACAGCGGTATCAAGTTTTTATAACAAAAGTCATGTAGAAAGTTTTCATGAGAAAGTTTTTTTATAGGTAATAGCAATAGCTACATGTAAACACAATTTTATAGAAATACATTTACGTACAAATGTATTTTCTACGAGCAGATGTAACGTTCAATCGCATAATGACGGAAAAAGAAAACACTGAGACATGTACATGCGAGTATTGCATTATTTTAAACAGTTCACTTCTTGTATAAATAATAATCGAACTGAGATCGAAACCAAACCATAAAGATAACGAGTATGGTAGAAAGAAAACAGCAGGACATTTGAGACGATTTTCAAAAAAGTGTGCAACTTAATCATTCGTAACATAATGTGTACTAATTGCGCATGCGAAGTCATAGATCAGATAAAAACCCGATGACTCCCACGCAGCAGTTTTTTCAATTTTGATTCTTTATCTATCGTTATTCCATAAAACACGAATATAAAAGTTACCACATGTTTGAATACCATATAGCTATAAAATTTTTAGTCTATGGACTAGAAATTGGTTGAGTGTATAAGTGTAAAAGTATCCTCCCACACAGACATTTTAATCTTTATAGAAAACTAGCGTGAGTGTCCGGCGTTGTTTAAAGGTGTATGCTGAGCAAAACAAAACAAAACAAAACAAAAAAATAACGGTCAATCTTTTTAAAATGTTACCTATTATGGCCCCTTAAATTTTATTGTTTTGGGCGCAAACCAAGTTAGTTAGATCCATGTCCACGGAATCTATAGAAAAAATTTCAAGTGTTTAGACAAAAAATTGTCGGAGGAGTTTCGTAGAGTTCTCAACGGTCAAATTCTTGAACTTTGCCCCCTTAGCAGCTAAATTTCCGGCCGAAACCCGATCACATATATGTTCCCAATCCACAGTACCCTGTATATAAAATGGTGAGTATGTAGAATAAAATTTGACAGAGTTATGGCGTAGGGAAATGAACACAGACAGACACACAGCCAGATACACAGACAGACACACAGACATACACACAGACATACACACAGACAGACAGACAGACAGACACGTTCACTTTTATAGATATATAGAATATATCATTTTTTGTTTTCTCCGTTATAAATGATATTTTATGCACAGAAAACAAAACAACTTTGTGTGTAGTGAAATATTTTGCTAATTATACAATTATTGCCGGGAATATATATATATATATATATATATATATATATATATATATATATATATATATATATATATATACTCCATATCGAAATACAGTTGCATTTTTATCGTTTTAAAAATAATGTTATCAGAAAAGAATATAAACTGTTTATCTTCCATTTAACTCTGTCATGATCCGTCAACAGTTGATATGTTTAAGTGTGTGATGAGCAGAGCTATGGCAACAGCATATTCTCTTTCATTGTTTTGACTCTAGATTATATATCCCACACAGTTAGATACAGTTAAAAAACCGAGAACCACATCAGGCTATATAAGAGCATATAAGATGTCAACGGATACGCACTCGAGATTAAAACCAATAAAAAAAGAATATGTTCTTGTCTTTAACTAGTAAATAGGGCGGTGACAACAGAATATTCTTTTTATTCTTTTGGCTATCTAGTATATATCTGACACGGTTAGGCATATGTAATACGCGGAGAACCATATCAGTTTATTTAAAATAAAATATATAATATATTAACGGTTACATACTCAAGAGTCAAAACAATAAAAAGAATATCCTGTTGTGGCAGCTATAGTAATCAAAAGAAAACACGAGAAAAACGGTGTAAAGCAATGTTTTTAATCAGAAAGTTCAGGGTGAATCACAGTGAAGCACGTTAGTAAAAAATGCCTACAAAATAAATTATACTAGCTCCAGACGTAACATAAGAAATTATATAACGTACTTATTACGACAGCAATAAAATACCTCATAAGTTTCAAAGGATAAAGGTCCCATCATTTCAATATATATATAATGAACCTTTACTCCTCTTTTCATCACCAGCACTGCACATTTACTAATCCCAAACTCCATAACAATGTTTTCTGAGTATGCCCCCACAAGTTCTACCAGTCTCTCCATATCCTTTTCATTTCTACCGAACATTTTCAAATCATCCATAAGCAATAGATGGTTGAGGCGTGTGTCATTAGATCCAAAGTTATACCCCAGTTTTTCTCTCTTCAAGAGGATGCTCAGTGGCATCATTATCATTACAAAAAGAAGTGGCGATAACGAATCTCCTTGAAATATCCCACGTTTAATGCCAGCCTGCCCCACCTCCTCTCTTTTTGCTGTCAGCACCGTTTTCCATTGAGCCATACTTGTCTCGAAAAGCCCTATGACATTATCAGCAACCTTCATCATCAATTAGTAGTTGCTCTTTAGTACCTCTCAAGCCTTTCCGGCACCCCTTTTGTTCGTAAGGGAAAACACCATTACTCTCTAGATGTTCATAAATTTTCTCCTCAAATTTTCCAGTCTACAGTTTCCACATCAATGGCAGACATGTTATTGGTCTATAATTATTGACATCTATTCCTTTTTGCAGGATATTTCCTAATCAGTGTTGTTCTTCCCTTTACAAACCAATCAGGGACATCTCCCAACTCTACAACTCTTCGCAGAGCAGCAACTATAGGTGGATAAAGATATGGAAACTGTTAAACCAGAAGCCCATCACTCCATCTGGACCAGGTGCCTTCCAGTTTATCATCCTTCGTATGCCAGCCTTAACGCCATCGATGGTTATCTCAACGTTCTTCATCTGCTGAATTTCTGATAGCCTTTCCCTGACCTCTCTCAACCAGCTAGGTTTCTCATTATATCGCCCATCGACAGACAAAATCCTACTCACGAACTTCCTTGCATCGTTTGCATTTGGAATGTTGTTATTTTCCGCCTGTTTACTACCATTTGATTCTTTATATAGCCGAGACTGATTGTTCCGGAAAAGTTTCTTCTGTCGAAAGACAACCCTTTTTCCAACAAAGTTCCTAATTTTCATACCTCCAGTGTGGACATTGTTAGAACGTTCATCGTTCCCTTTTCCAGCAATCTATAGCTGCTTTCAAGCTCGTCCTTGGCTTTCCGTCCTAGTTTAACTCCTTTTCTTATTTATTCGATTCTACCAATGTCTTTCCACCGCCGTTTAATACTTTTTTCAAACCGCCTCTGTCAGTGTGGCCTTCTATCCTTCATTTCTCCCTTTTTCTTCTGTAACAAGCCAAGACGATTCGCAATAACGTATAACGCTGCATATAGAAGCCTGTTAATTCCGTAATCAATATGTTCTTTCTTATGTTATGAATTATTCCTTGAATTATTTTTACTTCGTTTTTCACATTCCGCCTATCACTACTCTTCATACTTGGAATCCCTATGATATCTTCTCTAAGAAGAACCTCTCTTAACTTCTTAAGTCCTTTTTTTCTACAGAAGTCAAAGTTCGAACTTCATCACCACTTCTCCATACATCTGCTGCTTTCACTGGCTCCATTGTCACAGGGTCAATGATCTCATCTGCCTTAGATCCTTCAAATTCTTTCTCATTACTTTCCTTAACAATAGGGTACGATAACTCATACGTTGTCCGCCTCCCATCATCGTTTACATTTCACTTCTGCACTTCCACTCTCTCAGTTCTTTCATCAGAGCTATTTTCATCAATTTTACTTTCGTTATTCATTTCATTCCTAACCATCTATTCACTCTCTTCTCTTGCAATCACTGAAAGTAGGTTATAATAATAATAATAATAATAATAATAATAATAATAATAATAATAATAATAATAATAGCTTTGTGTAGTGTAAACAGACGAGTACTGTCAGCTTGCTAACATTTTTAGTATCAAAAATTCTTGATATTATTCTGTCACTAACTGTAAGAAAACCGACATATTTACATAGCGCTATTTACGACTGTCTCCTGTAAAACGCAGTGATGTGATCTAAACTTTAAATACTTCAATCCTGCCCACATTGAATAGCTGTGATACGGCGAAATATGCGCATGGGTAAAAGGAAATATACCACGCAATGCTTCACTGGAAATATATCTCATCAAAAAGAAAATCGTCGGTGCTGCTCTGATTGATGAATCGTCATTTATGTATTAATATAAGGAAAACCATCTAATAGCAGTTAAGAATTATCAAAGAATATTTCATTGGGAAACACAAAGCCATATCGGAATCTTCAACGTCATAGAGCATTTCTGAAGCTTAAAATGCGAACCTCTGTGATTTGCTTAAAGGCAAGCGCACTTTAAGAGTTGATGATGTCAACAGAAAATGTATGAGGCGATACATTACAATTAGACAGTTTAGAAGAGTTAGCAAGAGCATCGGGTACGTAAAATAAGGTAATAAAGACGGACTCGGTGCCGTTTTAAAGTAAATTAGCTTTAGGCAGTCAGTTGCGTTCAGATCAAAGTGACTCCATAATTAGGAGAAAATTATATTTCGGAATAACTAGCAATGATCTACATGTACATATTGTAGGGGTTACCTCTACACCTATGTATCTATTCATCTATTCATTTATTTATCTAAGACAACCGTATTACACATGCTCCTTTTAAACACAGCACCTTTAAAATATTTAAACGTTATGGAGAATAAAGGAATGTCTACGACATTACGTAAAACGCGGTCGCTATCTTTTTTTTAATTCGCTCATTCGAATATTGTCGACACAATTCAAACGTCATTTTATTCAAATCACATAGCTATTAGTTAATGTATTTTAACTCGAAATGATGCCAAATTTATTAATATTAAAAAAGAACACATTAATGCCCACTAACAAGGTAACCAGTCGTTGTCCGGGATTGAATAAGGATTGACAAATGTTTCACTTTCCTATACTTTTATATACATGGAAATCAGTAAAATCGCCCAATTTTTGTTGTGAAAACGATTGACTGCATGTTATAGTTTGAACCCCCTTCCACAGTGTACCGGGGGAAAGCTACACATACCTCCTCGCAGTGACATAGTCAGCAATATATTTTAGTCTACACGGCGCTATAAAACATTTACTTTTGATTGTATGAAATTATCTGTAAATAATGATTTAAGATTATAATGTCAATGTTAAATTTTGTGCTTCAAATATGCTGTCAGTAAAACATTAATATCGAATTAAATAATATTTACATCACTTAATTCATGTTAAATGTACACGCGTTAAATATCCTATAAAACGATTGTACAGCTGATTTTAGGACAGACCTTTCCCTTGTGCGGTGATAATACTTATCAAATGCATTTGTCACGTAAGATGCGACTATATGTGTTCCTTCGTAGTATAGACGTGCTTAATCGGGTCATAATCGGATTTCAATCTTTAATCGGATTAATCCGCAGTCGATTTTATCGGTTAATTCTAATTAATTGTTTTTTTTATCGCTTAATCATTTTGAAATGTTATTTATATATCGTGTCATATATATATATATATATATATATATATATATAATTATTTTTTTACTATAACACAGGTCCTATCTAACTTTACCCTTATTTTCTTAATCAGATTCGTAATCGAGTAAAGATGTTTTTTTTACGTATTTTTCTCTGATTAAAATGTAATCTTCAATTGGATGTTATATATAAACTTTGTGTATTGCTTTATTGCAGATCAATATTTCATTTAATATGAAATAAAAAGAAACATATCCACTAATAATATAACCCCAAACAAGAACGACTTCCACATTATATTGTTTAACGGAATATTTATTAATCAATAAAACTCCCATTCTTCAAAATCACTTTAAATGCCCTCTTGTCAACTGATGATGCGAATCGGCTTATTTGAGAACATGTGATGCTATAGGAAACGTCCAAAATCTTCCTCCAAAATGTGGAGAACAAGGTGACCATGTCATCAAATTTTCTTCACTAATGCCTAATAGCTTAAGGTAGGATATCGTAGTCTTGCTTTAGTGGGATGGCGCATTGTCCTCCATAAAAATCAATTTGCGGTGACGCGCCAATGAAAGGTCATGAAAACATGGTTACAAATGCTCATTTAAAAATAAAATATAAGAAGTGCTTGTCAGTTTGACACCTTCGTGCACTAGAAATGGCCCAATTAGTTTATCGCAGATTATTTCAGTCAAAATCATCTCCACCTCCTCGTTGACTACCAAATCAATGAGGTGCAAGCAATCGAAGAAGACTCCACACTTTGGCCCACGCATCTAATGCATCAATGGTTGATGTGGCCTCATCGGTGAAAAGAACATTTTCAAAGCTGATTTTCATTTATTTCTGAGCCCAAGTCAAACGTTTTTCCTCGTGAATTTAGATAAAATAGGTATTTCTATGTGCTTCTGCTTATTGCAATCTTGTTTAAGACATTGCAGTGTGTCTTTTTGGACAAGAAATGAATCCTAGCCTTGTCAAATATAGCAACACTGTTGCTGCCCGGCTGCTTAATAATTTGGCGTCTAATTCTTCTAACATTACGAGCATACAAACATTTTTGTTTGTGTTTTATCCCACCTTGGTTTTATGTTCGGATTTTCAAAGAATAAAGACAATGTTGTTCTATCCTTTCCCAACTGTTTGTCTTGATCTACGACAGATAACCTTCTGCAAAAAACGACATGTTCCTTTTTACTAGCTCTGAATTAACCTTTTAGGGATTTTTGTGGGGCCTGCAATAAAATGTTACACATTTAAAATTACCAGAAATAGATAAAACTAGCATAATTTTCCAAATATTTGTTCAAATTCCACTAACAAAAGGGAAATAAGGACCCTTGTTTTGCCACTCCAGGGTATCTAATTTACTTCTCACCGTTTTATCGCAATTTCAGAATTAAACAAAATATTGACCAGCAATAAAGCGATACACAGTGTTTATATATATATATATATATATATATATATATATATATATATATATAAATATATATATATATGCACACACATATATACATATATATATATATATATATATATATATATATATATATATTGCTATTGATGTGGTCAATGGTTGAAGATTGCTGATGTTGATCGAATATGCTCGAAAGGTAGCACATATTTTAATATCGTAAACTACTTGACACAGGTCTAGGAAAAATGCTTAAATAAGATGCATCTTCTATGTTATTCTACGCGACTGTAGTGTATATTATTTATTTTTGCATAAAATTGGAGACGCTGTTTTAATGTTTTCCGAGAAAACAGATTAAAAGTACGATAGTGCGCAATATCAGTTATTTGCGCATTTAAATATTTATAATCATAACATTTCCTCAAGATTCTGGGAGCGAATAACAAGTAAAAAGCTATTGTTATGTTTGATCAGTCTGACTCTAATGAAAACAACGGTAGTTCTATTTAAATAGTCGTATTGAATACTACATAATACGAGTCTGTTTATATTTTGAACAATGCTGTTTGGTTAGTGCTTTTTAAGTATAATATAATTTTAGTAAAAGCGCTTACTCTAATTTAGGTACTGAACTGAATATTGTATTCTACATATTCTCGAAATTATTAATACCGTGTATATGCATGATAAAATTGCAATACTGCATATATTACTTTACTTTTAAGAAAGAATCAATAAATACGTTACACGAATGGCATCTTTAAATAGAGTAGCTTTCAAAGTTAAAACAATAATCGTTTGGAAACAGCATAAGTAGAAATATGAAACATATGGAATATGAAAAAGGATGCATTTTATATACATATTGTATGCCACATTTCTTTGAGATATTATGTGTTATAAATCTTCTCTTTCTTTCCATGTTATTGTTTTCAACATATATATATATATATATATATAGAGAGAGAGAGAGAGAGAGAGAATGAGAGAGAGTGCCGCAAAGAATACAGTACGCACTTGTTTATTTTAATAACCGCAAGTTTAATTAACTTGAATGCAACTGTTTAAACAACCTATCCCTCATTTCATTCGACTTTCGTTCTTCTTTAATTTTACTTGTTTATTTTTTAACTTTTAATTGAAGTATCCTAGTGTTTACGTCATTTAAAAATAGCTTAAAATCGAGAAGACAAAAAGAAATTTTGCAGCCTTTCATTGTTTACCATCTCTAATCGTTACATATCCACCTATTAGGGTATCTTATCGTATTTTTTTATATAAAACGTAACATTTATTTCATATGGATGGAGTCTCTTTTACTAATCGTCAGGAACTCATTAATCCCAACCTTTTTGCTTTATCCAATAAAGAAATCGGTCGCAGATTAAAATGGGTGAGAGAATGGTACGAATGACTGTAAAACAGCACTAACACATCGGCAGTGTTTGTGGTGCCCCTAAATAGAGTCGTGCTAGAGTTAGTTCTTACAGAAAACGCAATGCTATAAAAAAACTGCGCCACAGAAACAGATTTAAAACGGCTCCCCAAATCCAACAATATTGTTCTCTTGTTAAAAAGTGCTATCTTTTGGAAGTAAAGAACAAATTGAAGGATTTAATCTGCGGGTGTGTGTGGCAAGACGCAAGTCAATGATTTCTGTAAAAAATATAAAGCCTCGTCTGGACTTCGTCAGATGCAACGAAGATTATGCCTACTCCATAGGTCGAAAGTGATTTTTAGCGACGAAAGCAAGTTCATTAGGTTAAGCAGTAATCGTAGGCAGTACGTCCGTCGAAGGAAGGAGGAAAAATTTAATCCTAGGTTACAGTTTACACACTGCAAGGGGATGAAGTTACAGTTTTGTTGTTGGGCGTTATTGGTGCCAATTATCCAGGGTCTATAGTTAGCTCGCTAGGACGAATTTATTCGGTTAACTATAATAATATGTTGACGGCTCCCCAAATCCAACAACATTGTTATCTTGTTGAAAAGTGTTATGTTGTGTGCTTTCTCACTCGGAGAAAATGCACTCTTGCCCGTAAAATCCAGTGCTAGTTTGTAATAGGTACGTGATCTATTACGGGCCGCGGATACTATGCAATTTTGTGTATTTGTCCTGGGTTTACTTGTGGCAAAAATTAGTCTCATGCCAGATTGATCTTGTCATCCTTTGTTAAGATTAACCTTAAACACTCGAGAATATATTCTGGTTAGCATTCAAATATATAGTCAAGGTTGTGAGTTCCGTATTATTCAAATGTATATATATATATATATATATATATATATATATATATATATATATATATATATATATATAGTGCTGGTCAAAATCAGAAGACCACTTAAGAAAGTAAGCGTTTACGCATGTTATCAAATTGTAAATCAAACAAATGGTTAAAGCCATTGCCAAAAGGTAGATTATGATGAAAAAAAATGAAATATACTTCATTCGAAACCTTAACGTTGATCTAATAATTATTTAAAAAAAAACAAACATTTTCACATGGTCAAAATGATAAGACCACAGATAATTTATCTAACAAAAGTCAATTATAAATTACATAAAAGGGTCTCAATATTTAATATAGCCTCCATTTTTACGAATTACTTCAAAAATTCTCTTCGGTATGCTTGCGACTAAGCTTTTTATCAGTTGCGAATGAATTTTATCCCATGTACTGAAAACTGAATCAGAAAGTTCCTTTATCGAATCATACTGGGTTCCATCCTTGAACACTTCTTTTGTCATCCATCACCAAAGATTTTCAATGGGATTGAGGTCCGGAGAATATGCTGGATGATCAAACAAGTCTATATTATTTGAAGAAAAGTATTCTCGTGCTTGTCGAGAAGTGTGTATCTTAGCGTTGTCTTGCTGGAAAATCCAATTTCTTCCAAACAGTCGTGGACCTTCTGTCCTGATAGAAGCATTTTCAAGCATTGAAATGTACTTCAATGATTTTTGCCGGCCTTTCACTACTTGCAACTTAAGGGTCCCAGCTGACGAGAAAGCATCCCAGTCTATTAAATAGACTGCTCCACAATGCCGAGTTGAAAAAGTGTCTCTGGGCATATTTTTATCATGCCAATAATGTTGAAATGCATCTGGACAATCTAGATTTAACTTTTCCTCATCGGAGAAAATTACATTTTCACCACTTCTCTTTATCCCAAGTGTGGTATTTGGCGACATATTTCAGTCGGTTACTTTTGTGCTGTTCAAGAACACGTGGTTTCTGCAGTCGCTTTAAATGATTGAAACCCTTCATTTTCAGATGCCTTCTCATGGTTTTAGGACTACATTCTGCTACTGTTTGGCTTTTCAATCGACTTGACTTTTTTTTTAATTTCTGATACGGCGATCCAGTGAATGGGTGATTTTTGTGCTCATATTGATCTGGATTTCTTAAAAAAATTGTGATGACCGTTTTGCTACGATTCACTTCGTTCGCAATGTATCTATGGGAGAATCCACCCCTATTAAGCGCGAAGATCATTCCTCTCTCAAACTCTGATAATGGTTTCACTTTTGCCATTTATAATTTCGTAAGATTTTTTTATCCACTAACAAGTTGCTTTAAGTAACATAGAAAGCTTTTCGTATTCATTTTTTTCAAAACTAACCGATTTTATTAAAGTGGTCTTATCATTTTGACCAGGTGAAAATGTTTGATTTTTAAAAAAATAATTATTAGATCAGGGTTAAGGTTTCGGATGAAGCATAATTCATTTTTTTCCATGATAGTTTCCCTTTTAGCAATGGTTTCAACCATTTGTTTGATTAAAAATGTTATAATATGCGTAAACGCTTACTTTCTTAAGTGGTCTTCGGATTTTGACCATGACTATATATATATATATATATATATATATATATATATATTTATATATATATATATTTATATATATATATGTATATATATATTTATATATATGTATATATATATACATATATATATATATATATATATATGTATATATATATATATATTAGTCCTCGCGCGAAAGAGCAGAACACACATCTTTTTTAAATAATAATAGAATAACAATAACAAAGACTTCCGCTGGCGAGGACTACTATTGAGCGTAACCCGTTATACAGTCCTTTTGTAATTTTCATCTCTATTTTTCTCGTTATATACTGAATATTTTTAATGAAACCTATATGAAATATGTTCCTTACTAAATTTTAAAGATTTTCTTTCTGAAAGAATTTTAAAAAATTAATGTAGAAATTTATTTTAAAGTTTTTGTTAAAAAAATCAGATTTTCTGATTATTCATATAAATTCAGATTTTTTGACTATTCATATGTATGCCATAGAGTGAGTTGCAAAATGAATTGTGGTGTGAGGAGAAATTAGAACTGAAACAGAGAGAATATTCAGACCTGTAATAATAGAAAGAGGGAGTTGCAAAAATGAGTTGTGGTGTGAGGAGAAATTCAAACTGAAACAGAAAGAATATTCAGACCTGTAATAATATAAAGAGGGTGTTGAAAAATGAGTTGTTATGTGAGGAGAAATTCGAACTGAAACAGAGAGAATATTCAGACATGTAATAATACAAAGATGGGTTTGCAAAAATTAGTTGTTGTGTGAGGAAAAATACAAACTGAGATAGAGAGTAGGAGAGTTTTTATAAATACATACAAAACTACATTCATTTTTTTAAAATCAAATAAATAAATTAAATTAAATATAATTTTAAAAAGATATGATACAAGTTAGAAAAGCATTTTATCCAAGGCATGAAATTGTTAAACAAAATTGTTTACTATAGTCTTTAAAAATAAAGGTACAAGATTCAATTTGAAATTTCTTTATAATCAAAGTGCACTTTTATACATTTTACAAACTAAGGTATTGAATTTTATACCTTACTTTGTAAAATTTATAAAAATGCATTTTGGAGATAAATAAAATTCAAATTAGATCCCGTACCTTTATTTTTAAAGCCTATAGTAAAAACATTTTATTTAACAATTTTCATGCCTTGGCTGAAATGTTTTTCTTACTTGTATATATATAAGTATACATGACTATAAAAATCGAAAATCTTTATTACATAATATTAATTTATTAGAGCCTGTGGACGAATATGCTAGCAAGAAATACGTTAGATTGGTTGTAATTTATTATAGGTTAGGGCATTATTAAATACATTTAATATAAGAGAACTATATAAACACGAATTTTAATGATAATATATTAAAGGAAGGTGAAAAATATGTACATTTATAAGTTTAGAAGTACCAAATAAAAAAATTATGTTACCTTTTCTAATAGATGTCTGACTAAGCAAGTAGCGATGGTTGTCATTAAGGCTAGTCAATCGAGAAGAGGGGATGACTTTTAGAATTATCGGCGAAAAAGACAACCCCATCTTTAAGAGAAGTACCTAATTGATGGTGTTAGGGATTTTTCGTCCAAAGGGGGCGAACTTCAATACGTTACCAAGTTCGTGAAAATCCTTCGCCTCTGTATAAAGTTTTAGGCGTATTTGCAAACATACACGCATACATTAATACATTTAAAGAGATACGTGATATTTATATAATAGATGAGTTTTAAAACTGTAACATTGCAGTTACAAACAAAGGAAATAAACAAATAACAATCCGTGGAGACATTTTTACTTTTTATTATCGTTACTCGCTCATCTCGATACTACTTAAATGGCATTCGCCATCGCCCATCTTGCCCGGTGTACACTTTACTTCTCGGACATCACGCACACTGTAGCCAGCTATTTATTGCCTTCGACTTGGCATGTCCATTTTCTTCGAGGTCGACTTTTTCTCCCTCGATTATTTGGTGTTCGTTTACTTTTTTTTTCTTTTTCTTCTCGCTTACACTACCTAATGTGCACATGCGTATTTTTTTGCTACTGCTGCTGCTAATCTCTTCGCAATCCAGTTATTATTCAATGCTGCTTATATATTACCACGTGCTTATATACACTATGTTACCGGACTATGGACTAACATTTATTTCACTTTTTTATGCATTCTTATTAATTTACATTGCGTAAATATTTAATAAACACGTTCTAATTTGAAGTTCATTTCATTGTAGTAAATCATTGATAAAATACTGTTGGAGCTTATCATGGCTATAAATAATAACAATTTTTAACCAAATATTGTAAAAATGTTTCTATCATTACGTTTTAACATCACATACATTTTACTGATTGTAATTATTATACAAAATAAAGCAAATTAACATCCTCTGTATTGACTTGATTAAAAGATTCCAAGCTGCCTCCTTTAGTAATTGCAAGAAGCCTCTCAACCCACCGATAACAATGACTTATAACTCCCTACATGAGAATTCTTCCTTCAAACGCCTCGGCTTTACATCCACATGAAATATGAACTGGAATGAATACATATAATGACATTACGAAAGGTGCTGCAAGAGAGTGGGCTCCCTCTAAGGTCACTAAATGTAAGAAAGTCTTCATCCCTGAAACAGCGTGATTTGGAATTCTCTTCTTTCTACCTGCTGCCAAAACTGCACTGATATGCAGAAGTTAAAATGCAACGAAAACCAAACACTTTATTTGTCTAAGACATGACCCCAATTGGTAGACCAATTTGTCCAAGTGACAATATGCTTCCTTTAGAGTAAAGTTTATTAAAAAATAAATGACACTCTTATATTTTGCTATTGATTTCATGAAAAAAACAATTCTGAAACACACGCGAGGAAAAAATTCTTGCCTTAGATTTGTAAGAACCTGATTATTGCAATTTTTTTTATTATTTCATAAACGTTGTATTCTAATTAATACTATATGTACGAGACTAGCGGTTATGACGCGCTAAAATAGACAGAAAAACTGTCAAACATGTAGAATATAAAGGGAACCAATTATAGCCGTTTAAAAGCAGGTAAGATTTATATCAGTTTACTGTGAATGAGAAATATGTGCTAAGCTGATGTTCAAAGATAGTTAGATTAGTGCTTATTATAAGCATTA